>NC_141341.1:37500-177500 GCF_037954235.1 Aulostomus chinensis | reverse complement strand
CCTGGACTTGATTCAAAGCTCGGTGTGGGGTCGGGCTGCCCAGCCTTGCCATATTTGTTCCTGGTCTGTACGCAACTCCTCACCTCTCATGTTAAATATAGAGCGATACAAAGTATATGTACTGCAGGCAGGGGAATCTAGTTCGTCAGCTTGCGGACGACACTGCCTTATTTCTAAAGAATTCGAGTCAAATTCCCATTGCAATTAAAACATTGGAATTATTTTCTGCAGCTCTCTGTTTAAACCCCAACATGTGAGCTCCATAGTGTCACTGAGTGCGATGCATGTGTTGTCTGTAACGTACGGTTAAAGAAAAGCTTACTTACCCAGGACCATGACGAAGGACCAGGTCACGAGATGTTCTGAAAACTTGGATTCAATTATGGATAAAAGTCAGAGCAAAGTTACTCGGCGGTTCCCCATCCACGTACGCAGCAGCCCTCTGCTGATGGGCTCCTCTTGGGTTTCTGTGGAGGAGCAGGACTCAGGAATGATGAGCGCCTCTGGTGGCCGGAGCGTAGGTGACCCTGCTACCATTGTCTGGATTCAACCATTTATGAGCAAGCCCCCATCTGCCTGGAACTTTGTTTCCTGTTAACTTTTTACTTTGATGTGATTATAATATAGGGAATCCTTGCTTTTCTTTGTCCAAATTCCACAAACAAATGCTTTAAACTTGGTCTTTACTTTATGAACACAACTTTTCTCCCTATAAATGTTTAATTCGGAATAGCCGACATATTTTATTTAAAATCTGTCTTTAGTGGTTTAAAAGTAACCTAATTCTGGTCAACCCATTCCTCAATGATCATGGCCTGTTACTGGATCACGCTGACGGTTGGTCGTCGTGGGTTGAAATGCCAAGTCGACCTTTTCAGAGTGCTCGAACACCTGTGTTCACCTGTGTCTTTGGTGCAGTGTGAAAGGGGCTCAAGTTTCTGAGTGTGATGAACCTCCTTGCTCCTCATTTGCTGCGGTCAGGAACTCTGCTTCTGTTGAGGAGGCTGAACGACCAGCCTGTTGACCAAATCTGGACCCCAAAACAAATTCGGTCAGTCAAACAGACTTTGACAACATGTCCCATGTCGATAAACTTCCATATCTGTTGGGTGAAGTACAGCAATGTGCAAACACAGCGGGAGGTTTGTGAGCTGCTGTGACAGGAGAAGGACAGACGGACCTCAACCACCGTTAACCTGAGCAGGAGGAAGGACCTCCACCAAGGGCTCTCCTCCTGCCGGGTATTCCAGCACTGTTTGCACAGAACTCCCTACATAAACATAATGTACACTATTATAAACTACATATAACACCAGCACAGACACATTTGAATACGTCTGTAAAAGAAAGTTGTGTTGTTTTTAAAGGTAATTGAAATCAAAGTTTAGATTTTACGTTATCACTAACTTGTACTTATTCTCTGTTAGTAGCACAAAAGTTTTTTACTCTTCTGTTAATGTTTTTAATTCAATTAAATCTAAGCTGCTTGTATGTATACAGGCCTGTTTTATAGGGTTACTGTAAAATTGTTAACACATCCCTTTTAAACAATAATACTTTTATAGTATATCTTTCTTTTATACAATCTCGATTACTATTTTTACTTCATTCTTGTACATGTACATTTTTTGTATTTAAAACGTGCTTTGACAATGTAAACGTATGTTTCCCTTGTCAATAAAGCCTTTTTGAATTGAATTGAATTGAGGGAGAGGGAGAGAGAGAAGGCGAGGGCAAATTAGTTAACAAGGCTCCATATTTGGTGCCTGCATTCTCTTTGATCTCGGTGACGGTTGGTTCCGGTTATCACTTTATTTCCGACTAATAAGACGTTGATCGTCTCTCTCGAGTTCTGGGTCCTGGTCCTGTGCTGCGTCCGAATTGCCAATTAGGTCAACCCAGTAGGTCGGATCGTAGGTCTGACAGCAGGTCAGCTGGACTGGTTCTGTTTCTCTTCCCACCAGGAGGCTTCTGAATATTATTGGTAGTTAAAATATCGCGAGGTCGAGTGGGAGTTCGTTCGATTTAGCGGCTGTTTTTTTTGTTCCCCGAACCCCAACCCGCTCTGAGTCATAAAGGACGCAAACACGATAAAACACTCAATGACGGAGAGACAATCCCAAAACGATGCATTATCATCATCAGATCCATTCCACGGAGCATGCTGGGAATCCTGAGACCATGCTGCCGTCCCCTGCTGAGGCCTCACTGCCCCCTGCTGGATAAACCACAAGTCTGGGCTCGGGTTTAGGGGCAAACCATCCATCCATCCATTGTCTTCCGCTTATTCCTGTTAAGGGTCGTTGGGGGGGGTGGGGG
Organism: Aulostomus chinensis; assembly: GCF_037954235.1. Taxonomy (NCBI): domain Eukaryota; kingdom Metazoa; phylum Chordata; class Actinopteri; order Syngnathiformes; family Aulostomidae; genus Aulostomus; species Aulostomus chinensis. The sequence continues at coordinate 175,181 of NC_141341.1, read as the reverse complement.
GGGGGGGGTTGGAGCCTACCCCAGTGGCTACAGGCGAGAGGCGGTGTTCACCCTGGACAGGTCGCCAGTGGTTTTGGGGCAAACCAGAGATGGTAAATATAGATATAAACCCTTCTCCTTTACCTGTTGTGTAATGTAATGTTTTATTCAATTTCTATCAAATCAGAGACACAAACTGTTAAACGTTCCACAAAAGACTGGAGGACCAAACCTCCATGACCTCAAGCACTGGCTGTGACTACAGACGTCGCAGTAATTCACTGAAGTCTTAAAATCTGTAAATTAATCATCTTAATTTCTCTCAGTAGGTTTGAGTGTTGCTGGCAAATTGTGTCCTTTTGAAAAGCAAAATGTTTACAACTGCATGCAAAATATATCATTAATGAAGTTCAGTAGAGGCTATTTAAAAAAAAAAGGAGTTCCAGAATCTCCAAGGATGCGATTTGTCAGATCGATGACAATGTTGGTATGCAACTGTGAGCTCTGGACAGACGTTCCCTGGCTCCTCCTTGGTCCTGCCTGCAGCCACAGTGCCCCCCAGTGTCCTGCAGAGGCACTGTCCTGGATGAACAAGAACTGAGTCTCTCCTGGAGGCATCTGGCTGGACAGGCACGGCCTCTCAGAGGGCCAGGATGAAATTCATCCCCCGTCCATGTGACCTTTACACAACTGAAATGCTCAAGGTTAAGGATCACGGACACATTTGAAAAATCCACAGACCATCCATCAAATCAAAATCAGGATTTGAGCAGAAACAATCAGCCAGTCACAAAGGCTGCAATTAATCTACTTACATAATCATACAGCATGTGGTGTCAACGCGGGGGTTTGACCTGCGTGACAGACTGTCACTGTAACCAATCAGAAGTGACCAGGGCCCAGAACCAACAATTCAGCGAGTGTGGTGAGACCGCCGGAAACAGCAGCAGCTCCACCGTGATCCCAAATGGCCGAGTGTCATTTCCTCGAAGGATCGAACCATCACTTCCAAAAAGGAATCAGCTACTCTGAGGGATTTCTGATAATCCAGCTCTGAAAGAGCTGCTCGCGGCCAGCGCGCAGGGGGAGAGCAGAGGTGGGGCGAAGTCACCGACACACCACAGCTGCTCTGCTCAGCAATTCCTGAAACTACTTCCGGTGCATTGCAGTCAACACAGGAAGTATTGAATATCTTTGCAACAGTTGGTCTGATTGACATGAAAATTGTTCTAGACATTACAGACGGCCAGTCAGTTGACGAGGGGATGTTGTGGAACAAAATTCAGCAAAATGAAAAACCTCAGATACCTCAGGCTGTTTGTCCATTCCGGATAAAGTTTGCATACATTGATACATTATTTGATACATTATTGATGAGAAGATATCAAAAGCATCTTTCAAACCAAGAAATGCAAAAGCAGAGCAATCTTCCTTTAGCAACAACTTGTTATGTTATAATATTAAATGAGGCTCTGTTGTTTCTGATGCTCCATTGAGTCTCTTTGAACAATTTGGCGTGAAGTCTGACTTAGATCACGCCCACAGGGTCCCGGTTCCAACTGCTCAGGACTTGGACCCCTCATACATGCTTACAAGACAAGTTGACCTACAGATCATCTTCCTTGATGAACACCGCTATGCTGCACTGCCCAGGTGGTGGAGCAGACGGCTGGTCTACTCCACGCTGCCAAGGCCCAGGCTGCTGGCATGGCGGCAAGAGTGCATCTAACCCTGGAGACAGCCATGCACCACAGGTAGCTGGTGGATGTTACTGTTGTTTTCACTGTGCTCCCCATCCATCTGTCTTCATTCTGCCTGTCTCTTCCTCGTGCTCTGTTTCCCTCCAACAGCTTGAGGCAGACGGCCGCCCCTGCGTCTGCTTCACACTGAACATGTTAAAAGGTGTTCTGTTTCATGGGGAACTGTTGAATCAATTAATTTGTGCGGTTCTAGACCTGCTCTACTTTAAAATATCATGAGAAAACTTTTGTCAGGCTGCACGGTGGTGCAGTGGTCAGCACTGTCGCCTCACAGCAAGAAGGTTGTGGGTGGAGCCCCGGCTGCAGCACGGGGTCTTTCTGGGTGAGTCTCCATGTTCTCCCTGTTCCTGCTGGGTTCTCTCTGGTACTCCAGCTTCCTCCACAGTCCAAAGACATCAATTTGGGGACGAGGCTGATTGACACTCTAAAGTGAGTGTGAATGTTTTTTTTGTCTCTATTTGTTGGCCCTGCGATAGACTGGTGACCTGTCCAGGGTGAACTCCGCGTCTCGCCCGTAGATGCTGGGATAGGCTCCAACCCCGCCCCCCCTTAACAGGAATAAGTGGAAGAAAATGGATGAATGGAAACTTTTGTCATTATTTGGTGCTTTAGAAATAAAACTGACTTGACATGACTTCAAGGTCACCACCACTGAGCTTCAGGCTTCTTGTGTTCCCCCTGATGACCTTTAATGACCTCCATGACCTCTGTAGGCTCCTCTAGACTCTTGTTAGCAACCCAGGTTTTTAAGACTCCACCACTCCACCATCCACCAGTCTGGTGTTTACTGGTGGATCTGATGTAGAACTGAACCTCCACCATCCACCGGTCTGGTGTTTACTGGTGGATCTGATGTAGAACTGAACCTCCACCATCCACCGGTCTGGTGTTTACTGGTGGATCTGATGTAGAACTGAACCTCCACCATCCACCAGTCTGGTGTTTACTGGTGGATCTGATGTAGACCTGAACCTCCACCATCCACTGGTCTGGTGTTTACTGGTGGATCTGATGTAGAACTGAACCTCCACCATCCACCAGTCTGGTGTTTACTGGTGGATCTGATGTAGACCTGAACCTCCACCATCCACCAGTCTGGTGTTTACTGGTGGATCTGATGTAGAACTGAACCTCCACCATCCACCAGTCTGGTGTTTACTGGTGGATCTGATGTAGAACTGAACCTCCACCATCCACCAGTCTGGTGTTTAACGGTAGATCTGATGTAGAACTGAACCTGCTAGTATCTTAAGCTGCTGGGAACCGCACACCTGAGTTCAGGTCACTGACCTGGAGATGAGAGAATTTGAGGACTGTTTCCATGACACTCTATGCAAAATAGATTGTCAATGCTTATTGTCTAATTTCCTAAAATAAAGCCATAGTTGTAGTCCGGAAGCAACATGGGATCATGGGAGTCGTGCCCTTATTAAGCTGCCAGTGGCCCTGGTGTGTACTGAGATGGTTCTCATGCACAATGTTACTGGTAAAGTCTGGTAACAGCACTTATTCATGATCAAAACACACAAATAGCTCCGTCAGGTAATGTGTTTAACATCTGTCTGCAGCACAAGCTAACAGGGATGTGGCAACATTGACAGACGGTCAAATGAACAACTCCCCCTACCCCCACCATGGTATCAAACGCAGAAAATCACATTCACAAAGAGATCCCTGGTTTCCATGGAAACAGGATTATAGAAGACATGGTGTGAAGACACAGCTGACTGATAGAGATAAAGAATGATGAAGAGACAGTTAATCCCTCGCTACTCTTCTAAAATACTGAGAGCAGGTGGATGATTCCAGATCTTTACACCACTTAAATGCTGGTTTGAAGATTTAGCCAAAACCATTTTGTTAACAAATATCATGAACCTGCTGACAGTCAAAGCTGCTCTGATGTTCACTCAAGTCTATAGCATTTACAAAAAAACAACAAAGGTGCTTTTGTGTAGTTCGACAAAGCTGATGTGAACATTTGCAGAGACGCTGCTAACAGGAATGAGAACAGTGCTGCTAGTCGTCCCTGCTAGCATTAGCATGGTGTCAGAACATCTGTCAGCAACAACCTCAAGTCAGCAAAGCATCCCAAACTCCCTGCAGACACACACAGACTTCAACAATCAGCTTTAGTGGCTCCTTCACCATGTTTTGACTTTGTTCCAAGGAAATTTATCACGGTGAGCTAAATTCAACTATTAGTCATCTGACAGATTCACTCTCAAAGTTCAATCTCACTCGTGCCACGGACACGTCAGTCACATGCGTGTGTACGAAATCAGTCGTGTTTGGTGTGAACAACTTCAGTCTGGTGGCTGCAGGTGAGGGTTCTCCTTCCAACAAGAGTACGTATGCACACGCATGTGTGCACAAGCACGTGCACTGCTTGTTCACGCTCACATATTCATGCTTGTGCAGTTACCTTCACATGCTTGTCCTCACTCTTAGCTTCAAACATGCACCTGCGCACAACCTTACGTTGGATAATCAGTCGGCTCCTAGATCAGCTGCACCACATCAAAGAAATTAGTCCAATTCAAAATTCATAAAATCTTCATTTCTCTTTTATTCAAAATTGTGATATTTACAAATATTTGACAGCATTTATACTGCATTTTCTTCCTTCTTCAAGTCTTAAAATTCAGTTTATAGTTTTGGCTTATATATGACTGAGCACAGAAATACTTTGTACATTTACAGTGATGACACAAGAACAAACAAAACAGAAGACAAGCTAACAAATGTTAAAATGTACACCAAAGGCCAGGATATGCAAGTTTTACGTTAGCAATTTATTTTATTAACTTGTAATTAATGTTTTATTGCATGTCAAGAAACATCTTATAAACTACACTGGGTTAGCAGGAAAATCTATGTAACAAAAACAGAAGAAATGCACAAATGAAACACACTTTTGGCCCACTATCATGAGAAGAAGACTGTGCAACGAGCTGCTCTTCTTGGCATTACAGTCAAATTAACATTCAGTAGCTATTTACAGCAATCGTGTGACAGTGATGGGCTATCTGATGTTGCCATGGTGATGGGTTCTCTCAGCATCTGGACCACATCTCCATTTTACCACAGAAAAACAGTTTAATCAAGTGGAATGGGATCTGAGTTGAACTCAGAAAGGTTTGTGTTGAAGAAATAATAAGCAGCTCACTCTCAATGGTGAGGAGTGGGTGGAGAAAGTGCTACGTACTTTGGACTTATTTAAAAAGATGAAATGATAGAAATACATGAATAAATATAATTTAAAAACTGGCTGTGATATAACATTATACAAAATCCTTTTTGTTGTAACAAGTATAGCATCAGCTGACCTTCTCTTTTTAGCAGCTGTGTGTGTGTGTGTGTGTGTGTGTGTGTGTGTGTGTGTGTGTGTGTGTGTGTGTGTGTGCGTGCGTCTGTGCCGTGTGGTTGAGGCCACACAAAAATAGGCAGGATCAGATCAGCTGGCGACAAACCAATCCTGCTGTAAGCTGGCGGTGGCCGAGGAGACATCAGTGTTAGTGACAAGTTGAGGATCAGTTGACCTGTATCGCCGCCGTCAGGTGCCTCATGGCCATAAGGAGTCTCGTTTGATGTTGAGATGTGGTGCTCTTATGTAATGACAACGGCAAACAATCTGCTTACAAGAGAGAATATAATGTCATACTCAGTCCTGCACCGATGAAGCAATAAAAAGACATAAAGCAAAATTAAAAATAAAACATGACATAAGAACAAATAAACTCATAAAATGCAGAAAAATGAGGAAATGTAGAAACGAATCAATGTAAAAATGCAGAAACAGCCTTTGTCATGTACTTGTATCTGATCATTTAGTTCTCCATTTATTGATGCATTTCTTCATTTGTCTTTTTTGTACTTACTTCTCGATTTATTCATGCTTGTGTCATTTTTGGTTCTCTTTAAACACAAGCACATATCTGAATATACTCGTAGATTTTCTTGTATATTTTTCAATATGAAATACAGCTATAAAAAAGTGAAAATCTCAGTGTGCAAAACTGATTTCCTGGGGTTTCTGTAAAAGTAGACTTGCCTAATAAGTTTTAAATCTGCACAGGAACAGACACACTGAATATTCCATCTTCTCCTCTCAATAAGATAACGAGCAAAACAAGCTAGCACAGGTGAGCTCATGGCAACAAGCAACCTTTGGACCTCCTGTGATGGAAGGAAATCCTATTATAGCTGCTGAGCAGCTGCAGTCATGACCACACAGACGGTAAATCCAAAAGCTTTGAGCCTTCAAAGTCATCTTGCTGAGAGCGGAGACGTGAGGACAGAAGGCAGAAAGATTGGACAAGAATGGCAAAAAATATATAAAAAGCTAAAGAAGTCTTTGATCTTCCTGTTGCTTGTGGGTGTTTGTATTATAAGCACTCTAATGTGATGGAAACCTGGGCCAGGGAGAAAATGATTCCCTCATTATGGCCAAGCCACTTCCTCCCATCGCCAGCCATGTTTGGACACATTATCCTTTACATGGGACCAGCCCACAGTCCTGTGCGTCGTCAGTGGCAAGGGTCAAAGGGGAACTCTGAGAGCCCACCGTGGAGCTCCACTGATTCCTGCTCCCAGGACATGACATCACCAACCATGTGTCCTTCACAGGTTCCCAGGTTGTAGATCTCACTGGGGGTCAGGATTCTGGACCAGAACTGGAGATCTGACATCTCTCCCATGAAGGACTGAGTGACGTCGAAGCGGCCCCCCATTGTGTCCTGTGGAGAGTCAATGAGGAGGGTGCCGAGATGTCAAATGAAGGAAAACTTGAACTTACGAAAAGAATACAAAATTTAAGCTATATTTTTTTAAACTGATTACATCGGTTTACATAAGTAACCTGATGGAAGAAGATGGTGGTTTACCTGTGACCCTTGAGCCAGCAACATTATTGTGAATATTATTTTGTAGTTTAGAAAACTTTATTCAGTGACATCAGCCTCTTAAATTAAATTCACTGTTGGAAAAATAAGGTTATATGTGATCCAGCCAGCAACATTATTGTGAATATTATTTTGTAGTTTAGAAAACTTTATTCAGTGACAGAGCCCCTTCTCCAGGTAGCCGAGGCCCATGCTAGTTAGCTTAGCACAATACTGGTAGTTGGTGGGAAGTGTTAGCGTAGCTCCGTCTCTGCCTGCATTAATGTAACTACAGTTGTATTGTTAAATACCAGTTTAACATGAGGAGACGTTGTAGTGGTAGAATCAGACACGTAGCCGGAACTACTTTCCTGACTGGGAGCAGTGATTTGACGCAGCACCTCCAAAGCTCCACTGGAACTTGGGTCAACAGAACCAAACGTTTGCTGAGGACTAGAAGAGCGACTGCTGCTACTGCTGATGATGATGAGGAGGATTCCTGCTGGACACACCAGCATCCTGGACCTGAGCTAGCTGATGCTAACACTTCCCACCCACTACCAGCCACTGCGCTAAGCTAACTAGCCTGGACCTGAGCTAGCTAATGCTAACACTTCCCACCCACTACCAGCCACTGGGCTAAGCTAACCAGCATCCTGGACCTGAGCCAGCTGATGTTAACACTTATTTATTTTAACCACCATCCATCATATGATATTTGCTACATAGGCGCTTGGGTTCAAACACAAATAATTTTGACTGGCTGCTGCAAGTTGTCTCTGTATCATCTGTACATGATCTAATCCTTCTGAACACGGCCACTACCTGCAGGCACATGTGTGACTGAAATGTGGGAAGATAATGGCTCATTCAAGAGCCTGGCAGCTGTCACATTGGGGCCAATTTCATAATCATGTTAACAAAGAACACGTCTGTTTTTGGTGACTGCCGTCAGAAATTGGGGGTCTCACCTGCTCCTGCCCCAGAATAAAGAGCCCTCCTGGTTTGATGGGGTGCCAGCCTGAGAGGTTTTGTCCTGAACCCTTTAACACCCCATCCTGGTAGGCCTCCCAGACACCATCACGGGTTGACCATGTCACGCACACGTGATGCCACTTCCCATCTGTCATTGTGATGGGCAACGTCACTGCCTGAACACACAGAGATGGAAACCAAGAAGTCAGTTGCGTCTCTTCAAAGCAGAGGATGATTTCTGTGCAAGAATCAATGAGCTCGCAGTACCTTGCCTGGCAAGTTACAGCTACGTAGAAACAGAGGTACAGATCTTGAGGAGGACTGAAAGAGGCAGCGAAGCCTTTGAACAATGTGGAAACGAACCCAAAAATTCAGTGTCGACGATTCAACTGGGAAACTTGCAGATCACTTAGCACATTTTTGTCTTAGGGGGGAAGGAATCAGCCTTTCCTGGAATTCCTGCAAGATTAGGAATTCATAATCTGACTGTGAAAAATCTCATTCAACTTCTCTTTCAAACTAAGAAAAAGGCTTAAATTCAGGGGCGTCAAACTGATCCACGAAAGAGCCGTGTGGCTGCAGGCTGATCCAACAGCTAAGCTGCGTGCACACTGCTTTGTTGATTTAAGTCAAGTCGGGTGTTGCTTTTGCTTGGTTGGAATGAAAACCTGCAGCCACTGGGCGCTTCAGTCCCTGCTTTTTAAGACTTCTCCATTTTTACCAGATCGCTACAACTTAATCAAATTAAGAGTTGCTTTACTGTACCCTCACTGTGTGACCTACACGTCAACCAAACCATGTGACCTACACTGCACCCTCACCATGTGACCTATAGCCCAATCATTTACCTTGTCATTAATGAGCAGCTCCATGGGATTACTCCCCCATTCAATTAGAACCAGTTCATTGGCCTGCCCAGGTACAGCATAGGAGAATGGGGTACCAAGTCCAGGTCCCACCCCTGCTTTCAGCCACAGGCAGATTGACAGAGCGAATATCTCATTGACCACCGTCCGTTTCATCCTGGCATACATGTAGTTGGTCCTCATGGGGAAGTCAAGCATGAACGCACCAGGACTTTTGAGCTTCTTGTGGTTTCCTGCATGATGACAAAATAAGACTTCATATTTAGCTTGGCAATGGTAATGTACTGTTGTCAGTGCTGCGATGGCTTGTGGCGTGTACTGTTGTCAGTGCTGCGATGGCGTGTGGCGTGTACTGTGGCAGGTAATGCTATGGCATGTGGCGTGTACAGTGGTAGGTGCTGCTATGGCGTGTGGCAGTTACCGTGGTCGGTGCTGCTATGGCATGTGGCGTGTACTGTTGTCAGTGCTGCTATGGCATGGGCCGTATACTGTGGTCAGTGCTGCTGTGGCGTGTGGCGTTTACTGTTGTCAGTGCTCCTATGGTGTGTGGTGTGTACTTTGGTCAGTGCTGCTATGGCGTGTGGTGTGTACTGTGGCAGGTAATTCTATGGCATGTGGCGTGTACAGTGGTAGGTGCTGCTATGGTGTGTGGCGTGTACTGTTGTCAGTGCTGCTGTGGTGTGTGATGTGTACTGAGGTCGGTGCTCCTATGGTGTTTGGTGTGTACTTTGGTCAGTGCTGCTATCGCATGTAGCGTGTACCGTGGTCGGTGCTGCTATGGCATGTGGCGTGTACTGTTGTCAGTGCTGCTATGGCATGGGCCGTGTACTGTTGTCAGTGCTGCTATCGCATGTAGCATGTACCGTGGTCGGTGCTGCTATGGCATGTGGCGTGTACTGTTGTCAGTGCTGCTATGGCATGGGCCGTGTACTGTTGTCAGTGCTGCTATCGCATGTAGCATGTACCGTGGTCGGTGCTGCTATGGCATGTGGCGTGTACTGTGGTCAGTGCTGATATGGCGTATTGTGTGTACTGTGGTCGGTGCTCCTATGGTGTGTGGTGTGTACTTCGGTCAGTGCTGCTATGGCGTGGGGCATGTACTGTTGTCAGTGCTGCTATTGCATGTAGCATGTACCGTGGTCGGTGCTGCTATGGCATGTGGCGTGTACTGTGGTCAGTGCTGATATGGCGTATTGTGTGTACTGTGGTCGGTGCTCCTATGGTGTGTGGTGTGTACTTCAGTCAGTGCTGCTATGGCGTGGGGCATGTACTGTGGTCAGTGCTGCTATGGCATGTAGTGTGTACCGTGGTCGGTGCTGCTATGGTGCAGCTGACTGAGCACTGATTCCAGCTTGCTGTGTCCGACACTGCGCCCACTCATCTCTTTGCTGCCGAAGGGCAGATGGTGGGGGTGATGATCGATGCCTGGGTGAGGCTCATTACTGTGGTGGTCATCGTGGTGGTCATCGTGGTGGTCATTGTGGTGGTCATCGTGGTGGTCATTGTGGTGGTCGCTGGGACTATAATGGTGATCATGATGATCATCGTGGTCACCCCTTCCATGATGGTCATCATGGTAGTTATGGCGGCTGTTGTGGTGATTGTTGTGATGGTCATCATGACTATTGCTGTGTTGGTTACCAGAGTGACCGTAATACCGGCCGTGGTGCCAGTCATGGCGATCATAGTGGTGATCATGATGGCGATTATAATGGCTGCCGTGATGATTGTAGTGACGGTTACCACGGTGGTTACTGTGATGGCTTTCATGCAGGTCATTGTGGTGACCACTGCCATGATGGTCGTCATAGCGGTTATCATGATGGTCATCATGATGGCTCCCGCTGTTATGGTCATCATGGTGGTCATTATGGTGCTCCCCATGGTGGTCGCTGTGGTGACCATAGTCATGGTGATCCCTGTAGTAGCTGTGCAGCTGCTCCTCCAGAGCTGTGATCTTCCTCTGGAGGAGTTCTCTCAGAGAGCTGGAGTAGGAACTGGAGGAGTTTCTCGCCTGCGTATCCACACACACACACACACACACACACACACACACACACACACACACACACACACACACACACACACACACACACAAACATTTACTTAATTCAGTCAGTTTTGGCAGATTTACAGTCTGTACACTAGGACTACATCAATTGTTAATTGTTTCAGGAGCATTTTTATTCCATTCAAAAAAGAGTGATGAGATGCTGAATTTTGGCTTCTTTTTTTGTTGTAGAAAATTGAAAAAATGTCAACTTTGAGTGAAGTGCAGTGCTGCCCAAGACTGAACTCACTGCACTCCAGCTACTATGTGACCAACCTAAACCACTGATCCAAAAATCATAACTCTACCAGTTGGAGACATGCCGAGTGTGATATGCAGTAAGTTCATTGATCTGTAGTGAACGAAAAACAATTGCTGTAATTTCTTCTGCCCCTCCCTTCATATCCTCTTCATCCTTGTCTTCTCTAGCAGAAAATCCGGCTTCATTCTCTGCCAGCGCACGCCGTGATTAATATTCTCATCAAGGAGGATGAAACTAATTGAAGGTGAGGTTGGCTTGCGCCCCTCAGTGCGAAGCCAGAGGCCAGCAGCCAGCGGGACAGAGGGTAAATCCTGGCTCTGCCTTTTTTCTGTCTCACACTTGTGAGGGATATTAGAGGGGATTTCTGGCAGCACTTTCCCTGAGCATGACCTGAGACCCCCTGCACAGATAATGAGGCTTTCAGAGGGGCAGCAGCTTTCAGGTTTAGCAATGTGACGCCTGTGGTTTATCATGCAGCAGAAACAGGTTCATGGCTTGTTTCAGATGCGGCAACACAGAAAAGAAAGTACATTTTTCATAGTTGACAAAGACTACAGTTTCAGGTCCGCCCGATGATTCCATGCTGTGTAGGTTCACAGTGGAATGAAGATTAAATATTGGTGAAAACAACAGATTGGAATTACATAGAACATGTCAGTGAATGCATTACCAGACACAGAGGAGTTTGTTTCTATTTTACTGGACAAATCTACATTCAGTATGATATTAATGTGATAGATCTAACCCATATGTAATAAAGACAGGTCCAGATTACGGATGAAGTAATATTGAAACAACCATTTTTAAAAAATTTTAAGTCTTGTAAAGGCTTATATTATTATGAAATGTTAAAATTGTATGTACCATGTTTCTATTCAGTTGGCTAATATTATCTAGTGTCAAGTCATGGATGGATACAGTCTTAACAGGACTGCAGGCACACTTTCACAAACAATTGTTCTTTTCGTAAAATAAAAAAAACACAGTGAAATGAATTAGGCCATTTTCAGATTTTGACTGGGGCTATGGGCTTCCTCTGCTAGCAACACCTTTCCTCTCCCTTTTCTGTCCGTTGACAAATACCAAACGCTGCGTCTGTCTTGGCCTAGTTTCATATGGGGAATATCCTTAATCTGACTAGGATTACCAAAGTGGAATAAACACTAAGCTAAATGAAAGTACATGTAACAACACTGTGATGTGGTGATCTGGATCTCAGACTTCCTCCCTTGTGCGTCGCTCATCTCTCTCCAGGGTGAAGGTTAATCAAATTAGAGTGGCTTCCTGTCAGGCCCCGTGGACACACGAGCCATTATATTAACTGTGAGTTGTCTAATAGCATTTTCACAACAAAAGTGGTCAGTGTTGGGTCCTGTTCACATTTGAACCGATATAAGTACCAAAACCTAGACTTTTCCTTAATTTCAGTTGCAAAAAATTAAGTCCAAACTTCTCAATTTCATGGTGCGTTGCTAACAAGAGTAAATCAAACATGGTTCAATTCTCAGCTTTTGGATATATTTGATGTTTGTCCAGGGGTTTCTGCAGGTTAGATGTGTCACCATTACCAACTTCACATTCCGCATGACAAAGATTTACATAAAGTTTTGGAAAGTGTGCAGACCCCTGAGAAGAATGTCTTGTAACTGTCCTCCTGACTGTATTCTGGCTTTGAACACGATGCAGGGATGACATGGTCACTTGGTCTCATTCTCTCTACACTTGTTTAACTCTGTCACCCAGGCACACTCTCATGTAATTTTTGCAAAATGGAAATTTAAAAAAAAAATTGGATAAAATTTAGACACAACTTTCTTGTATTTACTCCTGCAATTGGTTAAATTTCTAAAAAACACATTTCTGTCTAAAGCCATACAGATGAGTGCTCATTATTAGAATAATTGTACCACGTTTTGTGAAGCCTGCCATTGTCACTTTTGTGTCATGTTTCTCATAATGCCAGTTGGAGGTGAAGCCAATAAATAACTGCAGACTGCTGCAGGATCATTTTACCTTGAAATGATTATCAATCGTAGGTGTTAAAGACACAAGCTTGATGATTGGATCAGGTATCAGTCAATGTTTGTGTCTTACTTTCGAAACATTTGTGTATAAATTTAAAAAAAAGCCTTGAATCATAACATCATCTTTGTGAATTGTAAATACTCAATAGAGAAAATGTGCAAATATAATTAACATTTATTGCACTGACTACATGCAGTTTCTGGTTGTGTACTCAAGTCTTCATGAAAGGAACATTGCTGGCAGCTGATTTGGTTGCTGAGCTCATGACCTTAATGACGCAAAATTTGACCCCATTTAAGTAAAACCTCTGATAGGCTTCCCCCTCCCTGCACACTGTCCTGTAGACACATTACTAAGCATTTTCGTGTGTGTGGTGTAGAACAGCAGTGTTCTTTTCCTTGTGTCCCTATTTTTTAAACTTAAATACAGCTCAACGAAAAAGCAATTTTTGTTTTAGTAAATGCATCATGCAACTCCCCTAAATGTGGATACGATAAAAGAGAAGTTGCATTGGAAACAAACACAACAAAGAGTAAGTTCAACACAGATCTTTGGTGAACATCCATCCATCCATCATCCATCCATCCATCCATCATCATCCATCCATCATCCAACATCATCCATCCATCATCATCCCTCCATCCATCCTTCCATCATCCATCCAGCCATCATCCAACATCATCCATCCATCATCATCCCTCCATCATCCATCCATCCATCCTTCCATCATCCATCCAGCCATCATCCATCCAGCCAACATCCATCATCCATCCAGCCATCATCCATCCATCCATCATCATCCCTCCATCATCCATCCATCCATCATCCATCCATCCATCCATCATCCATCCAGCCATCATCCATCCAGCCATCATCCATCATCCATCCGGCCATCATCCATCCAGCCATCATCCATCCAGCCATCATCCATCCATCCATCCATCCCTCCATTCATCCCTCCATCATCCATCATCCGTCCCTCCATCCCTCCATGTTCTTCCTCTTCTCCTGTTGAGGGTGGTGGGGGTGGAGCCTATCCCAGCAGCCTTCCCCCTGGACAGGTCACCAGTCCATGGCAGGGCCAACACATAGAGACAGACAACCATTGGCTCTCCCAGCCACGCCTACGGTCAATTTAGAGTCTGGATTAACCTGGTCCCTCTTGATGTCTTTGGACTGTGGAGGAAGCTGGAGTACCAGAGAGAACCCAGCAGGAACAGGGAGAACATGGAGACTCACCCAGAAAGACCCCGTGCTGCAGCCGGGGCTCCACCCACAACCTTCTTGCCGGGGGCCACAGTGAGGACCACTGATCCACCAGGCCTCCCTCTTTAGTTAACAATACATGTTAATTCATCTGAAAAAACAGACACTATGCACATTTTTCTGTAATTGTATCATAAGAATGCATGTTTTCATTCACTCTTTCTGCAACAGGTATTCAAAATTTTCAGTTGTTCAGTTGACTTGTGTATTAGCATTTTATTGTTTGTGTTCAACAACTTCAGCAGACTCTGTTTTGATGACCACTTTGTGCCACTAAAATCCATCCAGTGGGGTCATGTTTTTGGTGTTCACGAGTTCCCATAAATGATGACCTTTTATGAGAAAAGTAATGAAAGATACAAGTTCATTTGTTGTTTCTTGTAAACAACTTGTGAACTCCAGGTATGTCTTAAATATGAGTTCCATTTGGAGGCAGCATGCAGCCTTTAAAATGGGTGGATTTAATATTTCATGTAGAGGTTACAGGTGGTGTAGAGATTTAAGAGTTAACAAAAAACAAACTACTCATATTGAGAAGACATATGACAGATTTTGAAAGGCTGTTGAGTTAGCAAACCACCTCAGGCATGAATGTGGGCCAAAGATGTGCCCTGGAATGAGATGACTTTTAAAGATCAGTACAGTGGAGCTCAGTTTTGGACCAACTTAAGTTGTTATTTACCTCTGGCTCCTTACTGAAAGAAAACTACAATATTGAGCACTATTGATAAGACATATTGACACCTGGTAATGTTTTTATGATTTCACACTCATTTTGCCATTTACTTCCAAGAGTGAGCTAAATATTTTCTTCTTATTTGGGGCACTGTTTTACCAACTCATGGTGCTGATTATATAATTGTTGGTCCCTAAGTGGTGCCCATTGGATCAATCTTTTGAAATAAAGAAATTCCTTTTTATGTGCCTCTGCAGAGTCAGTTTGGTGGAGTTGGTGGAGGTCGAGAAAATGGCTCATTGCCATATAGAAGTTGGGATTTCCTTACCTGCAACTGTGGGGTAATGGGACAAAGTGGAGTGGTCTAATAGGCTTATGGCACACTCATACATTACTTGTTTGTTTTGGACCATGGCTGGGCATAATGTTCTTCCCTCACCACTCCCTTGCTGCCCTGCACTCACATTACATTCTGGGTTGAGCATATTTATGTCATCACAGTGTGATTGTTTTGTTTTGATGAACCACAGTTAAACAGCACAATGGACTTTTCTGTCCTCGGGCATAGTTAGCCATCATGCTAGTTACGTACTGTGCCCAAGTCCAACTGAACCAAGCCTGACCCTCCTGAGTCCTGCCCAGACACAGCCCGCAGTGACTGGGCAGGACTGAACTGGACTTTAGGGGTCAAACATGCTTGGCTACCAAGTGCTGGTACACCCTTAATTTTTACCAGAACACACATCACTTGAAATGGACCTGCTTGTCTAGTTGCAGAGGGGTTCCCAGTACTGACTATAAAGAAGATGATTGCAACACACACCTGCAAGTTCTCCAGGCGCTCCTTCAATGTTTGCAGGGTTTTCCCAGTCTGCTCTGGAGAAAAGGAGTTGTGTTTGCTGTAGGATGAGCCCTCCCTGTGGTGTGGGTCTGATCTGTGACTGCTGTGGGAGTAGTGGTGATCGTTATTGTGATACGCTGAAGGCCCGTGGTGTGGGGGCGACGATGTGTGATGACTACCGTGATGCCCATGGTGGTCATCATGGTGGCTGTCATGATGGTTTTCATGATGAGTGTCGTGATGGTTCTCATGGTGATTGTTGTGGTGGCTGTCATGGTGGCCAGTGCTACGGTGACCACCAAAGCCCTCACACAAGGTGAGTTTGGCGGTCAGCTCTCTGATGGTCTCCCGCTGGTCTAAGATGGTTTCCTTCTGCCGTACAAGGCTCTCTCTCAAGTGCAAGATAGTGGCTTTTGCCTCATCAGACATCATGGCTCTCCGGCTGCTGCCATTCTGGGTGTTACTGTGGCCATTACTGCCCGGTCCATGGGGCACACTGGGTGGGGAGTAGCAGCTAGGGTCTGCGTCCGGGGGAATAGGAGTGCAAACAAATTTAGGACTAATGCCATACTCATATTCTATGCCAACCAAATTGCCTGCTGCTGCAGTGCATGATAGGAAGTAGTAGACAATTAGGGACCGTAAGGGGAAGGAGGAGGCGGAAACCCCCAGAGAAGCGCACAGTGACCGATGTCTTCCAAACAATGGCATGAGGCTCAGAGGACTGACGTCTCTGGCCATATTTGATTGAAGTTGCACCTCGACAACTGATAGTCCTCCAAGCTTTTACATTTGTTGGGACCACCAGCACCATGAATGGAGGTTATTTGTGTTGGACTGGACGTCAGGGCAAAGCATGTCACGAATGAAACCTCCCCGTAGACCACATACACTCTTCTTAGAGGAAAAGTATCTCCACAGTGGTATTCCAAAAGTAAAGAAACTTCTCCTTAACAGTTGCCTTCACAACTCCCCTGCAGTATCATGCAAGGTTTCTTGGTTCCGTGGTGAGTTATCATGGCTGAAGATCTTGACTGATATATTCTGATAGGTTCTCTCACTGTCTCAGCGCAGAAGTCTTGGACCTTTCCCAGATTGGCTGATCCCTCTTGGATCTGAAGACCTCCTGCATTCGACAGCCAAGAATAATCCCTTTAACTTTGGCTCCTAATCACCATCAGATCCCTAAGAGCTTTTACCAAGAAAGAGGAAGAGATATAAGAAGATAAAACAAGATCAGTGAAGTGATCACAGCAGTCAAGAAGAACAGATATAACAGTTATTTTGAAGCATGTAAAGCATGAATTATCTACTTTACAAAACCTGGAGTGGGTAAGTGAGATTATAAAGGAGGTAGAAAAAGGTAATTAGATGCATAGATGTATAACCAACAGAGAGCCAATGAAGGTAACATTTGATAATTCGGGGTGGGGGGGTGGTGGTGGTCATAAAGCCACATTGTAATGAGATTCCTGTCATTTAATCTGCCCCCAGACTTCTTGTGGAATTCTGATAGCAAAATCAAAAATGTGTCAATGCTAAAAGTGTATGATTGATATCGGCAAGTGTGCCAACATCCATCTCCATCCATCCATCCATTGTCTTCCGCTTATTCCTACATTAAGGGTCGCGGGGGGTGGAGCCTATCCCAGCGTCAACGGGCGAGAGGCGGGGTTCTCCCTGGACAGGTCGCCAGTCCATCGCAGGGCCAACATACAGAGACGAACAACCATTCACACTCACATTCATACCTACGGTCAATTTAGAGAATCAATCAGCCTCGTCCCCAATTGATGTCTTTGGACTGTGGAGGAAGCTGGAGTACCAGAGAGAACCCACGCAGACACGGGGAGAACATGGAGACTCACACAGAAAGATCCCGTGTGCAAGCCAGGACTCGAACCCGGAACCTTCTTGCTGTGAGGCCACAGTGAGGACCACTGCACCACCGTGCAGCCCCAAACATCAGTCTAATTCCACAAAATTCATTAGACCTGCAATGACATCACACATCTCTGCTTTATTGGGGAAATTATTGCCCAATCCTGATGTTTAATCTCAGTCAAATTTTTTGCAGCTTCAAACAATCATTGGAGGTTCACACCAAGTACCTGTGTAAGCCATGAACAGACTTCCTGTTTGTAACATCTGCCAGAGCTAACAAAGCTGGGTGGGGAGTAGCACAATCCGTGTCTGGGATCACAGCTAAGGTGACCAAACATCATGTTTTCCCTTTTTAAATTTTTTATTTTATTTTTGTGTAATATAACAATTTTCGATCCATACAAAGGAAGGCATGCATTAAATATATTGAAATTATAAGGCATCTTTGAGTAAAATTTTAGAGCTGAGTATGCTGGTTTTTGGTATTCAAACTATGGTCACCCTTTACACCCCAGGGTTCACCCTGGACAGGTCACCAGTCCATGGCAGGGTGAAAACATAGAGACAGACAACCATTGGCTCTCCCAACCACGCCTACGGTCAATTTAGAGTCTGGATTAACCTGGTCCCCTCTTGATGTCTTTGGACTGTGGAGGAAGCTGGAGTACCAGAGAGAACCCACGCAGGAACAGGGAGAACATGCAGACTCCACACCACCGTGCTGCCCATAATAAACAATATCATTAATTATTACAACTATTATGGGCGGCCTGGTGGAGCAGTGGTCCTCACCATGGCCCCCCAGCAAGAAGGTTGTGGGTGGAGCCCCGGCTGCAGCATGGGGTCTTTTTGGGTGAGTCTCCATGTTCTCCCTGTGCCTGCATGGGTTCTCTCCGGTACTCCAACTTCCTCCCACTCCAATGTTCCTGTCGATTCTTCAACCCAACTCAACCCAAGAATCCTCCTCTGGCAACACACTGATTTGTTTGCAATTTATTTTTCTAATATTAACATTGCATTCAATACTATAGATCAGTGCCACTCAAATCATCTAAATCGATTTGCAATACTGCAGCTTTTTAAATTGAACGATGGTGCAGTTTTTAAAAAAGGATAATCGTGAGTCAAAATGCAATTTCAAACTCAATTTGAACTCAGGTCGAGAACCCCCTCAAACATCACACCATTATCATTTTATGGGGAATAATGATAAAAAATTAAAATTCCATTTAATATGACAAATCATATCACAATGACAATAATTGGCCAAAGTAGTCACAATAAGATTCTCCACCATGGATGAAAAAGGTACACCGTTACAACTTCTGCATGGATAAGAAAAAAAACTGAAATTATGTTTTGGTCGAAACTGAGACTTTAATGTAGATCATAAAAGGTAATTAAAGATTTTACATCCTCCATGTACAATTTTAAGAATCATTAAATAAGCTGCAGCAGTAAGATGCTTCTATAAAGGACTGAAGGTGCGTCATTGTTCATGGTCTCACCCTTTGTGGCTGGCCGCTGGGCAGCCGTTAATCCCACACACTGTCTGGGACTTAGAGGCAACATGATACTTCACGTGGATGCACACATGAGCTTTACTTACTGTAATGTGCTGTGTCTCTTTGGGTCATGATCCATTTGACAGACAAGGCCCACATAGAACAATCGATACGACAAAGGCAGCCGTACAGTCACCAGCATGTTGACTTGTGTGTTGCTGTTCTTTCTTTAAAATACTGCTGACCAAATTCAGCTAAGATACAATATAATGTATATTTAGGAAAATGCAACATAAACCTGAGCAGTTCTGAAGGTTAGTAGCAGCACATAATACTGGAGAGGACTAGTTACAGTTTGATTTGACTGATATAGTTAGTTTTAAAGCTGATTTATGAATATTCTTTGTTTTATTTTTTGCATGTTCAAAATAAACAATTCAATTAATTTTGATAGTTTTACATCTAATCAG
Organism: Aulostomus chinensis; assembly: GCF_037954235.1. Classification (NCBI taxonomy): domain Eukaryota; kingdom Metazoa; phylum Chordata; class Actinopteri; order Syngnathiformes; family Aulostomidae; genus Aulostomus; species Aulostomus chinensis. The sequence continues at coordinate 155,739 of NC_141341.1, read as the reverse complement.
CAACGACTTGATATGCCTGATTCACATGTTATTGAGCCAAATACTCTATTCAACTGAACAGAAATGTAATTTGAAAGTAAATGTGGGCTTCCATAATTTGACAGAAATGTTTATGTAAGTATCCAGTCTCTGTCCATAAAGTAACATAAGAAACAGAATATGTTTAGTCTGCCTTTATCTCTAACTACATTGAGTTATTCTTTTTTCAGTCTTTTAGTTTCTCAAAGTCAAACCCTGCAGCTGACCTGAAGACTCCCTGTTGCTCCTCTTCCTGCTGTCAAGGGTGATACACTAATTGGATTGCTGGGATTTACCTCTGTTTAATGCAGGGTTGGCTGAGGGGTCCCAGCTTCCTCCGGAGGAACCCATTATAACATAGAGACATTGCTGTTACACGTGCCATTGCAGAAAAAGAACATGTGCACATGCAGCCAGTGCTCATTTTCAATATCATGGCAACTTTTTCAAATTTCTGAAGTAATTGAGGCTACGTGAAGCTGCATTTGACAGCCAACCCTGTCAGCACTAACAAATGTCTAGTTCGATTTAGGAAAAAAAACAAAAAAACAAAACCTTCAGATTAGAAAACCTCATAGATTGGGTTCAGTTTGTGTTAGTACAACAATGCAGGATGGTGTCGGTACCAACCATGCTAACCTTGGCGCTAGATCTCCCATCTACTGACCCCACCACCACCAGTCCAGTCTTGAACACCACCACCAGTCCTGAAGTCTAATTTGGGTTTAGTTTAGACTACCAACCTGCTGACCAGTACCCTGGGTGAGAGGCTGTTGTTGGAAGCTCATTATGACTGCTGTCCGACTTCCTGTTTCCTCCATGCCTCCACCTGCCTCTGTGCTATGAGGGGTCTTCTCTCTGGGGATCGTCCCTCTGGCAAGTCTCCACAGTTGAGAGGTTATGAAACTGCAACGACTCCTGCAGCTGCTCAACAACCTGGCGAGAGCTGTGCTTCTTGTTTTTTTGGGTGTTTGACTTGTGGAATTGTGGGCTTGTGTTCTGTGGTTGTGTAGATCAGTTGTGACTGTCCTGGTGGATGTCCTCCCTCTCTGTCTCTGAGCGTTCTACCTGTTTTCTGTTAAAGGGTTCTTGGGAAGTTGGTTCTCCCTGACTGAGGGTCTCAAGACAGACATCGTTGGTTATTGTAAATTATGAAGTCAATTATGTAAATTCCAATTTGGGATTTAGGATTTTATAATAAAAAACGATTAATTCGTTAGACTTTTCTGCTGTACTTTAAGATTAATACAAATTTTTAGAGGGCAGCCCGGTGGAGCAGTGGTCCTCACTGTAGCCCCCCAGCAAGAAGGTTGTGGGTGGAGCCCCGGCTGCAGCACGGGGTCTTTCTGGGTGAGTCTCCATGTTCTCCCTGTTCCTGCTGGGTTCTCTCTGGTACTCCAGCTTCCTCCACAGTCCAAAGACATCAAGAGGGGACCAGGTTAATCCAGACTCTAAATTGACTGTAGGCGTGGCTGGGAGAGCCAATGGTTGTCTGTCTCTATGTGTTGGCCCTGCCATGGACTGGTGACCTGTCCAGGGGGAAGGCTGCTGGGATAGGCTCCACCCCCACCACCCTCAACATGATAAGGGGTAATAAAAATGGATGGATGGATGGACACATTTTTAGAGTTTTCACTCAAGTTCAATCAAAAAGGTACAATGAAAGAGTTTAATGGAACCCTAAATATGAACATTCTGTCACTTCCTCATCCCTGCGGCTTGTGATGCAAGTGAGATGCTGCAGTGCCATCGGCCAGAATCCTCGGACATGTTAATGCTGCCAGTAATTCATGAATTCATCTCCATGCTCAAAATTACAGTTTGAACAAAATTAGTTTATCACTGATGCACTAATTTTCAAGACTGCACAAAGTGGTGTAAAATGATGTAGCCAGTGTGACATCACTCATGGGTTTGCGGAAGTGTTAATTCAATATTTTGTCTGTTGCCATTATCAGTGTTTTCAAACAGATGTGTCCATATTTGGGCACGATAGTAGAGCGACTTGTCAATCCGCATCCTGAAGAAAACCTTGAACTGAACTTTCATGTTGCATTAAAGACTGAAACTGGTGATTGAAACTCATCAGTAAAGAGAGCCTCTGCCTCCCGTGTGAGGAACTTTTATGATGGCTTCACTTTTCAGACCTGAAATGTGTCCACTTGTTGTATACCGTCTATGATTACCAGGCAGGAGTGTGATCACCAGTAGGAAATTTAGTGGGGTGGTAAAACAATAGATGAAAGCCCTAGAATTGATCTGATGATGTCATATCCCTTTTATTATTATATTGCTTTCTACAATTAATGATTGGGGCACCAATGATGGTCACTCTGAAGTAAATGTTAATAAATCAACTCTCTCCAAGTTGGGTTGTGTCAAAGGTCCGCCCTTCATCAGTGACCTCCCTCCTTGGGTTTACCATCGCCTGCTTTATCTTAATTCAAGAATCAGGCATTGCAGGTGGAGAACATGAGTAATGCATCTCACGTTCAGACGATGATGTCTCTTTAGCCCTCCTTAGGGTCAAGCACTCTGGACCTGCAGGCCTGTTTTAGCGTGACACCAGACGGGCAAAGCCCTCAAACTGCTGCGGTCGCTGAGTCAGGGACGGTGAGGCAAAGCTAAAAGTGTCTGGCAGCATTAGGACTGCCCTCTTCTTTTATGTTCAATACAGGAGCAGAAGAAGACAGTTGCTCAGCCCATTTTTCTGGCTCTGAAGTCACTCAAAAGTGTGGGATGTTGTTTTTCTTGGTCTGTTGGGTTTACCATCTGCTGGATTCTCTGAGGTGAAATACTGTAATAGGCAGAATCGACGGCTGTGATTCACCCCTGACGACAGTCTGACCCCGTAGCTGAGTGGCGATACTTTGGCTTCATATGTTTCAGGTTGTGGGTAACGGTCTGGTGGTGGGGCTGGTCTGTGTTATAACCTGAATCTCTCTTGAAGACGATATCTCGACAGCTGACATCACAATATTTTAAATAGTTTCTTTTCAATAGTTTATCAAGTCTGAATCCAGAAGATGGTTGGACGTGCGCTCATCTTCCTGGGCAGTAGGAGCCATTCCAGATTTGACTGTCACTGGCAGAGAAGTCAGGAAGGTGGGAACTGTTTCCTGTGTGAGGAGGAGAGACCTGTTGCCTCCTTTAGCTGTTGAGGAAGTAGTTAGCTGCCCATCTTCCTGCATCAGACCAGCGCTGAACGCTGCAAAGACACTCAGCTGCTCTCTGCTGTACTGCCCATAGTGACATCATACTGCTGTGATGTCACTCATCTGAACCTGAGGTTGTTCTATATTAATAGTTTAGGTGATTAAATTAGAAGGGGCTGATGTTCCAGACCTGCGGTGTATGTCTCCTCTCTCAGCCTCCCACAGTCCCCAGGGTCAACGGGGTCATTTACAGGCTCACTACTCTGGAGGAACAAATCATTTCAGTGACTGTCAAACGGCCTTCAAAATAAAGGCTGTAATACATTATTATTCTCATTATTATGTTTTGACTGTTTGTAACCCATATTCACTTCATTTACTGTTTTTAAACAGAAAGGATAAAATCAACTCAAGTCATTCTAGTCATCATGTATAATGTCAAGTCCCAAGTCTTTAACTTGAGTCTAAATCAAGGGTTTATATCAAGTCAAAGTCATTAAAACTGTGACCCGGGTCACCATCTCCATTCCCTCAGTTTTGAAAAGACTGAAAAAAGTCATTTTGTTTATTTTTTCAACTGTCGCTAAAATTGGTTTGACTTCCAGGTGGTGAGGGGTTCAGATTCAGAGAATCTCTCCTGGAGGGATGATGGTTCTCCTCACATGTAAGCTGATGTCTCTGGCTAATGATGGAGAGTCAAACAAAGGTCTCGGCGCCACACGTGGCCTCGGGCTTGTCATGGATCTGCTCAGGCCAAAGGCTCAGCAGCAGATACAACAAAAAGATGTTGACAGACTGAAAAGATGGTGGTTAACAAAAGCATGATGAGATTACATTGTATGTAGCTGTTACAGCGTAGGTTGGTTTGCAACTGTCACGCAAGTTTTAATTTATTACCCATAGAAACGCAACTAATAATTGTGGAGTTGTAATATGAGAATTTCCAGCAACAGAGTATCTGAGTTTTCTCTAAAAAATGCACTTGTGAATATTGTTAACAATCTCAGACAAACATGTCAATAAAACATGAACACGTGATCCACTGCAAATCTCATCAAACTCTGATTATCAGAGGAGGCGGAACCTGCAGCACGCAACCACGAGACAACGTGACAGGGGACGAGCAAGAGTGAAGAAGTTGATCAGCCCAAGAGAAAATACTTTAGATATATAATCTCTCTCTCTCTCTCTATATATATATATCTATATATCTATATCTATCTATCTATCTATCTATCATCTATCTATCTATTGATATCTATCTCTATCTATCTCTATCTATCTATCTATCTATCATCTATCTATCTATTGATATCTATCTCTATCTATCTCTATCTATCTATCTATCTATCTATCTATTGATATCTATCTCTATCTATCTCTATCTATCTATCTATCTATCTATCTATCTATCTATCTATCTATCTCTATCTATCTATCTCTATCTATCTATCTATCTATTGATATCTATCTCTATCTATCTATCTATCTCTATCTCTATCTATCCATATAAAACAATATGAAATTCAACTCTCAGCTCAAGTTTGTTGCACATGGGAGATGAAGTTAATTCAGGTTCAAACAAAAAGTTCCCCTGGGGGGCAAAAATAAACCCATAGTGTTTCAGTTCGGGCCGTGGCTTTTGTTGATTTCTGAGAAAATCCAGTTCATGAGGCTTGATCCACCTGATCTAACGCAGTGAATGTTGTGAGGAAGCAGAGCCTCCCTCTGTGGAGGACAGTCACTCCAACATCCAGCTGAACCTCTGGCTTCATTTCAACAGATTTACAACAGCTGCACAAAGACAGATATATTGCCTGACATTTTAGAAACTTAATCCTTTTGTGAGAAGGAAACCGAAGTTTTCTTACCTTCTTGCAACTTTAAGGTCCCAAGCTGTTAGTCCACTGGGCACACTGATCAGCTTGAGGAGGCTTTAGGTGGATTAATTTAACTCCCTCCCTCTCTCACCCTCCTGCACACTTAAACACACACACAACTCTCATCTCCAGTCAGACAAACGTAACATTTGTTCCAGTTGTTCATTTCCTGGTGTTTTATGGTTTTGTACCCCAGGAATGAATGTTTCTGGAATCACATCTATTTTTCCAGTGAGAAAAATCCATAGCTCCTGTAACCCTGAATATCCATTTGTATGAACATGGTAATGATGTCCAGAATAAAACGCCTCTGAATAAAATGCAACGTGAATGTTCAGCTGAAAATGGCTGAAACATAACAGAAAAAAACCCTAAAAAGCTGAAGCTGAAATGAATGAAAAGACTTAGAGAGAAGAAACATGGTTGACTTGAAGGAGGTGAGCTTTTTATTCTTTGAAATGTTTGTGTCGCTGTAGATGCACCTCAAGTTCCACCATGTTCCAGAAGCACGGCTGAAAATACCTGAAAACCAGTGTCCAGGTGAAGAAGTGAATCTTGAAAGCTGAAGCTGAAATCAGGGGAAAGTTGAATCAATAGAAGGGAGGTTTAAAGGAGGGAAGGAGGTGAGGAGAGGAAGTCAGGGGATGTAGTGGCAATGCTGAAGGAGAGAAAGAAATATTTGGAGATAGAATGGAAAAAGAGAAGGAGGAGGAAGGGAAGGTAGGAGGGATGGCAGAAGTCTGTTGAGGGAAGGAGAAGTGAGAGGTGAAGCCGCATACATGTAGCATCACAGTGTATTGTGTGATATTGGGTTTCTTCTTGTGTAGTGGCTGCTGTGCCTGCCTGCTTGTGTTGTGCGTTGCGGCTCTTATCTTGTGCCAGAGTGCTGCATGTGGTCATCACTCGTCTGCTTGCCTGCCTGGAGCAAATCTTTGTGTGCGCTTTAATTCACTTGTTTTGTTTTTATAACATCTTGCCCTACAGTTGCTCAAGTGCTGATTACTCTACATTGTAAACTCGGTCATGTGACTGGGCTCCCCCTCATATATGGTGAGCAGCAGCTTAGTTAGGGCGCTGTCTTGGTGATGGGTTTCCGTCATGGCCATCCCATGCTCCTCTCCAGCTCCACATCTCATTCTAGCCTTCAGCTGGAGGCCATTAATCGGTGAGAGATCATTGGTCGCTGTGTACAGACTCACATGCCCCTCAGTCCTGAAGTATTGGAATTCCCTTCAATCACTTTGGCACGACAGGTCTTTTTAATTGAAGATTAGGCTTTCCCCTTGATGTAGCCACACCCACTCTCCACCAAACAGAGTAGGTGTGATATGCAAGAGGCAAAATCCTGAAATCCTGTGGGTGGAGACACACTGGGGTGTGGATGGGTCAACAAATCCTCGACTATCTGTTTTATTTTACTTGTTTTGTCTTTGACCAGCTGTAAATGAAAGTTAACCACAACCCTTCTCATATATCTCGATCAATAACAAGTTTCTGCATCACATCAGAGGCCACTGCCATCAGGGAATTATAAAGCATTCTTTGAATTTATTTTACTTTTAGATATAAAACCTCCTGTTGCCACCAAATGCCTCCTCCTCCTCATTGACCTGCTTCGTCATTTGTCGGTAGGATTACACTGCTCCTGTTCCCTTTTAGATGAAACACTTTTGAGCACTTTATTCAAAAATAAACATAAAAGACTGTGATCAAATAACAGTTGTAACAGAAGCAGAATTCTAAAATTTAAGGCATTAATCATGTTGTTGTACATTTATGACATCATTTTTGATTTTCCCGCTCACTGCAATGTTCAATAAAGTCCCTGGACCATTGTCAATTTATTTACAAGATGCTACATTTAAATTCACAGTTAGCATATGCTCTGACTCCATGTGGGATTATAGCCATCCCATGTTTCCAAATATGGAAGTTACTGGGTGGAGCTTCAGCATCATCATTAATCTGAAGGTGACAGTCATAAATTCAGTAGCTGCTAGCAGCATAAACCAGAATACCAGAAGTCCTGGCCTGGTGAAAGACCTGGATTTAGCCTGCCCCGGGGTTATGAGGTCAGCCTGAAGCAAGCTTATGAAACATGCTTAGGCTTCAAGAAGGTCATAACCTCCATGAAGGCTGTAAAATGTACTGTGACCACCAAGTCACCTCAGCAGGGCTCCTGTGCTGACTAGTGATCTCACGCAATAGATTGAACCTAACATGGAGTTTCATGGAAGAGAATCTCATGTCGTTTTGCTGTTAATAAGAGAGTAAAATCTCTTCTTAACACAGTGAGTGAGCAAACTCAGACAGTTCCCTCCTTCCAGGCTGGACTGCTGTGATTTCTCCTATCAGGATGCACCCCCAAAGACTCTCCAGGAGGAGAGACCAGATCTCTCCTAGCTTCTTTAGCTTTCATATATGAACATCCATCCATCATCCATCCATCATCCATCCATCATCCATCCATCATCCATCCATCCGTCCATCATCCATCATTCATCCATCTATCCATCCATCCAGCCATCCATCATCCATCCATCATCCTTCCATCCATCCATCATCCAGCCATCATCCATCATCCATCCATCCATCATCCATTCATCCATCCATCATCCATCTATTATCCATCATCCATCCATCCATCATCCATCCATCCATCCATCCATCCATCATCCATCCATCCATCCATCCATCATCCAGCCATCATCCATCCATCCATCCATCATCCATCATCCATCCATCATCCATCCATCCATCCATCATCCATCATCCATCCATCATCCATCCATCATCCATCCATCATCCATCCATCCATCATCCATCCATCCATCCATCATCCATCCATCCATCCATCCATCCATCCATCCATCCATCCATCATCCAGCCATCATCCATCCATCCATCCATCATCCATCCATCATCCATCCATCATCCATCATCCATCCATCATCCATCATCCATCCATCATCCATCCATCCGTCCATCATCCATCATTCATCCATCTATCCATCCATCCAGCCATCCATCATCCATCCATCATCCATCCATCCATCCATCATCCATCCATCATCCAGCCATCATCCATCATCCATCCATCCATCATCCATTCATCCATCCATCATCCATCTATCATCCATCATCCATCCATCCATCATCCATCCATCCATCATCCAGCCATCATCCATCATCCATCCATCCATCATCCATCCATCCATCCATCCATCATCCATCATCCATCCATCATCCATCCATCCATCTATCATCCATCATCCAGCCATCATCCATCCATCCATCCATCATCCATCCATCATCCATCCATCCATCCATCCATCCATCCATCCATCCATCATCCATCCATCCATCCATCCATCATCCATCCATCCATCATCCATCCATCCATCCATCATCCATCCATCCATCCATCCATCCATCCATCCATCCATCCATCCATCATCCAGCCATCATCCATCCATCCATCCATCATCCATCCATCATCCATCCATCATCCATCATCCATCCATCATCCATCATCCATCCATCATCCATCCATCCGTCCATCATCCATCATTCATCCATCTATCCATCCATCCAGCCATCCATCATCCATCCATCATCCATCCATCCATCCATCATCCATCCATCATCCAGCCATCATCCATCATCCATCCATCCATCATCCATTCATCCATCCATCATCCATCTATCATCCATCATCCATCCATCCATCATCCATCCATCCATCATCCAGCCATCATCCATCATCCATCCATCCATCATCCATCCATCCATCCATCCATCATCCATCATCCATCCATCATCCATCCATCCATCTATCATCCATCATCCAGCCATCATCCATCCATCCATCCATCATCCATCCATCATCCATCCATCCATCCATCCATCCATCCATCCATCCATCCATCATCCATCCATCCATCCATCCATCATCCATCCATCCATCCATCCATCCATCCATCCATCCATCCATCATCCAGCCATCATCCATCATCCATCCATCATCCAGCCATCCATCATCCATCCATCCATCCATCATCCATCCATCCATCCATCCATCCATCATCCACCCCTCCATCATCTATCCATCATCCAGCCATCCATCATCCATCCATCATCCATCCATCATCCAGCCATCCATCATCCATCCATCCATCCATCCATCCATCATCCATCCATCATCCATCCATCCATCCATCCATCCATCCATCCATCCATCATCCACCCCTCCATCATCCATCCATCATCCATCCATCATCCAGCCATCCATCATCCATCCATCATCCAGCCATCCATCATCCATCCATCATCCATTATCCATCCATCATCCATCCATCATCCAGCCATCCATCCATCATCCACCCCTCCATCATCCATCCATCATCCATCCATCATCCAGCCATCCATCATCCATCCATCATCCATCATCCATCCATCATCCAGCCATCCATCATCCATCCATCCATCCATCATCCATCCATCATCCATCCATCCATCCATCCATCATCCACCCCTCCATCATCCATCCATCATCCATCCATCATCCAGCCATCCATCATCCATCCATCATCCATCATCCATCCATCATCCAGCCATCCATCATCCATCCATCCATCCATCCATCCATCATCCATCCATCCATCCATACATCATTCATCATCCATCCATCCATCCATCCATCCATCCATCCATCATCCATCCATCCATCCATCATCCATTATCCATCATCCATCCATCCATCATCCATCATCCATCATCCATCCATCCATCCATCCATCATCCATCCATCATCCATCCATCCATCATCCATCCATCCATCCATCATCCATCCATCATCCATCCAGCCATCCATCATCCATCCATCATCCTTCCATCCATCCATCATCCATCCATCATCCAGCCATCATCCATCATCCATCCATCCATCATCCATTCATCCATCCATCATCCATCTATTATCCATCATCCATCCATCCATCATCCATCCATCCATCCATCCATCCATCATCCATCCATCCATCCATCATCCAGCCATCATCCATCCATCCATCCATCATCCATCCATCATCCATCATCCATCCATCATCCATCATCCATCCATCATCCATCATCCATCCATCCGTCCATCATCCATCATTCATCCATCTATCCATCCATCCATCATCCATCCATCATCCATCCATCCATCCATCATCCATCCATCATCCAGCCATCATCCATCATCCATCCATCCATCATCCATTCATCCATCCATCATCCATCTATCATCCATCATCCATCCATCCATCATCCATCCATCCATCCATCCATCCATCATCCATCCATCCATCATCCAGCCATCATCCATCATCCATCCATCCATCCATCCATCATCCATCCATCCATCATCCATCCATCATCCATCCATCCATCCATCATCCATCATCCAGCCATCATCCATCCATCCATCCATCATCCATCCATCATCCATCCATCCATCCATCCATCCATCCATCCATCCATCCATCATCCATCCATCCATCCATCATCCATCCATCCATCCATCCATCCATCCATCCATCATCCAGCCATCATCCATCATCCATCCATCATCCAGCCATCCATCATCCATCCATCCATCCATCATCCATCCATCCATCCATCCATCCATCCATCCATCATCCACCCCTCCATCATCTATCCATCATCCAGCCATCCATCATCCATCCATCATCCATCATCCATCCATCATCCAGCCATCCATCATCCATCCATCCATCCATCCATCCATCCATCCATCCATCATCCATCCATCCATCCATCCATCATCCATCCATCATCCATCCATCCATCCATCCATCCATCCATCCATCCATCCATCCATCCATCAATCCATCCATCATCCACCCCTCCATCATCCATCCATCATCCATCCATCATCCAGCCATCCATCATCCATCCATCATCCAGCCATCCATCATCCATCCATCATCCATTATCCATCCATCATCCATCCATCATCCAGCCATCCATCCATCATCCACCCCTCCATCATCCATCCATCATCCATCCATCATCCAGCCATCCATCATCCATCCATCATCCATCATCCATCCATCATCCAGCCATCCATCATCCATCCATCCATCCATCATCCATCCATCATCCATCCATCCATCCATCCATCCATCATCCACCCCTCCATCATCCATCCATCATCCATCCATCATCCAGCCATCCATCATCCATCCATCATCCATCATCCATCCATCATCCATCCATCCATCCATCCATCATCCATCCATCCATCCATACATCATTCATCATCCATCCATCCATCCATCCATCCATCATCCATCCATCCATCATCCATTATCCATCATCCATCCATCCATCATCCATCATCCATCATCCATCCATCCATCATCCATCCATCCATCATCCATCCATCATCCATCATCCATCCATCCATCCATCCATCATCTATCCATCATCCATCCATCCATCCATCCATCATCTATCCATCCATCATCCATCCATCCATCCATCATCCATCCATCCATCCATCCATCATCCATCCATCCATCCATACATCATTCATCATCCATCCATCCATCCATCCATCCATCATCCATCCATCCATCATCCATTATCCATCATCCATCCATCCATCATCCATCATCCATCATCCATCCATCCATCATCCATCCATCCATCATCCATCCATCATCCATCCATCCATCATCCATCCATCCATCCATCCATCATCTATCCATCCATCATCCATCCATCCATCCATCATCCATCCATCCATCCCTCCCTCCATGTTCCCCCTCTCCTCCTGTTGAGGGTGGTGGGGGTGGAGCCTATCCCAGCAGCCTTCCCCCTGGACAGGTCACCAGTCCATGGCAGGGCCAACACATAGAGACAGACAACCATTAGCCGCCACAACCAGTGTTTTTGATATACTGATACAAAAATAAAGATCAAAGCCCCTGTTGTCTTTTTTTTTCAACTTATATCCATAGTACGTTTATCTCTTTGGGCCAGCTAAGCTAATGTAGCTCCTCTGGACAGCCTCCATTATACATAAGTAGTCATCAGCCATCTTTGGCCAGTGAATCCTAGTAGCAACAGCTGCAGGTTCCCCTCTCTTGTTGAAGGAACTTGTGGTTTCATGCTCCTCAGGCGCTAATAAACACTAATTACATATGACGAGGGCCACCCCCCCCCCCCCCCCAAATGTAGAACAAGAGCTTTGCTAAGAGCCTCATATTCCATGGGGCGGCCAAAATTTGTGCGAGGGGATGCATTTGCATGTAGAGGACCAAATAAGCTTGAGGAAGGAGAGAAGAGACCTGTCGACATGTCCAAAGACATCATGAATCAGGAGCGAGCGAGAGGAAGAAAAAGACAAAACAAGCAGAAGCTGGGGCACCACTTGAAGGGAGGTTGTTGTTGAAATAAACTTTGAGGCACAAAATATCAGTCTGTTTGATCGTGAATTAATGTTTTGGTAGGACTGCAGTCTGTACATACTCAGACCAATAAGATGAGATAGCAATGGTAGTTTTTAATATTGTAATATTTGTTTATTTATTTCAGTTTGAATTTAAATTTTTTATTTGACAACATCAAAACCACTGTATCTACATTTGTTATTGCTGATAAAGGTCAAGGTTAATTGCTCGTTGCATGGTCATTTTGTACCTATGATATATTTCAGATGGTTATGTCAGACGGAGAGTGCCGGCCCGAGCCTTTAGGGGGCCCTACGCAGAATTAGATTTTTGTCCCCCCCAACACCACCATCACCAGGCAGAGTAAACTGTGCTTGACAATTATTGACACAAATGTCAGACTATAATGTTACATCATCAAGTACTAATGCAGACGGGTTATGAACTGGCTATGCAAGCGACGAAGGGGGCTAGTTGATGCGTATGAGTCATGACTCAAACAATGGCAGGCATATTGATCATGAAATCGGAATTTTCTTGTATTGAATTATTCATTAAATTCTGTTGTAACTTCTTTAAGATATTTAAATGTTTAAAAAAACAACAACCCAACAACACTCGATTAGTGCCCCCTAGTGGTCAGGGCCCCCCAAGCAGCCGCTTAGTTTGCTTATGCCTTGGCCGGCCCTGCAGGCAGAGATGATGATGACCTGTTTCCCAGCTGAGAGAAAGCACGACGACTGTCCCTGTAATTACCAGAACTCATCAGGAAGAAACTGCAGCCACATTTACATGTGATAGTTGGTTAGGTGGCCTGCAGGTCAGCGCTGACGCAGATGATGGGGATTTGTACTTGTCCTCTGTATCTGTTGGAAAGAGTATGAGGACCAAGTTGCAGGGAAAAGGGAGTATAAAAGGCAGAAAACTTTATGTTCATGCAACATCTGTACATTGTGAGTCATAGAATCAGAACTAGAGAGGGATTAGAAAGAGGAGATTAGCAGGCTGCCATCATCTCCTCTGTGCTCCTCATCTCTGGCTCTGTGCTAGGAAGCAATGTGGGGGGGGGGCATTTTAGCACTTCTTGATGAAGTATTATTCTAAGCTGCTGGTTCTCACAGTGCCACGTGTGTCCTGTGGTTATGAAGGCGGTCAGAGCTCATCATGGACCAAGCCGGGCCTTCTCAGCTCTGAACAGAATCCTGAGTATAGGGGAGCCACAGAGCTGCCACTAATTGAGCTCTTGATTAATCCTCTGAACAAGTGAGACCAAATCCCATAAACTGCAATATCAGTGTGCACTGCTGATGACATTAACTTACTTTATAACAACAAGAGGAAAACAGACACTTTTCATTTATCTATGAGGGTCCAGCCAGATTTGTTAGGGTTATACGCTAGCAGCTCACTGCTGTTGATGGGTTTTTGAGTAGAAACACTGTTGATTGAAGCAGGTTGAGGTGGTGTTACTGCTGGTGACACATGTACACTTGATAATTGGCAGAGTACCGCAACACTGCCACAATCTGAAGTGGAACAACTGATTGAGACTGCATTTACCGTCATGTAGAAGCATTATTGCTATTGCTGCTTGTTTAGGTCCCAAAAAGAAAAGACTCAGCAGACCGATGGACATTGCAGGTCTCTAGGGGGACTGGAGTGCAGCACCCGGCACTCGTGGTTATTTCTGATGTATACAACCAAAGTCACCACATAGGAATGAAACAAAAACCCAAAATGAATAAATACTCATATAAAAAATTGTTTGAAAATTTCTTCTTCAGTGGTGGCCCGGTGGAGCAGTGGTCCTCCCTGTGGCCCCCCAGCAAGAAGGTTGTGGGTGGAGCCCCGGCTGCAGCACGGGGTCTTTCTGGGTGAGTCTCCATGTTCTCCCTGTTCCTGCTGGGTTCTCTCTGGTACTCCAGCTTCCTCCACAGTCCAAAGACATCAAGAGGGGACCAGGTTTATCCAGACTCTAAATTGACCGTAGGCGTGGCTGGGAGAGCCAATGGTTGTGTGTCTCTATGTGTTGGCCCTGCCATGGACTGGTGACCTGTCCAGGGGGAAGGCTGCTGGGATAGGCTCCACAATTTTGTTCACACAAAGTGCGGATGAAAAAAGAATAGACGAACTTCCGGCGGCACAGTGGTTGGATTGTTCCCCAGCATCTGTGTTCCCACCATCAACAACATGTGTGTAAGGTTAATACTGTTGGTGCTGAGGTCCATGGAGGAGGAACTTCTCTGTACATGTGACAATGACGAGTTCCTCTTCTAAACTTCAAATGATATAGTTTTTCTTTCATGAAAATAGGGACTTTGATCTTTCTTGTATTATGTTCAGCTTTTTCATAATCATAGTACAAAATATTCTTGGGTGTCGAAATATGAATGCTGGTGGCTGGAAACCTGCTACTCTGTTGCCCCTCCTGTGCAGGAGTGTCGGGTCCAGTCTGGTTCCGAGTCTCGTGTCTGTAAACATGAACCTGAGGCAATGTGTGCTTCGCCCTAATGAATCCTCTTTACCTCTGAACCAATGTAATCCCATCAGGCCTCGCTGCAACACAAGTTCACCCCCCCCCCCCCCACTAGGTGGGGCCATCTCGTGGACAGGACACGCTACTGCTCTGAGGACAGACTCACATCTACTGCTGCAGTATTTTACACAGCAGAATGAAATGGAGGACCTACATTGTCATCACTGTGAAGTCAGAGTGTGATCACACCTCGCCGTAACTTAACTGACATCAATAAATCATTTGATTTGGATAATATATATTAATAAATTCACCAAATCATAAACATCCCCAGTTGTATTTAACTTGTAAAAAAACAAGGTTCTCAAATTGGTGTCACACCTCCATGTGACACCCCAGTCCACCTCGTCCACCTTAGCATGTCCTCCCGACTTCTGTTTCAGCCTCTCATCAGTCAATCTGTTCTCTCTCCCCCTTTCACCGACACACATACACACACACACACACACACACACACACACACACACAAACACACACACACACACACACACACACACACCATTCATCATAATGCAGAGCACATCGGACTGCAGCCTTGTCTCCATCTCTTCCGCAGCACGAAGAAGAAAACATTGGTGCTTCACTGTTTCACAGCTTCACAACACTAACCTGTTTATGGGCGGAGCCTGTTCACTTGGTCACATGACAAACTTTGCAATGTTCTCACATCAGGAATCCATGTGGACTGAACTATGACTGAGTTCTGCCGTTCTGGCTTCAGGGTTTACAATCATTTAACCCCCTTCTCTCTCCCTCTCTCTCTTCTGTCTCTCTCCTTGTCCTCCGTCTCTCTCTCCCTCAGCAGGTCAAAGCAGATGTCTGTCCCCACTGATCCTGGATCTGCTCCACAATCCTGCTGGTAAAGGAAGGTTTTGGTGACTGCCTGTTGCAGGATGTTCTGTTTCATGGGGAACTGTAAGGTTCTAGACCTGCTGTACTTGGAGAGCCTCATCACACAACCTTTGTTGTGCTGAACTAAAACTAACTAGACCATGTTGTCCTTCTTACAGATGTTTCTATTTACTGTGGTGTTTTTAATTACTTTATGACAAACAAAACATAGGTAAATGATTCTGAATTGAGTGACCAAGTAATGTTTTGTAAGAAAGTAAACACTGCGGCGTTCTGGTGGTTGAACTGATGTTCTCAGGTCTGTGAGTGACAAGTTCTGAAGAACAAAGTGTTGAGACGAGTGTGATGATGACTGGAAACACTGGAAGAAATGCTTGAGGGCCATTTTACTGACTGAGTTCATTTACACCTCGAACAGTCGTAAATATAAACTTCACCGGCTCCTTCGGCGCTTGCGCATCTTAGGCAGGGGGTGGGCTTGGAGAGGGGGCATGGCCTCCACAAACCTGCAGCAGCCTGCTGGAACCCCCCCTCCGATAAGGGTTTAATGTCATTAACAGGTGGGGGGCAAAAATAGAAGAAGGAGGCCTACACACACACACACACACACACACACACACACACACACACACACACACATGCATGCGGGTTGTGTTTAAGTAACTCTACCAGCACAACTGTGCATGTTAGCATAAACAAACAGATACACTTACAGAGGCACACTCTCTCACTCTCTCGTACACACACAACCTCACAGACACACACACACACACATTTTAGACATTTAGTTCATGGTACACACATGCACAGGGGCCTGCAAATGAATACAAAGGCATGCAAACTACACAACTAAATATACACACAGACGCCCTCACCTTACCCCCACCCCTTTACACGTAACTCTGTGCTACTTTGACCTCCGCCCTCTTTTTCCCTCCCTCACACGTTTTGTCCACCGCTCACTCTCTCTCCTTGCCTCACCCTTCGCCACTCCGACCAGAACCGCACACACACACAAAGCAGGTCAGCAACTTGTTAATGTCATTGTTGTGATTATTGTGACACTTCGTGGAGCACGTGTTAAAGAGTTACAAAATAAAATGAATGTGTCTAATTTCAGCATGGGGTTGTGTGGCTGCAGGGGTCTGCTGTGTGTGCGTGTGTGCGTGTGTGCGTGTGTATGTGTGTGTGTGTATACGTGTGTGTCTAAAGGTTTGTGTGATTATTACACAGGAAGTCTCTGCTATGTGCTGATTTATCCAAGTGGACGGCGCAAGGATATTTTAAGAGAGTGAAGAGGTTGGAGGGAGTTTGTCACAGGTCAGCACCGCTGTAATGAGTTTCTTCCTTGTGCTGCAACTCTCCTCTGCCTGTGCAGCCAATGGGAGCCTTAAAAGGAGAGAAGCTGAATTGATTTCACATTTTTAAAAGGTAACACAAGCAGCAGTGGATGTTTTGAAAATAACTGATGTGACAGTAAGAAAATAGGAAGAAAAATCTATCTATCATCTGTCTATCTATCTATCATCTATCTATCTATCTATCTATCTATCCATCTATCTATCTATCTATCCATCTATCATCTATCTATCTATCATCTATCTATCATCTATCTATCATCCATCTATCATCTATCTATCTATCATCTATCTATCATCTATCTATCTATCCATCTATCTATCTATCTATCTATCATCTATCTATCTATCCATCTATCATCTATCTATCATCTATCTATCATCCATCTATCATCTATCTATCTATCATCTATCTATCATCTATCTATCTATCATCTATCTATCATCTATCTATCTATCTATCCATCTATCTATCTATCTATCCATCTATCTATCTATCTATCTATCCATCTATCATCTATCTATCTATCATCTATCTATCATCTATCTATCATCCATCTATCATCTATCTATCTATCATCTATCTATCATCTATCTATCATCCATCTATCATCTATCTATCTATCATCTATCTATCATCTATCTATCTATCCATCTATCATCTATCTATCTATCATCTATCTATCATCCATCTATCATCTATCTATCTATCATCTATCTATCATCTATCTATCTATCATCTATCTATCATCTATCTATCATCTATCTATCATCTATCTATCTATCCATCTATCTATCTATCTATCATCTATCTATCTATCTATCATCTATCTATCTATCTATCTATCATCTATCTATCTATCTATCCATCTATCTATCTATCTATCATCTATCTATCTATCTATCCATCTATCTATCTATCTATCATCTATCTATCTATCTATCATCTATCTATCTATCATCTATCTATCTATCTATCTATCCATCTATCTATCATCTATCCATCTATCTATCTCTCTATCTCTCTCTCTCTATCTATCATCTATCCATCTATCATCTATCTATCATCTATCATCTATCTATCTATCATCTATCTATCATCTATCTATCTATCTATCATCTATCATCTATCATCTATCTCTCTATCTATCTATCTATCCATCTATCTATCTCTCTCTATCCATCTATCTATCAATCTCTCTCTCTCTATCTATCATCTATCCATCTATCTATCATCTATCTATCTATCTATCTATCCATCTATCTATCATCTATCTATCTATCTCTCTCTCTCTCTCTATCTATCATCTATCCATCTATCTATCTCTCTCTCCATCCATCTATCTATCAATCTCTCTCTCTCTATCTATCATCTATCTATCCATCTATCATCTATCTATCATCTATCTATCCATCTATCTATCTCTCTCTCTCTATCTATCTATCATCTATCCATCTATCATCTATCTATCATCTATCTATCAATCTTTCTCTCTCTATCTATCATCTATCCATCTATCTATCATCTATCCATCTCTCTCTCTATCTATCTATCTATCATCCATCCATCTATATATCTATCTATCTATCTATGTATACACACACACACACACACACACACACACACACACACACACACACACACACACACACACACACACACACACGTATGAAACTTAGCAAATCAGGGCCCAGGACCCAACTGTCATCCAACTGGTTTGTGCCTGTCCCTGATCCTTGGGTCCATTCAGATTCAGAAAAAAATTATTTATCCTCATGGGGGGCAATGAAAGGAGCAATGAGTGGTTTAGTTGGTGACACAACAACAACACAACAGCACAACAACATACACAAGGTAAGGAAGTGCAAGGACATCTACCCCTCCCAGGGTTAGAAGCTGTTGCTTTGTAACGTGCACAATAGAAGTAGAAGTGCAGTAGAGGTAGTTGCGCTGAAGAAGTAGTAGAGCAGTAGAGGTAGTCGTGCAGAAGTAGTGGAGCAGGAGAGGTTGTTTTGCAGTAGAGGTAGTAGTGCAGAAGAAGTAGTAGAGCAGTCGAGGTAGTTGTGCTGAAGAAGTAGTAGAGCAGTAGAGGTAGTTTTGCAGTAGAGGTAGGAGTGCAGAAAAAGTAGTGTTGCAGAAGAAGTAGTGCAGTAGAGGTAGTAGTGCTAAAGAAGTAGTAGAGCAGTAGAGGTAGTAGTGCAGAAGAAGTAGTGCAGTAGAGGTAGTCGTGCAGAAGAAGTAGTAGTGCAGAAGAGGTAGTGGTGCAGTAGAGGCAGTAGTGCAGTAGAGGTAGTAGTGCAGAAGAAATAGTCGTGCAGTAGAGGGAGTAACATTTCCATGTTTCCCACATTTTGTATTGTAAACTGTTTTCTTGTCTGTACCAACATCTCCTGCACGTCTGTCCCTCCTGGTGAGGGATCCTCCTCCCCTCCTCACCCTGAGGTTTCTCCCATTTTTCCCTGTTAAAAGGGTTTTCTATGGAGTTTCTCCTCAGTCGATGTGAGGCTCTGAGGGCAGAGGATGTTGTTATGATGCCATGAAGCCTGGAGACAAACTGGTGGGGAAAACAGGCTACAAAGAAAACTGCCTTGGCTTGCCTTGTAGTGCAGAAGAAGTAGTAGTGCACAAAAGGTAAGTAGTATAATTACATTAATGATTGAATGAGAGGTACTTTGCAAATATTGAGGTCTGTACAGGATGAATCGTAGCATGAATAGAGTATAAATACAGTTGCAGCACATACAGGAAGTACAGGCATACACTCGGTGTAGGACAAGTGGCCATTGGCGGTCTTGTGGGTGGTACCAGGGGTCAGAGTGCAGGGAGGTCAGAGTTCAGGAGGAGGACAGCCTGGGGGACAAAGGTGGATCTCCTCCTCTGGGTCCTGCAGGCTGGACACTGGAGCCTGGGACTGGATGGCAGCCTCTGGAATGCCGGGAAGAGAGCGTGGGAGGGGTCTGGAGCCTGTCTGCCAGGATGTGTGGCTGCAGGGTGTTAAAAGCAGAGGAGAAGTATGGAAACAGAAGCCTGGCCGAGGTGTTGGGAAGCTCCAAGTGTTTGTGGACAGGTTGATGATGAAGGCTCGGGCGTCGCTGACGCCTCCGCTTGCCTGGTATGAAAATTGAAGGGGGTGGAGCTGTGAGCCTGTCCAAGAGAGGATGTGTTTCCAGAGCTTGGGGACAGCGCCAGTGTCCATGGAGGTCTGGAAGAGGCTTTGGAAGATGCACCCAAGCTGGTCGATGCAGTGTTTGAGGGCCCGGCCAGTGGTGTTGTCGGCGCTCATCTTGGTCCTCTGGAGGGCCCTCACAACATCCTTGGTGCAGAATGTGAGGGGGGATGCACCGGGCTTGAGGTGGGACCTGGTGTTGGCAAGCTGGGTGGAGTTGTCGGTCTCAAACCTGGTGTAGAAGGAGTTGAGGTGGTTGGGGAGGGATGGGTGGCTGCTGCCACTGAAGTGGACTGAGTCGCTGGTGACAGAGTTAACAGCTGTCATTCTCTTTGTGTTTGTACCTGTTCCTGGGGTCTATCTATGCCCGTCCCTGTTCTGGGGTCTATCTGTGCCTGGTCCTGCGGTCTATTTGTACCTGGTCCTGGGTGGGTTCAGTATGCTCCCGTCCCTATTCCTGGGGTCCATCTGTGTCCGTCCCTGTTCTGGGGTCTATCGGTGCCTGTCCCTGTTCTGGGGTATCTTTGACCTTCCCTGTTTTGGGGTCTATCTGTGCCTTGTCCTGGGGTCTATCTGCGTCCATCCCTGTACCTGGGGTCTGTTTGTGCCCGTCCCTGTTCTGGGGTCTATTTTTGCCTTGTCCAGGGGTCTATCTGTACCTAGTCCTAGGGTCTGTCTGCCCCTATCCCTGTTCCTGGGTCTGTCTGTGCCTGGTCCTGGGGTCTATCTGTCCCTGTTCTGGGTTTATCTGTGTCTGGTCTTGCAGTCTGTTGGTACCAGGTCCTGGGTGGGTTCTGTCTGCCCCCGTCCCTGTTCCTTGGGTCTATCTGTACTTGGTTCTGGTTCTTGGTTCTTGCTTGGCTTTTCCCTGTTTTAGCTCCTTAGTCCATCCATCCATCCATTCCTATTGGAGGATTTCCACTCAGGTTTCAGGTTCATCATAGCACAGAAACAGAACCAGTCAAAGGTACCAGTGACCTCCTACTGGCACCAGATGAGGGACTGGTCTCTGTGCTGGTCTGATTAGATCTCAGTGCAGCTTTGATACCATTGACCACCATATCCTTCTACAGAGACTGGAACCTGTCACTGGTATTAAACAGGGCCAACACATCTAGACAGGCAACCATTGGCTCTCCCAGCCACGCCTACGGTCAATTTAGAGTCTGGATTAACCTGGTCCCCCCTTGATGTCTTTGGACTGTGGAGGAAGCTGGAGTACCAGAGAGAACCCAGCAGGAACAGGGAGAACATGGAGACTCACCCAGAAAGACCCCGTGCTGCAGCCGGGGCTCCACCCACAACCTTCTTGATGGGGGGCCACCGTGAGGACCACTGCTCCACTGGGCTGCTGCTTAGCTCCTTAGTAAAAACTGAAATTCTGTTGTATATAATTACTACAACCACCTGCTGCAGTATCTGAATATTCCATTAATGTGAGGACAAATCCACCCTGTAATTTAGATTCAGTGGGTTCATTGTAAATACAGATATATCTTGAAGTACCACCCATTTGAGACTGGAGACACAAACCCAGTCAAAGAGGATTGGAACATTTTGGCATGATGGAATATTTCAAAATCAAGTAACTTTGCTTCATAAGACTCTACATAGACTACACAAGGACATGATTGTTTATTGTTGTTACTGAGGTTAAGCATCAAGCACCCCCCCCCCCACACACACACACACACACACAAACACACACACTTGTTGTTAGGAGAAGATAATTGGTGGTGGCCTGAACCTGATGAGTGGTACCATAATGCGCTTCAGAACAGATGCGGGAGATGATTTGCCGGCTCTTGTTCCGTTTGCTGTCACATCTTTAAATAGATCAGCGATGGTGTTTCCACTATGTTAAGTGTTTTTAAAAGGCTTCTGTGCCAGTTTGCGCTGGGAACCAGACCTACGCTCTGAACTACAATGAAAACTATTGCAGTGTTCATGCTGTGTCAATACAGGAAGAGAAGTACATGTGTTAAAAACAAAAAGACCCTTCTTCCCATATTAATCTGTAGCTCATCTGACAAAAAATATGGGTGTTTTAATTGGAACAATATGAACCAACACAAACTCACATCTCTCTTTGTTTTACACTAATTGTTTTTACTTTCTCCTTTGTTTTCTGCTTCCATCTCTAGGAACCTTCTCCTCCTTCACTCTACCTCCTGACAGCTCCTCTCTTTCTTCACATCTAATTCATCACTTTGCTTTTACCACAATGATTAATTTATTGGAATTGTTGTTGTTGTCAAAGCTGCCATTTTTTCTAAGGAGAACACTGATTCCTACCTTTTGCTGCTGATATCTTCAGAGACATTTTTTTGAGAAACTTTTGTTTTTTGTCACCATCTTTTTTAAATTTATGCACTGCTTTTATCTTCAGTTTGTCTCTTCTCTTTTTTGTTACATATACACATTTTTTTTCATTATCAGTACTGTTTCATTGTATCTGTTCTTTGTGGGCACAAACTGACAAAACACAACAATTTTTTCTTAATCATTGCTCCATTCTTGAGTTTTTCAAGTGCTGAAAGTTTAGTTTGCCTCTTCAGGGCAAAGCTCAGAGCAGCCAACCTGCATTGCTGTGACTTTTTATTGCGTCACAAGATGTGGTCAACTTTCCTGGTGACCGATGAAGAGGGCCGCACTGTGAGCCCGGCGGCAACAGGCACAGTAGGAGGGGGAGCAGCAGGAGCCCAGGGCCCGGGGGGTTTGGCCAGTCTGATGAGTGGACGCAGTACATTTGGGGGGAACAAGCGCCGCAGGACGACTTCAACAGGACCTGCCATGAGTGAGGCCCAGGAAGGAAAGGTGACTGGTTTCCTTCTATTTATACGAGCAGGAGCGACAGCAAGCAGCCACTCTTACCACACTGACTTATGATGAGTGAATTTCTGTTGCAGCACCATACAACCTAAACGTTCACTTTAATGCTGCTCTCAAGTACTTCAAGCTAACAAATCAAGGCAGAGACAACAACTAAAGCACAGAAGAGAGAAACATGAACCTGATCAAATGCCTGTCACTCCATCTTTTTTAACTCCAAGCAAATGTATTAATTAACTGCTGCAGGTCACAGTAACGAGATCAATCACAAACAGGTAGTTTGTCCCAGTGGAGCTGCCAGTCTAATGGAGCTCGTGTTAAATCATGTTTCTCTTGCTCTCTCTCCCATCGGTGTCCAAATAAACACAACAACAAAGATAATCATGTGCTACCTTTTAGATTCGCTTGCATCAGCTTCCTGTGTTTTACCACATGCATCAGCAGAGGTAGCTGCTGCTAGTTCCATGCATGCACCACAAATCTTATCTACACATTCTCTGAATTATTTGATGTTTCATCAATTTCTAGCATGCAACCCCATGTACACATTTTTGAGGACCGTCTCCGACATCATCTGTCGCATCACCATCTCCACAAGTGGAAAGATGTTTTTTGATCAAAGCTGAAATGAGCTTTAGACACACAAGTGTTTGTTTCAGGAGAGGAGATTTTGGACTTCTGTATAGTGCAACTTACTTCCTCACCAGGCTGCTAGTTTGACTGTTCCAGTGCCAGTGCCACTTTCTTGCTACATCTGTCATCATTTGCACAGGTCATGATTAACACTGCCACTGGAGGGGGTCTGTCATTATTGGATACTAGTGGCACCTGATGCACACCTGGTTAGGATAAGCAGAGACAATTGCATAGAAAGAGAAACTTCCTCAATTATCACAATTCTGTGAACCATCATGGCATGAAACCCAGCGTATGCCATCAGCGCAGGTGTTCTCCTGCTGATGCTGGTGACCACCGCAGCTGCACTGTTGCACTGCAGGTTAAAGGCACAGACATTTCTGGACCATGAACACACTATTCTCAACCACAACATCCATCCATCCATCGTCATCTTCCGCTTATTCCTACACATTAAGGGTCGCGGGGGGGCTGGAGCCTATCCCAGCGTCAACAGGTGAGAGGCGGGGTTCACCCTGGACAGGTCGCCAGTCCATCGCAGGGCCGACATAGAGAGACGAACAACCATTCACACTCACATTCATACCTACGGTCAATTTAGAGAATCAATCAGCCTCGTCCCCAAATTGATGTCTTTGGACTGTGGGAGGAAGCTGGAGTACCAGAGAGAACCCAGCAGGAACAGGGAGAACATGGAGACTCACCCAGAAAGATCCCGCGCCCGAGCCGGGACTCGAACCCGGAACCCTCTTGCTGTGAGGCCACAGTGCTGACCACTGCACCACCGTGCAGCCCTCAACCACAACATAAGTCTTAAAAACTAATGAAAACCACCATTCAAACACCATGAACTGAACAACTCTGAAATACCCATGAATCTTAGTGCAGGCAGCACAACCTAAGTCCCGCCCACCACAAGCTCTGCTGACAGAGATATTGACGTAGCATGAGACATTCTGTCGGCTGCTTTCCACCCATTCCCATCTATATATCAAACAAAAACTAAAACTTTTAGTGTTTAGTTGTATGGACTTCACTTACGTGTGTACTTCTTAGTATCAAATACTAAAGATGTGTGTTCTCTCAGTTGTCATTCATTTCATTAACTATAGTGAGATTTAGTTCAAGAAAAGTCTTAAGGACAGAAGACCAGAAATAACTTATTTGTTATATCATCTTGTGATATGAGCGTACAGGATATGATCACAACTCCTTGAGTTCAATTATGTGATGTGATATCATCTCATAATGAGATAGATTAACTTGTTTTAATGGCACCATTTTATTATCACAAGATGACTTTGTGTTATGACGTAAAAAACAGGAAATACTGTTGTAAACTTGTCCGTTTTGATTTATTTGATGCTTCCCTGCTGAACAGGGTTGGTTGGGGCATCCTGACGGCTAAAAACAAGACAATCAACAACAACAAACTGTCCATCCAAGCCACACTTACTTCCATTAAACCCTCTGGAGATAGAAACGGATAATCATGCCTTAGTAGACCCCTATAATGTTGGGGTTGGTGGTCTGGAGGAACAGCGAGGGAATGTCGAGGTGAGAACACGAGGGCAGGGAGGAGCTGACTGGGTGAGAGACACCAGGACCAAGACTGAGATGGACCAGGACTGATTGGTTGATAAGATACAGGTGATTACTTAAAAAAAACTGGAAACTGACACGCAGGGAATGAGAGACACACAAAGACACAGGAGGGAAGGGCTTTGAAAATAAAACAGAAATTTAACACCAGTGAACGAAAACATGAGGAACACCTAAATGAAAAACAAGAATCACATCTAAGAGTCCAAAAATAGATCTCCATAACTAAAACCTGATGGTCCTGATGGGACCGTGACAAAGAGGGAAATCTTCTTGATTTAATAAGTTATAAAACAGAACTCTTTGGATGGAAAGGGAGCTGCTGCTGCTGCAGATATACAATGTAGAGCCTTAAATGCCACTTGCAGTGGCCTGGGTGTCAAAGCCATTTCTGAAAGTCTAATGATTCAGTGTTATTTTCAGATCAAACTGGCATTCTTTGTGGCCATCGTAGGCGTGGTCCTGACTGTCCTGGGTGTGGGGACAGAGTTCTGGGTGGAGCTGGCACCTTCGAAGAGTTTCTATAACAACCAGGTAAAACTTTCCACTCAGAGGATCTGCTCATGATTTACACAGATTGAGTAGAAGTTTCTGGAGTGGTTCTGTGGATTCCCCGCAAGTGTTTCACCCCATGAAACTTGGAAAGATAATAGATGTTTATGTTCCAGACGTGTCTGACAGCTCACTATGGCCTGTGGAAGGGATGCACCAAGACCCTCTGGGTGGCTGACATTGACCCAGAGAGAGAGAGCTGTGGACCCGCTGAACTCCCTGGAGGTGACTGGCCATCCAACCATCATGGTGCCTGACTGGACCATGGCAGTTTTTAGCAGATGAGGGTTCAAGCTGGTCTTGGGTCAAGTGAAGGAGCACATCAGCTGCAGCAACCTATCAGTGTGTGTGTGTGTGTGTGTGTGTGTGTGTGTGTGTGAGAGAGAGCGTGTGTTTCTGTACATAAATGTGTGAGGAGAAAGGGGTGTCAAGTTCTATTTGTTAACTGAGCTGTGGTGGTGGGATGCTAATTGTTCAGGAAGCATCGGCTTGTCACCTTGCGCTTGTCATTGATGCACTCAGCTGATTGTGTGCAACGGGGAATAATTCGGAACGAAGCACAGTGGGCCAGAGAGACACAAATCCTTGAATTCTCAACAAGTTTTCATCAAGATCGGCAGATTACCAGTCGCTCTCATTTGCTGTACTTTTTTCTTTCCTGCAGAATCAAATTGCACTTATTTCAAGTTTTTCACCACGGGGGAAAATGCTGCCATGTTCCAGAAGACAACGCAGAAGAGTGAGTCATGCACCTCTTGGCCAGCTGTCATACCCTCATCCGCCTACTCTCTAATTTGGTTATTCTGTTTCTTCTTGTCCACGTCTTTCTTCTTCATCTCTCTCACTGCCATCCCTCTGTCCCCCCCCCCCCCCCCCCGGCTTCCTCCATCTGTCTGTCCCCCGTCACCTCCGTGCCTCACTCTTTCAGGTTGGCTATTGTGTGTTGCTGTGAGTGTTTCCACCCACACCAGAGCTGAAGTCTAACCTCTCATTTTACTGGCAGCTTCATTATGTGTGAAGATCAAACAGTGAAAACGCATCAGAATATTAGAAACACTGGAATGGGATTGTTGGCTGGTGCCACATCACCACCAGCCTCTAGTCATGTGATAGATGTAGTCATGAGTATGTGGTTGTCATCCAAAGCGAAGATTAAGTCAATAGTGTTGAACCAGCTACTCATATTCCTCATGACTGGAGGAACATGTGTCAGATGTGCTCATGTTGAACAGTTTTATGTTATTGGGGCTCATTTGATCATTGGATTATGCAGAGAATGGATTTCCAACAATGTTTACATGATGTTAAAAAAGTTTAGTTTATTTTTTCAGTCTGACTAAAACTGGACTTTACTCTAGTTGAGTACTCTTGTCCTCCATCTCTGTGCAGATCTGAATGTAGCAGCAGCCATGTTGGCCCTCTTCAGCTTGTTTCTAATGGTGATGGGCGCCATATGCATCACCATGTCTCTCAGCAAAGAGATCCTGTTCTTCCTCAAGCCAGCGTCCATCTGCTTCATTCTGTCAGGTAATGTGACAGAACACTAGGAACTTTCACCTGAAATTGGCATCTTAACATCCTCTGCTTCTGCTCAATTGACTGTAAGAAAGAAATGTTCTCTGGCTCTGCCTTCCTCAAGGTGTGCTGGTGCTTCTGTCCATCATGGTTTTCCACCAGTCCGTCGTGTCGTTCCTAGCCAGTGACCACACAATTCCCCTCCACCATGAGCTCTCCTGGTCGGTGTCGTGTATCGGCTGCGCTGGGGCCATCCTCATCATTGGTGGGGTCCTCTTCCTGCTGCTGGCGCTGCCCTACAGCCCGTGGCGGAGATGTCTCCCTCAAACGGATAGCAGCAGCTAGTAGCATGGAGGTGGCGTTGCACTTTATTTGACCCTCTGTCTTTGCGGGAGGAGGGGCGAGACATTTTCGCAAATACGTCTGAGCCAAACAACTTTAGTAAACTCTCATACGTTAGGGTACAGTGCATATTTCATTGCAATAAATATCAACTAATTTTCCCCTTTTATGATAACAATTATTATATTATATTATATATTATATTATTATAATTATGCTGCTTTGAAGTTTCACTTTATGGGTAAAAGATTTGATCCTCGTTGCTTTTTGTTCATGGAACTTCACGCTGGTGTAGTTAGTGGCTGTATTATCCTCCATGCTACGATCATACTGCTCGGATGTGTTTGGGAAACAATCCTGAATTGTCTTACTTATCAACCTGCAGGGCTTTGGTATGTTCAGTTAAATGATGCTTAAGTTGTGTAGTGGCGAAGGGGAATCAAACAAATGACTGAAGCTTTATCTGATGGTCAGGGCTGAACCACCAGTGTCATATACAATCAATATATGCAACAAAATAAGGAAATTGATCGGAGTCTGTAAAGGAGGTCGATGGTCCCACAACACAATCTGTTAGTCTGCATTCTGCTGCTTTACTGTTTTGCAAGCGTTATAATCGGAAATCTTTAAATGATGCTTAAATTGTGTAGTAGCGAAGGGGAATCACAGACTTGGGTTGTTGCTGATGTGTTTAGCTAATATGTTCTGTCATAATGCTGCCAAGGTTGGCTCGTTAAGGGCTCAGTAACCCTAACCCTAACCCAAAGTGATCAGTAATACGAAGTGATCAATAACCCTAACCTGAAGTAATCAGTAACGCTGAGTGAGCAATAACCCTGACCCAAAATGATCAGTAACCCTGCTCCATGCTGACGATAACCACCATTCAGCAACTGATGTTTCACTGTGAGTGAGAACGAATCTCACGTAAAAGCAGCACAGTGAACAATAGTTGGCTCAGTGCTTTCACCGTGAACATAAAGTCAACACCAGTTCCAGTTTGCTGACTTTCAGAGGTCTCTCTCCACTACACCCCCCACACATTACTCAAATAGTCAGACTTTTTTGACACAAAATATAAATAAAATAATTACAGTAAATAAATTAGTAAAATAATAAATAAAATTGAATAAAGTGTTAATGAAAAGGGCTGCACGGTGGTGCAGTGTCAGCACTGTGGCCCCCAGCAAGAAGGTTGTAGGTGGAGCAGTGGTCCTCCCTGTGGCCTCACAGCAAGAAGGTTGTGGGTGGAGCCCCGGCTGCAGCATGGGATCTTTCTGGGTGAGTCTCCATGTTCTCCCTGTTCCTGCTGGGTTCTCTCTGGTACTCCAGCTTCCTCCACAGTCCAAAGACATCAATTGGGGACGAGGCTGATTGGTTCTCTAAATTGACCGTAGGTATGAATGTGAGTGTGAATGGTTGTTTGTCTCTGTGTGTTGGCCCTGTGATGGACTGGCGACCTGTCCATAGTGAACCCCGCCTCCCACCCGTAGATGCTGGGATAGGCTCCACCCCCCGCAACCCTTACTAGTGAAGAATAAGCGGAAGATGACGATGGATGGATGGTTAATGAAAAGAAGAATAAAGCAAAAATAATAAAATGAATAAGATATCAAAAGGAGGAGATGTGTCTTGTGCTGAAAGACGGACCTTGGCTCTCCTGCAACACACCTGTCAATCATCTTGTCATGCCAATCTCTGCAACAGTCCAGCACCTTAATTGAGCAGCCATGTTGGATGCTGACATGGACACTATAAGCTACACACGGGCTGCCAGCAAATGCTCCTCACTCATTTATCACTATTAACATATCAACACACACCATGATGTAAGGCAACATTGCACCTCCAGTAAATCTCCGCTATAATTTTCAAATAAACCACCTTTGATTGCTTCGTCTCTCTGTATATTTGTATCATGACACTGGGTCATGTGTTTTTCTGTGTTTTCACACATTTTAGCAGTGTTCTGTCCGGGTCTCAGCTCCCCCCCTAGCCCTCTGCAAATGCTAGATCCCAGTCACCATGTTGACCCCCTTCCAGGCTCACGCCTCTCTGAAGCTTCTCCTACGCTGTTTGGCTGCGACAACCTGGCTAAATATAAACCATGGCCAATAGAACTGACAGGCAGGAGAAACACAAACCTGGAGATAAACTGTGCACACAAACACTATTGCACATGTACGGATTTACTGAGACGCATATGTGCAATTCTGCACGCTCACATGCCAGATCATTTAGAGTCACAATGAGCAAATGAATGCACACATACAGAGGTGTTCCGGCGGGAACTCAGCCAGCAGGTGCTTTACACTGAACTGCCGACATCATCAGAGAATCAAATTCTTCTCCTCAAATTAACATGAGGCGGCTTAAAGAGACCTGAACACACATTTCCTCCATCACCTGCCTCTGATGTTGACCTGCTGGGTTATAATCTTAGATATTACATTTTATGTTATGTAATCACAAATTTACATGTATGAACATGAACTGTGATAACTTTGCGTTATCAGTGTCATGAGCTGGAGTGTGCTATTGCGCTCCCTGCATATCCGGCTCAACAAACAGGTGAAGAAGAAGCTCCAGAGACCAGAAGATTCAGCAGATGTTTGGAGGGAGTGGTTCTCCAGGCCCCTGAGGAGCAGGACAGATGGACCAGGACCTTCACTGGTGGTCATTTCTTATCATGTTCAACCTCAGTAATTATATAAATACAAATATAAAATCAATTTTAAAATAAAGCTTCTGATTAAACTAGCCATCACTCAAGTGCTGATAAAAAAGAATGACTCACAATAGAACTTAAGAAAAGAAAAGAAAAAAAATAGAGGCCTTCATCCGATATGTTCAGCTTTGCCACAGTAGCACAAAGTATATTGTGAGGTTCTTGACAGATGAGTGGGAAAATGTTCAAAATGCTGGCAGGGAAAGAGTTTGTTCTCTTCTGTCATTCATCCATCTATTTTATAAATTTGCTGAAAATTATTTGTCTGTTGCAGCTTTAATAACACAGTGTGTGCACGGTTGGACCTGAACTGAATCAGCAGCCCAGAAAGTCATCAGCATCGTATTATCCCAAAATAGATACGAGGAAAAGTGATATTAAGCTCTTTCATATTTGCAGCTCGGTTGACTCAAAGCCAGAACAGAAGTGTGTGTGGGAGTAATCAGCTGATCCGTCTGCGCACACGCCAGCCAGACACTGAAACTATCTAGGCTGACTGGTGTCCAGCTGTCCACACAACTGTCATAAATCTAAACAAAATGAGAAACAAATGACTGAAGCTTGATGTGCTGGACCCCATCTGTGAGTTCAAGCACAACTTACTTCAAGGATTCTGAACCATGTTTGTGAATTTGTTTGTTGTACATAAACTCACAAACCTCATCACATAATTAAAAATTTCATGAAAGATAAAAGTTTTAGTGTGCTGGTTGCTGCTAACAAAGGCAGCCCGGTGGAGCAGTGGTCCTCACTGTGGCCCCCACCAAGAAGGTTGTGGGTGGAGCCCCGGCTGCAGCACGGGGTCTTTCTGGGTGAGTCTCCATGTTCTCCCTGTTCCTGCTGGGTTCTCTCTGGTACTCCAGCTTCCTCCACAGTCCAAAGACATCAAGAGGGACCAGGTTAATCCAGACTCTAAATTGACCGTAGGTGTGGCTGGGAGAGCCAATGGTTGTCTGTCTCTATGTGTTGGCCCTGCCATGGACTGGTGACCTGTCCAGGGGGAAGGCTGCTGGGATAGGCTCCACCCCCACCACCCTCAACAGGAGAAGAGGGAGAA
Source organism: Aulostomus chinensis (assembly GCF_037954235.1). Lineage (NCBI taxonomy): Eukaryota > Metazoa > Chordata > Actinopteri > Syngnathiformes > Aulostomidae > Aulostomus > Aulostomus chinensis. Next base: position 124,049 of record NC_141341.1, on the reverse strand, counting down.
GATGGAGGGATGGGATGGATGGAGGAATGGATGGATAAATGGATGGATGGACAATGTTTAATACCAATGACAGGTTCCAGTCTCTGTAGAAGGCAAAGCTGCACTGAGATCTAATCAGACCAGCAAAGAGACCAGTCCCTCATCTGGTACCAGTAGGAGGTCACTGGTACCTTTGACTAGTTCTGTTTCTGTGCTAGGATGAACCTGGAACCTGACTGAATCCTCCAATCAGCTGTTGCTGTGGAGAAGTCACAGAGATGTTTAGCAGCTGCTTTCTCCAGAACCTTGGAGAGAAAAGGAAGATGTGATGTTGGTCTGTAGTTGGTAGAACTTCTGGATCCAGGCTTGTTTTTGAGGAGGGTTTAATTCCTGCTACTTTAAAGGACTGAGGGACGGAACCAGATACCAGCGCCACATTGATCATATCTAAGAGGGAGGGGCTAACGAGGGGAGAGAGTCTTGGAGCAGCTGAGTTGGGATGGGGTCTAGGAGACAGGTGGAGGTTTAGAGGGGGACATTATTAAACTGGGTTGGTGGAGGTCAATCGGAGCAAAGCAGCCCAGGTGTGTGTCTGGCTTACAGGTGTCTCTGAGGTTAACCTGGTGTCAGCTGATGGCAGCAGCAGATAAAATTTATCTCTGACAGTAGAATTAGATCATTAAAAGTTGATAATGTCGTTCCTGCTGAGGGAACCAGGAACACTGGGCTCAGTAGAGCTGTGGCTCTATGTCATTCTGGCTCCAGTGCTGAAGAGGAACCTGGGTTGGTTTTGGTTCTCCTCTATCAATGCTCAATAATCTGCTGCTTGATGAGGGTGACAAAGGCAGTGCAGAGAATGAAGGCAAAGTGAGGCTGCACAGCTGGCATGCTGGTGGGGAGGCAGCCACACAAACCGCATCAACGCAAGATTCCTTGTTAACAAGATGGATGAAGTGAGACTACAGACTGCATTCTGCTCTTCCCAGAGACCTGGCTTCATTCATTGATTCCAGACATGGCTGTTGTGCTAGCAGGCCTCACAGTACAGGGTCACGATAGGACCAGGGCCTCCGCTAAGAGCAGAGGTGGGGGGTTGTGTCTAGAAATAAACAGCTGGTGTACCAATACTAAAAGTGTGTTCACACCAAATGCGACACAGATTTTTTTGCACGATAGGTCTACATGTTAAGTCTATGTAGAGAGGGGATTAGACACAAATTCACCTTTATACTTGCCAGGCGATGTGAATAACGCTACGCGAATTTCGCATATTCGCATCTACGCACAAGTTGAAAATATTCAACTTCACTATCGACAAATTCGCATGACGTTGGGTGAAGAGAGCCTATCAGCATTGAGATTCGCCTGGTGTCAGTGAAGTCACGTCAATGGCCCAAGCACCTGTAGTTGGTGTCCATCCGTGATATTCTGGCACCAATCCTCGCCAACAGGTCATCGAACTGGGCTCTGAGGCATCAGAGAGGCAGGGGTGGCTTACAGGAGGAGGATTAAGGAGTGCTTCCACAGCAGCAACTCCAGGCAGGTGTGACAGGGGGTACAGCACATCATCAACTACAGGCCTCACAGCTGATGATGGCGATGCGCACTGGTGAGGAGCTGAACTGCTTCTTTGCTTGTGCTGAGGTGCAGTCACCAGAAGCAGCCACATTTTACTCATCGGTGCACAGCTCCCACATCTTCACAGGGAAGCAGCAGGGGAGGCAATGCGCTGAGGGCTGTGAATCCAGGGCAAACTTGGACTGGATGATGTCTCAGGACAGGTGCTTCGGGACTACAAAGTGAAGCTGGCTGGGGTCTTCACCTACAACAGTCCTTGGGCCAGAATGTTGTCCCTCCCTGCCTGAAGTCCTCCATAACCCCCAAAAGCAGGACTCATCAGCTGCCTGGATGACCCCTGTCACATGTACACCCATCACGTCTCCTCGACCCTCGCTAATCCCCTCAGGTTAGACCCTCACCTGGTCCATCCAACCATCCATCACTCATCCAAAGGTCCATCATCATGTATTCATCCATCCATCATCCACCCATCCATTCGTCCAAACACAACCAATATTTATATAGAACTTTATTGAGTATATCTACAGTATATATTTATATATGTTGTATACCATTTGTCTGAATATTGTATTGCTTCCTTTTATCATTATTGTCATGTCACATGATGTGTATCAGTGTCAGTAGCCGAAGTGTTGGGAAGAAGAGCTGGTGACTCATCAGTAAAACCAAGGAACACAACAGGAACATTTCAAATATTCCCACATATGAGATTTTTTTCTTTTCATTTTTAAAAACGTGATATGCAAGTTAAGGTTTTCATTTCGTAATTATAACATATTTCTCCAAAGTGTGAATGTTGCGCAACTTCATCACTTTTCACCATTGCTAGCTCATTTTTCAGCACATTGGCTACTGAACAAACATGCCAGGCAGACATGAAATCTTCATAGTCCAAAGATACAGCTATAGGAACTCTGAAACAATATAACATTAAGAATATTTATACATATCACCACAAAAAATAAATAGATAAATATAAATTCTATCGCCTACACTTACACACTAGTCAGAACATTATAAACACTGATCATTAGGCTACGTTGGTAATGCTTAAAAGAACAAATCAATAGCCTGGAAGAAAAAAGATGAGCAACAAATGCTTAAATAAAAAAAGTGCAGAAGACCAAAATTTGAGAGCAACTATTATAAAATTAAAATAGAGAACATTTTTGCAAAAAAAAAAAAAAAAAAGTCAGAAAGTAATGAGCTCTGACCATTCTCTGGCTGTAGACTGACAAAAAACAAATATAATTTGTTCCCACACTCTGATGAACTTGTAGCCACAAGATGCAACTTATTCAAGCCATTCAATTATTTTTTGTCACCATAAGATAACAATACTCATGGTTTAAAGGTATAACATTTCCCTATGCTGTGATTAATTAGCATTTTGTTTTTATTTCATTGCCACAAATTATTAACATTGCTGGAACAAGTTTTACTTGGTGGCCAGAAATTAATCACTTTGGAGCCACACAGTGGATGGTTTCCTCTCTCTGGCCACTGGTAGCTGTGAGGAAAAGAATAATAATTTACAGGCACAAACGTTGGATTAACTGAGCCACAATGATTTAGGATGACAGGAACAAAGTGTACGGAGGAAATAAAACTGTAAACACTGTGGTTACACATGTAACCATCAACAAACCCAAGGGGGGCTCTCAGTAAGCCGCAGAAGACTGGTTTTACTGGGCAGCTTCCAGTGGGAACAAAGGTGAAAGCGCAGCAGGGCATCGCTGAGGAAGAGCATGCAGGCTCAGCCAACTCTCCCTGAACAACACAATGATCGAATAAATGAATTTTCACACTGTTATGCGCATGCTTCCACATGACAACACTTAAGTGCACATAAAAAGAAATAGAATTTAAAAAAGGAATATTAAAAAAATTACAAAAAGAAAAGATTTCAAAATGTATAAATACCCTGCAATAACCAGTACAATCAAACACCAGCCACATATTAATAGTCAAAGAGTTACAATCCCATGTAACCTAGAGATGATAATTACTCATTCCCAAAGATTACCATTTACAGACATTATGTGCTCTTGTTGAAGTGGATGCATTGATAATGTAAGAATACATTTATTATTGAAATTTGTGAAACAGAATAAAGTTGCAGCTAAAGAGAGACCGAGGGTTGGAGTGCACTTCATGTTTAAACACAGCTGAATCATTGATGAGCCCAATAATCAGATGAAGGGTCTTCGATATTTCAAAACCCAAACTATACTGAGCTCCAAGTCTGATCAGTTTGATTGAAATATTATTCTTATATAACTTAAAGTGCTCCTCTAACTGTGTAACTGTGTAACAAAATGGCTGATATTTCAAATCAGAGAAACAAATACTTAATTTTTTTTGCTTTCAAACTACCTCTAATTTTGAAATACTTCTGAACTAACCCCCACAATCCCCGAGTTTAAACAAGCTCCCATCCTGTTGCAGCCCTTCGTGGGTACACTCACCTGAAACTGCCTTCGGTAACAAATCATAAGCAGTCATACAAACCCTGAAATCACTTCCAAAGTATTTTACGTCCAGCAGCGTGCCAAAAATGCACATTTTGAAAAGTACTTTTATCAATTTTGACAGTACTTTCTGCAACATATTTACTTTGAGACAGCAATATTTACTTCAACTTAAATGTCATTTTTCTCAGTTTTCAGTTGTGACTCCCAATCAATCTGTTGAAGATGAAAATATGTAAAAGCTGCGTTCAAGGGAATTAACTGGATTTTTAATGAAGGTCCTCGCAAAGATATAAGTACAGGGATATACGTGTGTGTGTATCAGTTGGATATAGCGTAGGTCATGCTCGCAGGACCAGAGGTAGAGTAGCTACTGTTGACCTTGACCTTGAAGGAAAACTCCTCACTAACAGCTTGTTCCTCAGTAGAATAACCACAGACACGTGACTGCGACCATTCAGAGCGACACAATTCAGTAGGTGGCTGAACGAGTGCTGGTGTGTGTGTGTGTGTGTGTGTGTGTGTGTGTGTGTTTGTGAGGGGGGACTGGGCTGGTGTGTGTGTTGTAATAATGAGCACTGGAGAGGTGTTTTGCGGTGGGAAACACAACCAGGCTGTGGGTGTTTGTATTCCTGCTCACTGCCAAACAATCAACATAATAACAAAGTTTCAGAATAAAAGTCAGGACCATTGTTAAGGCAGTTTCTGGGACTTGTGTGACTGTTTATGACATTGTGTTTAAGTACTTATGTCTGCTGGATAACCCAGACCTCCCGACAGAAACATTTCTCTCGTGTCACCCACAGATTTTCAGCCCTTCTACTCCAGCTTGATATATTTTAAACCACCCCCCCCCCCCCACACACACACACACACCCTTGCGCCCACATCCCTGCTCTCACTCTCTCCTCTATAAGGCAAGGGATTAAACTGGTGTTGTCTTCCTGTTAAGGGTATCCGAGTTGCTATCCCTGTCCCTTTTCGCTGTCAGTCGGTCCAGGGTTCCCACGTTGCTCCTGTCCCGCTCCATGGTGGCGGAGGATATTGGGGCCTGCTGTGCTGGCGTGCCAGCTGATGTGGAGGTATTCAGTGGTGCTGCGTTCTGGGCAACAGCTGCTGCTGCCGCCAAGTTGGATTTGGAATGGGACGGAAGCGTGCCGCTGCTTATCCCTGCTCCTCCTCCACTGCTGCTGGAATCCTTTGGGAAGTAGTTGTGCAGCTGATACAGCGTGGCCCGGTCCACAGTCCCATAGAGAGGTGGGGCTCCGCTTCCCAGGCTGCCCAGCTTGGAGTCCCTTGAGAGAGTGTACATGGAGATATCGCCACCACCTCCACTTCCACTACTGGTGGTGTGATGTGGGTTGGGCAGGGTGGCCACAGAGAATGGCGGGGCAGACGGCGGAAGGCTAAAGGATTTGGAGGCGCCTATAGGCGAGGTCTCTTGTGAGCGAGGTGGGTCAGTGGAACGTGAGCTAGAGCGAGAGCGCCGTCTGAAGCGATAGCTGGGCAAACGCAACATGGCATGTGTGGTGCTCTTAAAGAGGTCGGTGCGCGAACGGCAGCGCAGCTCCTTGTTCTTCTCGATGTAGATGTTGACGGCAAGCACGCCAACCATTTCTGCCAGGATGAAGGACAGCCCGCCAAAGTAGAATGACCAGCCGTAAGAGTAGTGCCACTTCTTGTCCTCGTCCTTCTTGGGGGAGATGTCACTCAGTGCTGCAGAGATGTACACGATCACTCCAATGATGTTACTAAGGCCTGAGAAAAGGACCAGAGAAGCATTTCTCTGTGACAAATGAACCTTCATGCAAGCGTTTCACGCTGAGTAGATGCAGGCAAGTGGACTTGCTTGATGATAGTGGACATAAGATACATTATAACTTTGACTGATCAATTTGAAACTTCAAAAATAATGGAGAAGGTAGAGCGTGGCCAGGCAGGACAGGCAGTTTTACCTCTCACCTGTTTGCTCTGGTCTCAATCAGTTGAATCAGTTTCATTTCTTCAAGTGAATTGTGTCAGACGACAGAATAATCACAGCTAAAATACAGCATTACTATGAAATCATCCATGTTAAAGTATGTTTTTAGATCCCCAATGGACCGTTGCACTGACCCTCCTGATTAATACTCACAGCCATCTCAGTCACGGGTCAGGTTTCTAATATTTCTTGACCACAAACTCAACCCTAACCCTATCTTCCACAACGACTAAAGTCTGAACAAAACAAACTGAAACATTCTTTAGCAAAAATGTACATTTCCATGAGTCTTTGCACTGACATAATAATCTTAGCCCTGCCCACGATATTCTCTGCATTCAGAAAAATTGCTTGGGAACGATTGGTGATGTCATCGAAGTACTCCAGCGGCCCTGGGTTATAGGAGTGGCCTGACCCGACCTTGAGGGCCTCAAGGGAATTTCTAAAAAATTACAAAGGATTTCCACTGGGACTGTAAATGAAAAGAAACAAAATGCTTTTGGTGGTCAGAGGTCAAGGTGACTTTCCCCTTACATCAAAGGGGTATCTGGAACTTCCTGAGAGAATGCTGTATGTCTTCTACTTCTTTCATCTACACAAACAGCAAGAGTTCTGGTGTCACAGGAGCTGTTGCAGAGGACACTGGTAGTTAGGTGGATCCAGGTCAGATCATCTTCACAGCACAAACAAACTGCAGCAGAGTTAAGTCTGGTCCACTTCAGGTCAGGACCGTTGCACTTTAACTGTCGTTCAGTGTGCTTCCATCACAGTGTTTGTATGCTTATCGTATGCAGACTTATCCGGAAATCCAAGCCATCCACCTGCCAACTTGACCCCTTGCCATCCTCCCTGGTTATAGCCTCCCTCCCATCTCTGCTGCCCCTGATAACTGCCATCATCCATTCCTCCCTCACCTCTGGTTCTGTCCCATCATCTCTGAAATCCACTGCTGTTACTCCAATACTGAAGAAACCTGGTTTAGACCCCAACACCTTCAATAACCTTCGTCCCATCTCCAACCTGCTATTTCTCTCTAAAATCCTGGAAAAAGTAGTAGTGTCACAGATCCAGGCCCACCTCTCCAACAATAACCTCTACGAACAGTTCCAATCCGGTTTTCGCCCTCATCATAGCACAGAAACAGCCCTCCTTAAAATCACCAATGACCTTCTGTTGGCAGCTGACTCCGGACTATTATCCATTCTCATCCTTCTCGATCTGAGCGCGGCTTTTGACACCATATCTCACTCCATCCTCCTCGACCGACTTGCCTCCATTGGACTATCAGACATACCCCTGGACTGGTTCCGCTCATATCTCTCTGGCCGTACTCAATTCATTCAGTTAAAATCTTTCACATCCGATCCCTCCCCCCTCTCCTCTGGTGTTCCCCAGGGCTCTGTCCTTGGCCCTATCCTTTTCATCATATACCTCCTCCCACTTGGACTGATATTCCGTAAGCATAATATCTACTTTCACTGTTACGCGGACGACACCCAGCTCTACGTTTCCTCCAAACCCTCCTCCACCCTCCCACCCTCCTCCCTCTGTGCCTGTTTACAGGAAATCAAATCCTGGTTCACCTCAAACTTCCTCAAACTTAACAGTGATAAAACAGAAGTAGTCCTCATTTCCTCCAAATCCACACTCAACAAGCATCCCAGTTTCACCCTCACCATTGACAACACCTCCGTTTCCCCTTCCCCTCAGGTTAAGAGTCTGGGTGTCGTCCTCGACTCCACCTTATCATTCCATACCCACATCAACAACACCATCCGGTCTGCCTACTTCCACCTCCGGAATATCAACCGTCTCCGCCCATCTCTCACTCCCAACAGCGCTGCAATCCTGGTCCACTCTCTCGTCACCTCCCGTCTGGATTATTGTAACTCACTTCTTTTTGGTCTCCCACACAAACTCCTCCATAAGCTTCAATTGGTCCAGAACGCAGCTGCCCGAATCATCACCAGAACCCCTGTCATCAGTCACATCACCCCCGTTCTACATCAACTCCACTGGCTTCCCATAAAACACCGCATTGACTACAAGATCCTCCTCCATACATTCAAAACCATCCATAACCTCGCGCCTTCATACCTGTCAGACCTTCTCCACACCAACATTCCCACCCGGTCTCTCAGGTCTTCCTCCTCCATCAGCCTCAATGTCCCCTCCTTCCGTCTAACCTCCATGGGGGCTAGAGCCTTCAGCTGCTCTGCCCCTCGCCTCTGGAACTCCCTCCCTCCTGACATCAGAAACACTGACTCCATTGACACCTTCAAAAATCATCTCAAAACTCACCTTTTTAGACAGGCGTATGGCTGAATGCCCTCTCTTGTGCTCTCCTAGGGACTTCTGTTGTTGTTCTTTTAAATCGTGCATGTTTTATTTTATTTATTTATCTATTTTAAACCGTTGTACGGCGACCTTGAGTGCCTTGAAAGGCGCCTTATAAATAAAATGTATTATTATTATTATTATTATTATTATGCTGCCGCTAAGTTATGTTTTAGCTTTGTTTGTAGTTTTGAGATATAAATATCTAATAGTGCACTCTTGATAATTTATAGGGAATTTTTCATGTCCTGCATTACGAGTGAGAAACACTATTTCACTCACCAGAAAAGTTAATTACAGGGAATGGTGAATATGGGGATCTTGACACTTGCCAGAACAAACAACAGTGCTAGGGAAAATAGTTTGGTTCTGCCAAACTAAACGAGGTCAGTGTGAACACCTTAAAATTATTCATACCTTTGACTCAGTGGCGCTGCTGCGATGCCTCAAGCTCACTCTGCCTCTATTTGGGAAACGGACTGCTCAAGTTTAGCATACATATGCAATCAAATGTGTATGTGCTATTTGTATAAATCTGATGTGTGCCATTATTACATTCAACCAGTAATAATTGTGATTATTTTTGATATCTGTATGAGGCAATGGGTGTGTAACTCTTCTCATCCCCGGCTCGTCCCTTGGCAACAAATAAAGTCCCTTGTATTCTTTGTAAAAATATTCTTTCAAAACTATGATGGAGGCCCAGAAGTTACTACCCAGTACCTGTCAAAACTGAAGTCTTACCTGCGGCCACGAAGAGAATCCCTCCGCCGAGAATAATGTTTCTTTTGCTCTTGTAAAAGCCGCTTGAAGCAACACAGACTCCTCCCAGCAGGAGAAGTATAGCACTGAGGATGGGGAAGATACTGGATGCTCGCACCACACCTGCAAACCACCACAGAAGACGTGTGATAACTTCAGATGACAGCATATTCACTTTTAGTCTCCTATGCAGGCTTGTGACACTCCTGTGAGAGGAAGTGTTACTTCTACTTGCAATATCTGAAACTACAACTTGGCTGTGTGTGTTTGTTGAAGATTTGTAATTATTCAGAGTTTTTAGGTTCACCAAACAAAAAAATAAACTCAAAGCATAGATTGAAGCGAAGTAAAATCTGGTCAACTGGACATAAGTTTATCTTGAAGACGTTTCACCTCTCATCCGAGAGGCTTCTTCAGTTCTAGTGAAGAGTGTGGAAACTCCAGCTTATAAACCTATGTGGGAGTGGTCAGTGCTAAGAGGAGTTAAAGAAGCCATCCACGTCAAGATAGAGAAACCATCTTTGAACAGAGGAGGTGGACTGCGACATTTCCTTTCTCCTATTTACAACCAAGTCCTTTCAAAGCTTCCCCAAAGAGCTCAGCTGAAAGACCCTTGTGGAACGGCTGCTGCCAGCACAGCCCATTAGCATCTGAGTGGTCGGTGAAACTCCCTAACGACCACCCCTGAAACTCCCTGACACCTCACAACGACTGTCGTTTGGGGAGGCCAGGTGAGTCTCGGGAGGGTCGTTTCCACCACAATAGCACTGACCACTCCCACATAGGTTTATAAGCTGGAGTCTCCACACTCTTCACTAGAACTTCGCTTACTTACTTCGCTTCGATCTACGATGACCTGGATGAATGAGAACCTACACAGAAAACTCAAAGCATGTTTTCTGGCATCAGTCTCCAAAGTAAAAACTCAAAGGGACATAACATTTGAAGAGGAGTCTCATTTGGAGACAAATGTATCACATTTGAGATGGATGACAATTAAAATTGTAGCAAAAGTAAAAATGACAAATAGAATCATTAGATGCAAAATGTAGATTTCATTCCATTTAAAAAATGAGGTGATGGAACAGGAGAGAAGCTTAAGTTAGAAGTTTCAAACATTTTACAATTAAAATTGGAGATGTTGTACCCATGAATTTTCTTTGACTTTTGGGCAATCTTTAAGTGTTCCATGTTGCCAGGTAGATGGCGGATGGTTCTCTGTGTGTGCTGTGTGTTCAGCTTCTTCCTGGTATTTAGACGCGTGTGTCAGAGCCAAACCAGAGTGCTAAGAGGCCATCATTAGACACCTGAGTATTCACAGGTGGATTCCACGTGAGACATCACTCAGACCAATCAGAGAGCCTGGTGTCTTTCCCTCTAAAGCCCCAGTTGATCCAAGACCTAGAGTGGTGCATGCATCAGAGAGGGAGCAGGTCTGGGAGCAGGGAAGTGGGCTCTGGCGGGTTGAATGTAGAAATGGGGCTGGGCTGAGCAGCAGCACTGCACAGTGACTACAACAGGAGCCGAAATGTTCAGTTAGCTCATCATCGTTAGTCTACTCATGGTAAAAGCTGGTTCTTGTTCACTGAGAGCAAGTTGAAGGAATCATCCCATCCTTCTTCCCTGATATAAATATCTTCATATCATGTATAGATAGAAAATATACTTTGTGGACCCAAAGGTTCAGTGCTGTCAGCACAGAATCTGCTTTCATGAGGAGGCAGGATGTGAAACCTGAATCCTGAGCTGAAAATAATCCATTAGTGAACGTTGCTTTTTTCAATCCATCTGTGAAAGAAGCTTTCTGTACACCCCCGACTCCCAACCCCATGCACTTACACACACATGCACACGTACGTACGCACAAACACACTCTCTCTCTTCCTCTGTCACACACACACAAATACAGACACATACACTCAGACAGACACACACACACACACACAAATACAGACACATACACTCAGACAGACAGACAGACAGACAGACAGACACACACACACACACACACACACACACACACACACACACACACACACACACACACACACACACCTCTAGGAACACTTTGCTTGAATCTGACATCCATGCATTGATGTCCACCCACCATCCCCTTCTGTCCTTTCAGCATCCGTGTGTGTGTGTGTGTGTATGTGTCACTCACGCAGCAGATATTCTGCAGCATCTTGGTCGTAGTCTGCATCCTCTGGGAAATGATTGATCTGGGAACACACACCTCGCTTCAGACCTGAGAAAGACAGTGAGGAAGAGGAGGAGAGGGTGAGAAAGGCAGAAACACAGAGAAGGATGATGGAAGTGAAGATGATGAGGGAAAGACAGAATGGCAGAAATGATGAAGAAATGAGAAAGGGGAAATTATTTAATTGACACTAGTTGATGTTGATATCCAATTCATTAGAAATCATTGGATTTACCAAAATATTGAGAGAACAAAACATCACTGAATATTTCCAAATTGGGAGACCCCTGAGTCTGTTGGTCCGACCGAAAATTAAACTCAGGATTAAAAGAACAATAGAAAGTGCACAAATGATCAAAAAGACAAATATGCAATCAGCATGTCTATGAACACCAAATGAAAACTTTCAGGTCTTCTGCTGCTCCATTAGCTTCAAGCTAAATATACATGTCTATCCCTTTCTGTATTCAAAACCCAAATAAGTGATACAGGAGGGAAAAAAAAATCTTTGGGAGCTTTTGACTCCTATTAGTGAGTACTTGGAAACAAAACACACTTTTGCCATAAGGGTTGAAGGCCCTTGACTCCAAGTAACAAGGTGTGCTTTAATGCTGCGCCTCATCTCTCTGAAGTTGTATTTTTACTTCTATTATCACAGCTTTGCACTCCGGCTACTATGAGATACAGTTTAGCATCTTGAATCAGCTTTGGTTTTGTGTCATAAATCCCAGCACAAACAATTTCTGTATGCATGAATTTCTTGTTGACAGAAAATATTTGTTTACCTTTGTGAGTACTTAGGTGATGCAGGGAAAAAAATGACTGGTCACATCGCCATTGCAATACTATAATGCTAAGAAAACTATGAAACCATCAGTGTCAGATATTTTCAAGAAAGAACTGACTAGCTGGCCTACATTGTTACATACCTCGGGTACTAGTATCGAAATACAAAAAGTAAACAAAAGTTTTTGGAAAGCGAACCAGTCTCAGGTAAAGAGTTTCTTCAACAGAAGTAACCCTACAAACTAGAGCCTGAAATATACACTGGATGAAACTCTGGCCGAATGTGACGGCGCGCACTAAAGACTGCAGAGGGATGGCAAAGTCATCTGTTTCATGACGATTATACCGATACAGATGGATTGACGTCAACATCCCTCCTGTCGCACTTATTGAAAAGAACTTTTATCATAAGCAGCTGCAGCTTGAAGATCTTGCAAGTGTTTATAGACATTTTTGTTCTTAAAATCAGCACTGTGTGTCAGCTGGAGGTGAACAGAAAACTGAAAAAGTCACCACTAGACCAAAGACCAGCCTCTTCTTGGCCTATGGACTGAACATATCCTGCTGCTCCTCAACATCAAGACACCTAGCGAAGGTAGAGCAGGTTCATTGGCAGGTTAAAGGGGAGGATGCCTGGCACGATGATGTCATTTGTGCTGGCATCAGCCATTGCTAAATTAGGACCCAGATGGTGGAGTGGCATGAGATTTTCCCTTGAAAATCAGGTGTGTGGTTCTCAGCAGCTAAAGATATCAGCAGGTTCAGTTCTACATCAGATCCACCAGTAACACCAGACTGGTGGATGTTGGAGGTTCAGTTCTACATCAGATCCACCAGTAAACACCAGACCGGTGGATGGTGGAGGTTCAGTTCTACATCAGATCCACCAGTAAACACCAGACTGGTGGATGGTGGAGGTTCAGTTCTACGTCAGATCCACCAGTAAACACCAGACCGGTGGATGTTGGAGGTTCAGTTCTACATCAGATCCACCAGTAAACACCAGACCGGTGGATGGTGAAGGTTCAGTTCTACATCAGACCCACCAGTAAACACCAGACCGGTGGATGGTGAAGGTTCAGTTCTACATCAGACCCACCAGTAAACACCAGACCGGTGGATGGTGGAGGTTCAGTTCTACATCAGACCCACCAGTAAACACCAGACCGGTGGATGGTGAAGGTTCAGTTCTACATCAGACCCACCAGTAAACACCAGACCGGTGGATGGTGAAGGTTCAGTTCTACATCAGACCCACCAGTAAACACCAGACCGGTGGATGGTGGAGGTTCAGTTCGATAAATAATAAATGAAAGGATAAGAGCATAAGGTAATAAATAAATAATGTGATAAATTGGATGATAAATAGGTGGGATGATTGGTAAATGAGTGTGTTGGAGTATAAGACAAAATAATAAATAAATTAAAGCTGATAAATTTAAATAATAAATAAACAGGATGTTAATTGTAAGCTGATACTAGAAGTAGTAAAACACATTTAAGTTTACAGTCAGGAAAGAAGTAGATATAATTCTTTACACCTCTTAATGTCTTTCCTGATTGCACTGATGCAAACATACCTCAGCCTTCAGTGACCATTAAGTGCGCGCACAAACACACAGACACACAGACACACACACACACACACACACACACACACACACACACACACACACACACACACACACACACACACACACACACACACACACATTCACTGCTATACCTTCCAGGCAGCAGATCCTCCACAGGCCTGAGTGGGTTAATGCCCCGGGGTCTTTCTTGTCCTTGTTGTTGGAATCCTCTTGGGATGAGTTGGCAGTGCTGTTGCAGATGAAGGCCCGGGCGTACAGCCAGTAGTCCGTACCAATAGCTACGGTCATCAGGGCAAAAGCTGCAAATGCACCCATGGTAGTCAGCAGCACCTGGATGCCCCGCTCACACCACACCATCGCTGGGCGAGGAAGGAAACTAATATCTTAAATGAACACAGAAACCAACATCAACTGCCAGCAGTAGCTCCACCCAATCACATAATATTGCTTAGACAAACACTTGGGCAGTGGGAAGAATGGTGTGGTCAGATGTAAGGAGTGGGCCGTATATATGAGGTGGACCTAAACTAAACCAGGCCACAGGACAACAGAACAGAGAACAGATGTCAGGAAGAAATACACAATTGGGACTGATGTTAAAGTTATGGTTTTAAGATAAACACGTAACAGTAACTTCATCCATACAGTCAGATGTTCATCACAAATCAAAATTAAAGGCTTAAAGGTGAGATGACAAACATGTCCACTTCCTGGCCAGCGTGTGTCATCCTCCCTCCTGCTGCACTCACCAGGGGCCTCATGTATCGATACTTGCGTGGATCTCATACTAAAAAAACTGCGGTCGCAAGAATCGCGAAAGTTGCATACGCACAAAACAATCAGGATGTCTCAATCTGTGCGAGCGCCGGAATCCACGCACGTTTCCTTGATACATCCCAATCAACGTGGAATTGAGCGCAGATGTCGGAGGACCGGGCCCGCCCCCGTTACGCCCACCTATAACTACACAAATTCATTTAAAGAGGGTCTCCACTGTCGGCGCTCCCAAAACAATGTCAAAGAAAAAGAGGTTCACGGCGTGGAGCTGGAGGTGCTGGTAGGAGAGGTGGAGGAGAGACAGCAGATTCTGTTGGTCAGCCTGTCCAGTGGTGTCAGGCTGAACAATGAAGGTTGAGAGTGGATAAGAAGTGAGAGGGCGAACGAGGTGGGTTCAGAGCCATGCCCCCCGCAAGATGAAAACAGTGGTGGGACCTGTTATTGGCTAAAGTTCCCTTCTCATCAGCAGTGTTGTTGATCATCATGTTCATACATCTGAACCTTTTCTACAACAACTACAATCATTAATTGGCTTCAATCTAAATTTAAATAACAACTTGGAAAATGGCACTAACAGGACCTCAAAGTGGAGGTCAAGCGGCGTACAGCTGCCCTCCGGAGGAGTGCGGGCCAGACAGGTGGGGGTCAGGGAGAGGGGCACCTGATGGAATTTGAGCAGCGGGTGGCGGCAGTCATGGACAGCACCTCTGTGGGGGGATTGTCGCCCCCACCCACGTTGGCTCCGAGAGCCTGGAGGGTCAGTGGCAACTCCATTTCTTAGCAACATTTCCACCTGCTTTGCCACAGACGTGAAGGCAACAAAGACACAGAATCAGACATTCAATAAACCAACATGTTTAATAGAAACTGATCCGTCAGACATGCCGCCGACGAGCAGCACCCCTGCCGGCTCAGAGTCATCCGCCAGGACCAGTGGCATTCAGGCCAGCCCGACCCCCGGCCCCAGCAGCAGCACCAGGTCGGCAAGCGGCAGACGGTCCTCCAGCCCACCCGGACCCAGCGGCGCATCCTCTGGCCCACACGGATCCAGTGGGAGGGTCCTCACACAGGCGGTCCTGCAGGAGGAGATTATTAGGGGAATAACGGGGATCAGTGAGCGGCTCGACCGCCTTATAAATGTTCTGGAACGTTTCGTGGACAAAATAAATTAATCTGGCTTCATGAATCGTGTAGCAGCTTCTTACCCATTCACATTGTGGAAATGAAATTCTGGCGTGCGAGGACGGCTGCCCGGCCGGGATCGGTGTCCATCCCTCCAGCCTCTGCGCATCGATGATGTGCACATTGATGGAGTGGAAATCCTTATGATGAACGTAAGCGTGTTCCTCATGGGACGGTGCTTTTATGGCAACATGAGTGCAGTCATTAGAGAATTAGTCATTAGAAAATCAGGCTGTTGCTGCAGATTGTGCTTTCATATTGACCTGTTCAACCTCACCGGAAGGGAATTTAATGTACCTGCGGGAGAGGCGGATGATCAGGTCCACCACCCAGGGCCTGGCCCGGCTGAGGGTCGACTGGCTCACCCCGGAACGGTCCGCCATCTCCCACTGGAAGGCTTTTTCGTGCCCAATGTATGTGCGGTTATCAAATAATGTCAGTTACCAAACACCGCCACAGGGTGTCGCCAACGGTCCAAAGTGCAGTTAACGCAAGAATCGGCTTTCCGCCAACTTCTACGGCACCTCCAGAGTTGGCTTGAAACAACACAAGAATCGCCGAACTTTTTGCGTTGATAACATCTGAACGTGAGCGTCGATCCTGGCGTACGCAAGTTTTTCTTGCGTAAACTTCGTTGATACATGAGGCCCCCGGTTACCAGGTTGACTCAACTAACCACAGGCGGTAAGAGGTGGAATAGCGGTATTAAGACAGACAAGTCATGGGGTTGATCTTAGCTTAGCCGTCCATCAGAAAGTGGCCCTCTCAGCATGGCTGATCAGCCCTTCTGGTTGGTCCTCCAGCCCAGACCAGCATAGAGCTGCTGAACCAGTATTGACCCTTGTCTTGGGTTAGGCTTTGTTGGTCTGACTGTATTTGAGATGCCAACGGAACAAAGCCTCATGTTTCTAGACGTTTCTCTGGTTAATCAGCACCTGCAGCTCCTGAGCTCCTGGTTGGTGACACACCTGGTACACTTGACACACCTGATACCTGACACCACACTGCTGGCTCAGAGACCCTCAACCACTTGAAATCTAGATGTTATTGTATTATTTAAATATGTTACATGAAATATTATCATCATGTCAGACTTGAAAAACATTGTCAATATTTATTCCATCAATGTAATAATTATCCATCCATTTTCTATACTGCTTATCTTGTTAAGGGAAGGGGGGTGGAGCCTATCCCAGGTGACATTGGGTGAGGGGCAGGGTTCACCCTGGACAGGTCACCAGTCTCTTCCCAGGGCCATTAGGAGCAAATATGGGTTCAGTATCCTGCTCAAGGACACTTGGACAGGGTCACCGGGGGAAGTGGGGATCAAACCAGTGACCCTTCGGTTACTCGATGGCCAACTCTACCTGTGAGCTATGCTGCCCCAAATTTTATATGTATTTCAAGTAAATTTAGACTTTCATTCTTCATTTTACCATAAGTTTTGAGCATGTTTTATTTTTTAATTTTTATGTTTTCTTAATGCATGTTCTCCCTGTGCCTGCGTGTGTTCTCTGTCTCGTCAACATGTATTCACTGCGTTCATATTGGTGTGTCATTGATGGAAGAAAACTATTTGCAAGTAAACATTTGATGGAAATTTCATATTTGCCTTACATTAAGTTAGGGGGCGTTACTCTTGTTCGCCTGAAATGAGTGAGCGCAGCTGATCCCCCTTGACCTCCAACCCTGACCAGAAGGGATAGCCAGCTCTGCAGGAACTGCCTCCCAATACAGGTTTCTGGATTCTACTTGAACCAGGTAAAGCAATCATTCAAGGGAATTTTTTTCTTCGATTTGTTATTCTTGTCCATCACAGTTCAAAACTGCCCAAGAAGTTATGACATTTTGTATTTAAACATGCAATCGTTGTTCCTTCATCCATCTTGGATTGTATAAATCTCAAATATCTATTCTATGCATTAACAGACCTATTGTCCCTCGTGGGCTGCTGTAGGACAGGAGCTGCTGGTTGGGTTGGGTTTTACTTTTGGTTCTTTTTTCAGTGTTGCAGTCATTTCCAGTCAGAAATATAGCATTCACAGCCTGAGGCAGTTGGAAATGTGTGGAAGTGTGCAACCAGCAAAAGTACAAAATGCCTGCTGACCCCTCTGCATCAACACACACACACACACACACACACACACACACACACACACACACACACACAGTGGAGGGACATGGGTGTGAATATCATCTTCATGATCTCATGACAGGATCAATATATGAGGGGGCATTAATACATAATCAGAGTTGGGAGGCGACCGATAAAATAAAATTCCTCCACTGCTTGAAGGAGACAGTGATGCCAATGTGAGGTGAGGGTGCAACAATCAATTATATGAAGACCATCAATCCCAGTGTGGGCTTCTGAACAATTTAGCTAATTCAGAGGGCCTGTGGTGTGTTTCCATGGCAACGCAAGTCCCAAAATAACAAAAGACCAATGATAATCTGACCCTGCAACTAACCTACCTGCTGGAATATGTATAAGGTGAGATCACACTGCACAGCAGCCCAGGTGGTCTTTCTGGTGGATTGTTCGGTTGGATTTGTGCAATAATCTTGGTAGCATGATATTAATGTGCTAAGATACTTAATATGACTTGGTTTTGAACCTCTTTTGCCAAATCCATTTCTTGTGCTTGTGAATCACTTGTGGAAAACAGAATCTGCTCACAGTTTTGCAGCCTTAATTTGAATTTCAGTAACCATAGTTACATCATTAAAGGATGTAGCCAATGAAAGCAACCTGCTGACCAACATTTCAAAGTGCTGGCAACTCGTGTGTTTAAATATGTGCCAGCAACACCACATAAACTATGTCAACAGACCCATATGCACTTTTGTGGTGGACAAACAGAATCCCTGGCTCATGTTAATGCTCCCCCAACACTGCTATTTCTGCGACACTGCAGCGCCCTGGAACATGGAAAGTCACTCACCTTTCAAGACCCCCCCCCCCCAATTTTTTTCTTTGCTATGATTTTGAAAAAACGTGAACATATCTTAAAAGGGAAAAAGCCTATATTTTCTTTCATTAAATGTTTTGTTATAATTGCATCAATTCTTTTTTTCAACAATTGAATAATGGTGGCTTTCATCAGAACTAAAGCAAAAGAAGTGATTTTCAAGCATAAAAAAATTGATGTGATGTTTATTAGTTTTGTTTCTTTGTTTTTTCTCTTTGATTTGACATGATAAGAAATGACCACCAGTGAAGGTCCTGGTCCATCCACCCTGCTCTTCAGGGGCCTTGAGAGCAACTACATCCAGCTGTCTTCTAACTCTTCTGGGTCTTCTTCTCCGCTTGTTTATGGAGCTGGACATGCAAGGAGCACAATAGCGCCCTCCAGCTCATGATACTGACCACACTGGAAAATGTCATCAGTGGCCGGGAAAGAGTTAATGTTTATTTGTAGCTCAGAACAGCGTATTTTAAATTTCTACAAGAAATGACAAAAATTCAGTGGCAGTACAGTTGAGGTCTGGATTGTCTCGTTATCAAGATAAAGAAACACATGATCATTTTCAAGATATTTTTTTCCCTGGAGGGTACTATGGATGGATATTACATAATATGTAGTCTGTCATTCCTAGCACACACACCCCATGGTATACATTAGTTACACTGGTGTAACACATTTAATTTAACACATTACCTACCATTATGTGGAGGTTGTGCTCATATAAAATCATTTCTGTCAGACTTTTTGAATTCGTCAACCCATTTGACACCCCTGCAGGTGTTAACAAAAGGTATTACAGGTAGAAGCTGTCAAGAGATTCCCGAGGGAGAGTGGAACCTGCAACAAAGTATCCAAACAAAACTTTTTTGTTGGCAGTCAGTAGATGAACTGTCCCCCATGTCTCAATGCTGCACTGTGTAGTGGCTGGTAACAGAACCAATCCACAGTATTTCCTCACCTGAACCAAGTGTTTATGTGCCTAAACATAACTAGATTTATTAGGGTTTTTTTTAAACTGCATCAATGCCAGCATGTATGTTGTTGAACCAGCAAATGTGCGTCTCCTTTATAAATAATTAACTTTATACTGGTGTTGTTTCCATGGTGGTGACGCATGGTCTTCCCTATGATGTTCCAGTTAATGTGATGTTTAGAAGCCAGGCTCAATTCATCAGGTTGGTAAAATCAAAAGGTTTTTTTTGAGTAAATCTTGAATTTTGGAGACTGAGTGAGCAGCTCATCAACAAAGCAATGTCAACAGGCTTCATCCACCTTGTGCTGCATGTTCATATATGAACACTCAATCAGCTGTTTGTATGAGCCGCCTGTGAGAAGTTGTATAGGAGCTGTGTTGTAGGTCAGTGAAGTATTTTAAAGGTTGGCCATGGATGTGAATAATCATTTGGATCCATGCAAAAACATCCATCCTCAAATATCACAAAGATTAATGAAAATAATGTAAATGGCAGGTTTAATGTTCCAGTTTCTGTACAAATGAACCATGTTAAAGACGTGCAAATAAATGTTCTGGTCTCACATCCAGCCAACAAGAGTCGACATCACTACGTGTCGTAAATGATCCTGTTCACATCACATCAGCCGACATCTGAGGAATTCTGTCGTTTGGACCTGCACCTCTGATAAAATCAAAAAACATTTACAGTGCCACATAGAAGCTGTTTTTAATTTGCAGCATTTTCTCAGCAGCTAACATGGCAACATGCCTTCAGCCGAAGAAGAACAAATGCTAGCGTTGACACATATATGACCTCTGTACATCTGTGTGTATACGGGTGGTTCCCTGCGTTAATACGTGCTGTGTGACATGTGTACTTAATGTGTGTCTGGCTGATTGTCATAAGTGAATGAAAGACATCTGCCACTGTGTGTGTGTGTGTGTGTGTGTCTGTCTGTCTTACCTGGGGGCATGTTTCTGCCTTTTGCCTCCATCCCTCTCCCCTCCACTACTGCTGGTCTTCTTCGATGGGGAAGAGCGCTCAGTAGCCTCGGTCCGAGCCACCTCCATCCACTGTTTATCCCCACGCTTTCTTTGCCCTTCCTCCTCCCTCACCCCTTTGCCTCTCCCTCTCTTTGTACCCCTTTCTTTTTTCTTCTTCTTCCTCTTTACTTTCTTCGTTCCTTTTCAGCAAGCAGCGGGTACTTCACTCTGTATCCTCCTGTCTCCTCTCACTGAATAGTCATGGCAGTCATCTTAGCTACTGAAAAATGGAAGAAAGAGATTGGGGGGTGAAGTGAGCAGATGAGATCGCGAGTGAGAGGAAAGAGAGAGAGGCAAAGGATGAGAAACAGATGAGGGAGAGAGTGGAAGAAGGAGAGAAGTAATGAGAAGAAGAGATGGGGAGGGGGGATTCGCTTAATGAACGTGACATGAGTCCTAAATCCAGAAGATGCTTCTGTACATCAGAGTCTTCTTTATGATGACATGTCATGAAAAACAAACAAATAAATATGAAAGTAGCCCCTGTCAAACACGACGAGCTGGTTTGCCTCCAAACACACACACACACACACACACAAACTCACCAGCTCCATAATAGACTTTGGAATTCACTGTTGCCATGGCGATGGAATAGAGCACACTCTCGGCTGTTCTTTCCTATGGCTTTATGTGAATGTCTGTGTGTGTGTGTGTGTGTTGGGTGCGTTGAGGGATGGATAGAACACCTGAGATGATTTTACTGAAGTTGGATGTCATACGTGACAAACAAATTCATTAATAGGTAGGATCTCGACACATGATGAATTCCCATAAGCTTGAGGATGATGGACTGGTGAGGTCACAATCCAACCTTCTTCCTGGTGGTATGATGTCTTGACCAGTCATGCTTCAAAAACACAAGTAAGGCCGAAATAAAAGATGCTGGTGGAGGCTGAATATCTATGAACTTATATGGAATGGTACATGGTAAATGGACCCATTGTTAAATAGCGCCTTTCTACTTTAGCGGCACTCAAAGCGCATTGTCCTCTTATTCACCCACACACTGATGGTGGAAGCTGCCATGCAGGAAGCCACCCTGCTCATCAGGAGCAATTATGGGTTCAGTATCTTGCTCAAGGACACATCAACATGGTCACTGGGGGAAGTAAGGATCGAACCAGCAACCCTTCAGTTGCTAGACTGCCACTCTACCTCTGAACCATGCATCGGGCGGAATGGCAGTCCAGTTACTGAAAAGAAATCCCCTCGCTCATCTTCTACTGTAAGAAAAAAACAAACATACAGAAAATACAGATGCATCCACATCCTGACATTACGCCAACAGCAGATACCTCAAACTGTCATTTGCAACAAAAATGGCAATACTCATGATAAAGACTTTGAATCAATGAAGTCTGACTGAACTTGAGTCCATTAAACCAGAAATTGTCATGAAGAAAGGACAACCAGAATACAGGCTGGCAGTTGTATGTCTGCTGTGTACTTGCCACAGTGAGCTCTGGCCACCAAGATTTTTTCAGTTCATCCTCAAGTTCTGGTGAACATGTGTGGCAGATTTGGAGAGTTGTGTGAATCCCTTCAAGGTGTTTACAGATATCAGGTAAACGTAAAATGTGGGATGACACATTGAAACATTGAGGAACTGACAAAGTTGACAAGCCTCCTCTCAATCTTAAACCCTATTAAAAGATTTAAATGCACGACAAATATCAGAGAAGTACATTTGAAAGGATCAAAAGTATTTTGAGCAGTACTGCACTGACTAATGTTTGAGGCTACTGAATCCAGAAAGCTTCTCCGATGAATGCTGCTGGCTGTTACTTTCATGTTGTCGGTGGTGACTGGTTTCTTGTTTTTGCATTTTTTTGTCAATTAGTAAAACACATTTCTTAAAATCTCAAAAGCTTGAACACAAATCCAAAAATTCAAACTACATTCACAAAACCACAGCTTCAAACTACAACCTCCAAACCGTTACCCTGTGTTCGAAACCAAACGTGTTCAGATCATAAACACAGCATAAGATAACATAGGACGCAGCATCCAGGAAAGCATTTAGCAAAAAATGATCGCAGTAAACTCAACTCAGTTTAATTTATGTAATACTTTAAACAACTGCAGCTGAAACAAAGTGCTGTACATAAACAGCCGAAAAAAAATAGTCAGAGTTATATCTACATTCGGCACTGTTATAACAAAAACTAAATGAAAAGCACATTACTGTACAATCAAAGTCACTGAGATTCATTCTCCAACATCATGTCTTTATGTGTGTGTGTGTGTGGGGGTCTGACCAGAGACCTTAATACCTGTCATAGGCAGTAATCTCCCCTGCCAGGTAATGGGGGGGACGACCCTCTTGTGTGCGGAACCCAGCCTTGACAAGACTCCACAGTCTAATTCATTGCAAGTCAGTTTACTAACAGTGATGTCCTACCCCCTGATACAACAAGGCTTCTCCCCTGACTCTAAGACTTGGGGAGGCAAAGGCTGTGGCTTGGGGTAAAATGAGTTCTGCTTTGATTACCAAAACTCTAAACCTCATTCTCTGAACCAAATTCTCAGCAGCCTAAACTCATTTCTAGAACCAATCACTCTTTGGGACAAACCTTAAACACTATTTAGGTACTCAGACACAATTTGCAAAACTCACCCTCTTTCTTGCTTAACCTTAAACACATTCTCAGTCACTTAAACACACACTGTGACTCAGATTTCCCTGGTGTAAGGAAGGCCGTCAGTCATACTTTGCCACTGCCATGCAAAGATAAACTCCTCTGTTGGATTCAACAAGGGGCTTTAAGGTTGAAGGAAAAACTCTATGACACGCTGGTTGCTGGAGAACAACTCATGGTGCACTGCATGCTGATCCAGCTGCTCATGCCCATCCTTACATCCTGTAGAACCCCCAGGAGTGTAAGGAGATGTTCAGTGTTATCTGAGCCAGGGTTGCCAGACAATGGAGTACCCCCAGTTACTTATGGCTGCACAAGGGTGTATAAAGGTTTTCATATGTATTCCATCCATCGTCGTCTTCTGCTTATTCCTCACTAGTAAGTGTCGCAGGGGGTGGAGCCTATCCCAGCATCTACGGGCGAGAGGCGGGGTTCACCCTGGACAGGTCGCCAGTCCATCGCAGGGCCAACACACAGAGACGAACAACCATTCACACTCACATTCATACCTACGGTCAATTTAGAGAATCAATCAGCCTCGTCCCCAAATTGATGTCTTTGGACTGTGGAGGAAGCTGGAGTACCAGAGAGAACCCAGCAGGAACAGGGAGAACATGGAGACTCACCCAGAAAGATCCCGTGCTGCAACCCGGAACCTTCTTGCTGTGAGGCCACAGTGCTGACCACTGCACCACCGTGCAGCCCTTCATATGTATTAAGAAAAGTAATTTATCTGATTTGACAGGAAAGCACACTGGTTGATCTCCTGCTTTTTGAAAATTGTGCAATACAAATAAACTCATAAAACTCAGACCACAGCATAGTGGTTTAATGCCCAAATCATACAGTCAAGGCTGCAACACAGAAAGTTCCGTCGCTGTGGAGACACAAAAACAGAAAAACATGAATCAGAAGAATGAGAATAAAAAAATCAAAGCTTCTCATGGCAGGAGTGAGTGCATCTAGAGAGAATAGTACACACCGACGCTGACTGGAACTGTACACCTCCACGCCCACGGGGGACGAACAAGGAGAATTTCAGTGCTGCCTTGCATGAGTTATGGCAGGTGAAACTGTTCAGGATCCTCGCAGTGCTCTCCATGGCCCTCCTCCTCTGGCTGGGAGGACCAGCAGCACAGGTGCTCCTAATTAGCAATCAGCTATGCCTGCAGCCAATTACCAACACATTTATGAATGGAAGCCTGAACCTGCACACAGTGCTTGAATGTACTGAACCCACAAGATAGCTAAAAAGCTTAAGCACCCCCCCCCCCCCCCATTCTAGCCTCCCTAGTACAGAGTAGGATTTTTTCCTATTTCATTTAATAAATAGCCTTTGGGCATTATCCTTCATCACCGGTGTCCTGTCTGTGGTTGCGTTACTTGGGGCCAAACCCAGTTTGGGTCAGCGTAACAGAAACTTTCAAAAACTCCATGTGAAAGTACGAGCTGCCAGCCCAGTGCTTGTATTTGTTTAGGCAACAAAATCTGTATTTGCATTGAACCACAAGTGGTTATGTGCACAATAGTATTTTTTATTTACCCTTCAAATTTTGGATATTAAATTTGCTAATGTATGCCAAGGATTGTCAACAGGCGGCCTCTGAGTCATGGGTAGCCTGCCAAAGCTTCCCACCCAGCCTGCAGAATCTTTACAATATAAGTTTCAGGACTTTATTGTCTGTCATAAATATGAATAGATGCATCTTCAACAGAACAGACTATACCATTTATGTATATGAAAAAGGAAAATAGTATTGGGCCTAGGATCAAGCCCTGAGGGGCACTCTCATTAACTGGGCGAGGATGAGACTTAGATATGATTAACAT
The DNA here is from genome assembly GCF_037954235.1 of Aulostomus chinensis. Taxonomy (NCBI): domain Eukaryota; kingdom Metazoa; phylum Chordata; class Actinopteri; order Syngnathiformes; family Aulostomidae; genus Aulostomus; species Aulostomus chinensis. The sequence goes on along the minus strand of NC_141341.1, from coordinate 98,961 downwards.
ATTGCACCCTATTTGTGAGGTTGCCAGAAAATCAAACCAGTGAGTGATGAAGCACCTGAATACTTGCCAATCTGTAACAAAAAGAGAATTCAGATTCAGGAAACTTTATTTATCCCCATGGGCAGAGCAGAGAGCCGTACAGTTGCTTACACAACAACATAGATTAGGTACAACAACACAACATAAAATTTCAGTGTTAAAGGCCTAAGGTAAATACATAAAACTACAGTATTGTTTTGAATCCAAGGCAGATGTCCTACCATTTAAAACTTGTTGCTGTGACACAACAAGAAACAGATTGGAAACTGATTTGAAAATCAAACAACATATTAAATAATACATCTTCCTAAAAGCAATTTTCAGGTACTTTTACTGCACTTATTTGGTTTTGAGTTGATATACAGAGAGACTGTTGCTAATCTAGATGACTTGGAAAATGTTCTGTCCAGTTGCGTTTGGGCTTTGCTCAACTTGTGTCACATCCTAAGCAAGACAGATGCAATTATGGTCCTTTAACATCATTTTGTTTTAATACTTGATTAAAAAAAATCTAATATTTAGTAAAATTGTGATGACATCTATAAAAGATCATAAATGTAAAGTGCACTACAGATTTAGAGATTTAGTTTCTATCTGATTAAGAGATTCAGGATCTAGTCAATCACATTTCCAGATGGATGATGAGATGAATAATCTCATCAGGAGCTCTATCTAGTGGTCATTAGTTGAACAGCACTCAGATAAATGGGGTCCCACCTGGGCCACAAGATAAATTTCTTAACATCATGGAAGGTCTATTTAAACAGCACAACATTGAAAAAAATGTTCTGCTGGCAGTGGCACAGACACACAATCAGAGGACAAAAGGTTAAGGATGCATCATGAATGCTGCTGTGAATACTGAAGAGCAGAGGGACGTGAATGAACTGTACATACTCCACAAAGCAAACAAGTGAAGAATGTTTGTATGTACACAGTTATACCTTTTACATGTGTACGTTGTACACAAGAATAAAATACTGTCCCTAAATGTTATGAGATATATATAAAACCTTCATGTGACACACATACATTTCAGATTCAGTCATTTCAGACAGCAGTAAGTGAATATTGCAATTTTCTCTTGAGTCCCTGATTAGAATTATTATCCTGTACATGGTGCAGGTGTTTGTGAGAATGAAACATGGTGAGTAAAGGAGAGAGGTCTGAGAAGCCTCATCTTTATGGGGGGAGGATTTTATGTTGGTTGTGCTTTCAAGATATGCACCAATCAGCCAAATCATTGAAGGGACAGTTCACCCAAAATGAAAATGTAGTCATCACCTCCTCACTGTCATTTGATGGAAGGTTGGCTTAAGCTTTTGGTCCACAAAACTTTGCTGGGATAGTTAAAGGAGAAGGATATTTAAATGTACAAAAAAACATAAACTATAAAATGCCATACTTACCATACTTATTTGTTTAGGCATTATGCCTGAGAGCTGCAGGCTACAGTGAGCACAACTTGGCTTGTGGAGGCTTCAGGACTCTTGGATGAATTCAGTCAAGGAATATGGAGGAATTTTATCATCATATTCGATAATTTTTGTAAGTTTTAAAGTTTGTCACCACTCACTTCCATTGTTTTGGAGATTACTGCTTTTTCCTTTCCCATGAAACTCGAATAGTATTTTGTGAAAGCTTCCATTAGCATGAGCATGAGTAGCTGTAATGCAATTGCAATTTCACTTTTGGGTGAACTATCCCTTAAACACCATGGACAGGTTTCCTAATGATTGTAACACAAAAATCCTGCACTAGATCTCTGACTTAATTTCATTGCCACCTACATTTAAAGAGTTGAGCCTTATTATGACACTCTGTCACACCGTGGTGAAGTCAAGTTGGGCTTTTGTCCTGTCTCCAAGTTTTGCATTGTCATTTCCTGTTTTATTTTGAAATTTAACTCTTCTCATTTCAGGTCCCTTGCCCTTCCTCATATGTCTACTTGCTAAGTGCTTCCACCTGTTCCCCATTACCCTGTGTCTATATTTTGTCTGCCTCTCACTTTGTCTTGTGCCAGTGTGTTTTGTCCCTGTTCATTCACCACAGCACTTTGACCACGGCCCTGATTGGTGTTTTCCCTCCAAGTGAGAGGTTTATTTGTTTGTTTTTCTACATTAGACCAGTCTTTAGTTAATGTTTTCATAGCTTTGTGTTTCCTCAGAGGACTGGTCTTTTGTTTCCTTACCTTTTCAGAACCTAGAGCCTCCCGTTATTTAGGATTATTTTTGTGGTTCATGCTTTTTATTTTGCGTTCTTGTTTCCTCTGTAGTTGGAGTGTTCTTTTTTTTCCCATTTGATTAACATTTAATAGCCCATTGTGTTTTTTTCCTCCTTAGTGGAGTGATTTTTCATATAAGATAGGTTCATCGCCTTTATTCTGTTCCTTGAACTTGGTGTTTCCTGGAAACCTTCAATAAATCTTTCATTGAAACACCTGAACCCTCTGCCTGTGTCCTGTCTCGAAGCCTGGTTGTGACACACCCCATATAGGTGTAATGAAAGTGGCATCAGGCCAAGAGACCAAAGTCAGATTTATTTTGAATGAGGCTGCTTAGTGGTTAATGTAAATATGAAGGGACATAAATACAAAATTACAAGAGTTTTCTGGCATTGTCACTGACATAATGGCCTCTGGGTTTCTGAGATTCCTTCTAATAAAGAGGGAGGATGAAGACGGAACATGTAAGGCAAGAGACAAGAAAAGACAAAAGGAAGGAGAGAATATGAAGTGTGAAGTGGATAAAAGACAGGAAGAACAAGACAGTAGTTTAATAGGAAACTGTGAAGGAGCTAAACCCAGATGGACAGCCAGCACAGGGGGGTGTGTGTGAGAGGGAAAGTGAGGGGCAGTGTGACAAAGAGCGATGGAGAACAAATCAAAGTCAGGGCCACAGAGACAAACAATCAGGAACTGAGTGCTTGAGTGGAACTTCCACTGACATTCACGCAGAATCACAGGAATGAAGAGATTACACGACCATGACTGAGAGCATTTATAAAAGGGAACAGTATGATGTAAAACATACTTCAATTCCCGACATGATATCATAGGATAGCATACAAAAAGCATGCCACTTTAATTATGAGTCATTAGCATTTTGTCTATCATTTGTGTCATGCAATTGGAGCTTCATTTGTGTCTCTGATCTGTTTTTGGAAACTGCCACGGTGAAGAGAAGCATTTAAGACCAAAATTTACTTTTAAGAAAACAAAAGGCACCAAGCAGATAGGGAGGATGATGAAGAACCTAAAGAGGACTGCCTGAAGAGGCAATGTGGGTCCTCCCCCCGATGGGCTCACCACCGATAGGATGGGCCAAAGGGGTTGGATGCTATGTGAAATGAGTGGTAGCCAGGAGCAAAGAGCTTAATGGTCTGTTCTTCAACTACAGAAGCTGTCTCTGGGTACGCTGAATTTCACCTCACTAGTGGGGAAGGAGCCTGAACTGGAGTGTGAAGTTGAGAAGTTCCAGCTAGATAACCCCATTTCTAAGGTGTCCAGGTGTCCATCCTGCACAATTACTTCAGCCTCTCCAAAAAGGTCAATGTCAGGGTACTGGAGAGGAGGGTCAGGTCGATAGCCGAACCTCAGATTGAGGAGGAGCAATGTGGTTTTTGTCCTGGCCGTGGAACTGTGTATCAGCTCTTTAGGGTTAGCAGGAGAAGAAAGTGTAGGCAGGCTGAACGCAGATGGCGAAAAAACAAACTCCAGGTATACTATGACATTTATAAAGAGAGTCTTCACATTTATAACCAAGAATTGGTCTTTTTTTCTCTGAGATGATCAAAAATAACACCAACAATGCCCGCACCTTATTCACTGTTGTCGACAGACTGACAAATCCTTCAGCATCTACTCCTGCTGAACTGCTGTCCAACAAGTCATGCTATGACTTTGCAGCCTTTTTTACAGATAAAATTCAGAAGATAAGACAAAAGCAACTTAGTTATGTCACCAGTTACGCCTCCATTTCCCAGAAATCTAGAAACATTTCAACCTATAGACCAGGGATCATCAAATGGCGGGCCAAATCCGACCCCCCACATGGTTTGATCCGGCCCCCAGCTTGTAGAGCTCAATTTTCTGAGAATGCCAAAAAAAAAAAAAAGTTTGTCTCTAGCTCATTCCTGTCAAAAGTTATGATTTTTTTAAAGAAATCTTGATAGAAAATAAAACTCGTTGCTTATATTTTATTTAACTGTTTTATTCCCAACTGTTTGACCATCAACTTGGTCCTATTAACATATTACTCACATGCACAATCAATTGCATTGCTTTCAGAGTCCAAGAAAACCAGAAGGTCGGCCTATAACTCTATTTGACAATGAATCGAAAACAACCAAATAAAAATCTGAAACTGAAAATAGCAGCGTATCTTAGGCCTCCTTACATGTTAGTGGGCAATTAAATGTTGCATTTTCATGAGTCCAACAATTCACAGGGCTAATCTGACTAATCTGTTTAATTATGACTCAAATAAAACTAAAACAAAAATACAAATCTGAGAATCTAAATGGGTAGTCAGTCTACTCACAGTTTAATGAGAGAAATGACATTTCCCCTCTGACACCAACTTCTTAATATCCGGCTCCACAGTTGTAAGGCTGATTCGCAAACAGTCCTCCAAGGAATGGTCCGACAGACGGTTCCTCTCATGCGTTTTGATAGCGTTCATCGTTGAGAAGGCCATCAGCTTTTGTGCATTCGCGGAGAATTCTCCTCCAGGGTTGACTGTGAATGGGTCTCGCACAAAGTCCATGACATCCCTGGGAATGGCGAAGTCGTCAAATCTGTCAGAGAAGTTTTGCTTCAGCTGTATGATGAAGTCCGTCATGTTATCTGTGACTTTGCTCATACCCACTGTCTTTAGTGAGTTGAAGTGCAGCAGCTTCCTGGATACCAAGTCTGCGTGGAATAGGCCAAGCTTGTTTCCGAAGGCATCCAGCCTTTCCACCATATCCACCACACATTTTCCTTTCCCCTGTAGTTGCAGATTAAGAGTATTCAGATGTGAAAAAAATGTCCGCCACAAATGCAACGTTGCACATGCATTCTCTGTCTTGCATGGTGTGCAGGTGGTCAGATGCTGCTTTGGGTTTGCTTTGCTTCAAAAAGCCCACAACGTGATGCCTGAGTTCAATAAAGTAGTCCAAAGCCTTTCCCTTACTCAGCCAGCGCACTTTATTGTGCAGCAGCAGGTCAAAATAAGCAGCCTCTGAGCAGAAACTCCAATCAAATCTTCTGTAGTCCATGACCTCTTTCAAGTCCCCATTTAGTTTGGCGCATAAGACACTTTGGTGAATCAAACAATGAAGTGCATTTGTGTCCGGAGAGAAACTCTTAATTCTGCTGACCACTCCCCTGTTTCTACGGTTAAAACTCCCCTGTTCTTTGTTAAAACTCAGATTTTCAGTGTCTACTTTCCTCTTCAGGCTCTTTGAGAGAGACATTTTCGTTGTTAACAACAGTCCTAGTTCATATGACCCCATTTCACATTCACTCTGTGAGGTGTTTCAGTGGCGGATGGCGATCTTTCTTAATTGTATCTATTTTGGGGATTTTCCCACGTTCAGTCAGGTCCAAACTTGTCTAGACGTGTCACGTGACAGTAGGCTTGCGCTTTCTCGCTGCCAGGCAGAAAGTCAAACATTTCATGTCACTACTTCTCACTTGCTTGTTTGAATAATTACCAGTGATTTAGGTCGACTCTACTGGTAGGCTACTGTCCGCCTTAGCCTATTATGATTTTAATACTTGCACTGTCTTTTTCTTTCTCATTTATAAATTGCAGTCATTATTGGATATTCTCTAATTTTAGTCCTTCTGGTTTGACTGATTCTGAAACCAAAGCTGTTACATAAAATACACACACACGGCCATATTTATATATGTGTGTGTGTGAGTGTGTGTGTGTGTGTATATATATATATAATATGGAGGTCCAGCCCCCACAGCATCTGCTGGCCCTTGGACAAACCTATTTGATGATCCCTGCCATAGACCATGCAACTCTGACAGAAACGGTTCAGAATTTAAACTCCACGACGTGCTGCCTTGATGTGATGCCTACAAGCTTGCTGAAAAGTGTTTTTATTTGTGTTTAATCAGATGTATTGAAGATAGTAAATGCTTCTCTTCAATTAGGTCAATTTCCCAGGGCACTGAAAACTGCAGTAATCAAACCTCTCTTAAAAAAGCCTAATCTGGATGCTTCAGTACTAAGTAACTACAGACCCATATCTAACCTTGTGTTTCTGTCAAAGATCATTGAGAGAGTTGTCTATCAACAAATTCACTCTTTCTTAACCCAAAACAATCTCTTCAATGCTTTCCAGTCAGGTTTTCGACCACACCACAGCACTGAAACTGCACTTATTAAGGTGTTAAATGGCATACGCCTTAATACTGATGCATCTAAAATATCAGCATTGGTACTACAAGACCTTAGTGCTGCATTCGACACAGTCGATCACAACCTGTTGCTCGACAGACTGGAGAGGTGGGTTGGACTTTCTGGTGCGGTGCTAAATTGGCTCAGATCTTACTTAGAAGATCGTGACTTCTTTGTCTCGCTTGGGAACTGTGAATCTGAGTGAACAAAGATGACATGTGGGGTCCCGCAAGGCTCTATTCTTGGGCCACTTTTGTTCAGCATCTATATGCTCCCACTGGCCCAGGTCATAGACCACCATAACATCTCTTACCACTCATATGCTGATGACACAAAACTTTATATTACAGTGTCACCATGCGATTACAGTCCACTGCATTCACTGAGTGACTGTGTCCTACATGTAGGAGCAGGGATGTGTTTTCTCACCTATCACTTGGCTGAGGGTGTGTCTGTATGGAGGTGTGTCTGTGTAGGGGGTGTCACTGGAGTGATGGCTTGATTGAAATAACCTGCACCTGCCTGGGAATCAGTTTTGTTTGTTAGAGTGAGGGTGAGGCAGGGTGTCCATATTTCTGTTGACCGCAAAGTTACTTTCCATCTAAACGTCCAGTAATCAATCTGCACATCATGTAAAGTTTTATTCTTACTGAAAGGATGAATAAACATCCTAAAATTGAGGTAACAGCTTAATGTTTTCCTTGGACGCATGTCAGACAGATCCCTGCTTTCTCCCTCTCAGTGACTAATTAAAGGTTGATAGTCACCATACACTACAGGTCAATCAGTGGATGGGCCAGAATTTTCTCCAATTCAATGCAGAAAAGACATTGTGTTTGATCCCAAAAATGCAAGGCTTGAGGTCAGCAGCCAACTTGACTCAATGACACTACAAACCACCGACCAAGCTAGAAACCTTGGTGTTGTGATGGACTCAGACCTGAATTTTAAGAGCCACATAAAAACTATTACTAAATCAGCCTCTTATCATCTCAAAAACATTGCACGAATTAGAGGATTTCTCTCTAAACAAGACATGGAAAAACTCGTCCATGCATTTATTCTTAGTAGGCTAGATTATTGTAATGATGTCGTTACAGGTCTCAGTAAAAAATCAATCGAGCACCTGCAGCTCACCCAGAATGCTGCCGCCAGAGTCCTGACCAACAGTAAGAACATGGACCACATGACACCTGTCCTTAAATCACTGCACTGACTCCCTTTGTGTCAAAGGATTGAGTTCAAAATCCTGTTACTGGTCTATAAGTCACTGAATGGGCTTGGGCCTAAATACATGTCAGAGCTGCTGACTGGGTATGAAGCATCCAGACCCCTCAGGTCATCAGGGACAGGTCTACTCAGTGTCCCCAGGGTCAGAACCAAGCAGGGTGAAGCTGCTTTCAGCTTCTGTGGTCCACACCTGTGGAACAAACTGAACCTCTGAGGGGGGCACAAACTGTCAGCTCATTTAAATCAGGGCTGAAAACTGCTGTTTACTGCAGTCGTCTTATAGTGTATTGATGGATTGATTTAATATTGATTTGTCTGCTGTCAAATTGATTTTAAACCGTTAACTTTCATTTCTCTCTTTACCTCTGTAAAGCACTATGAATTGCCTTGTGTATGAATGGAGCTATACAAATAAATTTGCCTTTGCCTTTAGGGACTTATTAGTCCAGCCTGGTAGGAGGGAGGTGCAGTAATCCAGCCTGGAAGTGACAAAAGCAGGGACTAGTTTTTCTGCATCTTCTTGAGCCAGGATGTGTCTGATCTTAGCGATGTTACGTAGATGGAAGAAGGCGTCCTGGAGATTTGTTGAATGTGGGAGTTAAAGGATCCTGGTCAAAGAGAACTGCTAGGTTCCTTAAAGTAGTGCTGGGGGCCAGGGTGGTGCCATCCAGGGTACCTGTCTCATCAGATCAGGTGGTCCTCAGGTGTTTTTGGCCCAGCACAAGAACTTCAGTTTACCAGAGTTTAATAAAGGAAATGATGGGTCCTCCATGTTTTTCTGTCCTTCAGACAGGCCTCCAGTTCAGTCAGTTGGTTTGTTCCATGTGGATCATTGATGAGTTCAGCTGTGCGTTGTCTGCATAGCAGTGAACATTCATGGAGTGTTTCCTGATCATGTGACCTAGAGGAAGCAGGTACAGGGTGAAGAGGACTGGTCCAAGCACAGACCCTTGTGGAACACCAGAACTGACTGTCGTGATTTCAGAGGGACCATCATTGACTGGTACCAACTGAGATCGACGAGACCGAACCTTTGACTTCTTGGTGCTCTTACACTTGTCACTTGAGCAAATCAAAAAAACTTAGCTGGGTTTCTTATTTTTAACAGCTTTTATTCCAAACACAGGTAACAGACAACCAGTCATGGCAGAGGGCCATTTCAGCCTAGCATGTCATACCACACTTCAGATCCTATCACATTACCTGCGCCCCTATTGTATGGATTGTAGCGAAAGAAGTCCCTACACAACACACGGGAAAAAATTATATCAGGAAATCATTGTTTGATAACATTACGTTATGTGAAGAAAATTTGAAGCTTACAGTAAATATGTACACAGCAGACCAGTTCAGATCAGTTCCTCTGATGGTATTCAATCAGATTGAAGCTGTGACGTTAAGCCAGCAGCTGCCCACCACATTGTATTGTTTAGAGCAACATGTAAACACCAGATTATGACATGCACTAACTACCCGCAGTGACCTGCAATGGTGGCCCCCAGCAAGAAGGTTGTGGGTGGAGCCCTGGCTGCAGCACGGGTCTTTCTGGGTGAGTCTCCATGTTCTCCCTGTTCCTGCTGGGTTCTCTCTGGTACTCCAGCTTCCTCCACAGTCCAAAGACATCAAGAGGGGACCAGGTTAATCCAGACTCTAAATTGACCGTAGGCGTGGCTGGGAGAGCCAGTGGTTGTCTATCTCTATGTGTTGGCCCTGCCATGGACTGGTGACCCGTCCAAGGTGAACCATGCCTCTCGCCCGAAAGCCACTGGGATAGGCTCCACCCCCAACCACCCTTAACAGGATAAGCGATAGAAAATGGATGAATGGATGGATGGAAGATTTCAAGAGGCTTCATAGCACTATTTTAAAACCCCCACACAAAAACACTTGGTAAAGAAGTTTCAGCTAAAATGAAAACTTGCAAATTGGATACATAAATATGTGCCTGTGTTCACAACACGGAAGAAATGCTCAGCTTCAGCAAATAAAATACACATCAGCCAAAGCTCTCAGCTGCTAAATTGTTTAATTTTCACACAGGAAATTCTCATAAAAGACATTGCATTGCATTTAATGGCTACATTGCAGGTCTCACAGTTGCACAGGTTGAAATATTTTTCCGTAATAGGTCTGAAAATGTAAATTAACACTATCCCTTCCTGGCTGCAACTGTTGATGTGCTACAAAATTAGCCTTTGAGTCGACCAAAGTCACTGCAACATGAGAACTCCAATGAGGGTCCAACTGAAAAGCTGAGTACTGCAGTTTCCTGTATACTGTGCATATGACAAATAATCAGTGTACACAAAAATCTTTTAAGTTTTAAAGGTACATTTTAAAGGTGATCTCTAGCTTTAGCTAGCGGTAATATTTCACACTATGAGGGGCCAAACAACAGTCTGTGCGGAGTCACGTGTAACGTAAGGGCAAAGACAGAAGAAGCTATTATTGATTAAAAAATGGAGTTAGATTGAACACATTTGTGCAAAAAATGAAGTACATTTAATAACCTATGATATAGGGTTAGGGTTAGCAGCAGGGTCGTGCCTCAACTACACTTCTAATCACCTGACAAACCTATACCTGTCCAAGCCTGCCTCCACAGTTTGTCTGAGGTCTATTCACCGATCCTTCTTCCCTTCAGTCTTTCTCTTACCTTATTCTTATCCCATCAGTCTCCCTCGTCATCCCTTCTTATTGAAACTGGCACATACTCCTCCAGTCTCATTCCAGTCTACTGTCTGGTGGCTTCTAACCTGCTTGGGTGGAAATACTCCTCAGGTCCCCCACAGTCTTCCCTGACCTTCATCCACCCAATTTACATTCACCCACTTGTCCTCCAGCTGTTTTCTGAAATCATATTGCATCTTTAAATAACACACTCTTGTGGTGTGGTCCTTGCTATTGAATGTAAATGCACATGCCTATTGCTTATCCAATGAGCTTTACATTACTAAACAGGAAGTAAACTGCAATGCAGTCAACATGCACTCAGGTGTTCAGTTTGGGTGACATTTAAGCTTGTGTTCCATAATCAAATCTAGTTCTTGCATAAATCTTCAAAACTATGTACAACCAGGGAAAGTTAGGTTACATTTCATGTCTTTTGATTTAGGAATCACATTTTCCTTTTAATGAGTAAAAATTCATATCTGCACTTTTTTTTTACCCTGATTGTCAACTGATCCTGGGTCTAAGGTTCACATATGAACCTTTAAAGTAAGGACATTTTTAAAAGTACATTTCAAACAGTGTAACTGTCCTTGACCTCATGCTTCCAAGTGTCCACTGTGTTGTTATGGATATTAAGCAGGTCATCCGCTTGAGGGCAGTTCAATGTCTTGAATGAACCTCCACTTTTCCTTTTACCGCAATTCAAGTCCCTTTCAATTCCCAAAAAATATCCTTTCAGCTGTGTGTCTAGTTGTTTGTCCCTGTTTCCAGGTAATATAACATCCTGTCACTATGTCTCCCTGCTCATCACAATCTTGATCACTTCCAGAGGTGCCGCTGCATTTGGTGTGTATTCTCAAGCTGTCATGAAATGTGCACAAGTATGGATGAAATAACAAGAGTGCAGACAGAAAGCTATCCATTAACACAACCTGAAACATCATGCCTATATTCAGATAATATGTTATTCTATCTTAGCAAAGAACCCAGCACATCCAAAACTTACACTGAAGGAGTTCCTACAACATGGTGAAACTGATTTATAGTTGTGCATCAGCTAAATGTTGACCTGCCTTACCTGACCTAAGTGATGCAGGATTCGTTCTGGTGTGTATGGGAGACTTTGGGCTACAATTCTAGGATAGGACACAGATAACCCTGAAACAGGACCCTGCTATGACTCAGGTAGCTAGTTATCTCCAACTATGTTACAGATAAGAAAATAATCTTCACCACTCTTAAAAGAGCAACCACAGAAAATTGTGCTGTGCTCCCACGACAACTGCTATTAGGCATTAGTTAGTATTAGTCACATGGGCTAGCAAAATGTCAACAATGCAGCAAGAAAATGAAACTAAAAAATGACTTTCATGCATGGTCAGTTGCAACTGCACATTTGTTAGACAAATAATCGGGTGGTAATGGGAAGTACAAAATGTCATGCTTCTGTGTCTCTGCAATTATGGATACCCCTCTACTAGTTTTCTAAGTTAACATTTTCTTATCAACCAAATCTTCTATATGACCTAATGCATTTATAACGGCAGTAATATACTTTATAATTGTATATTCTAATTTTTTATAGGGTTGAAACATGGATTTAACAGCCTCAATTCAAGAAGATCAGTAATTAACATCATCTTCCCAACCATGACCATCACTTAAAAAACAAACACAATTTTTATTTAGTGTTTCTTCATAGAAACACAGGAAGCTTCACATCCTTTTTTGAGTACCATTTATAATTTTCTGATGAGCAGTGTTTTGGAAATGATTCAGCTTCCTGATTCCTGCTTCCCACTGTTGTCTGTCTATCACTATCCTGATGATGAATGTACCCATCAGAACCCCACATACGTCTTGCTGCAACCATTCCTCTTTCCTCGTCCCTCACTCGTCCCCTCCCGTCATCCCTCCCAGCCTGTGAAAGGTTTTCCTGTATCTTGGGCTTGGCACCAGCAGTGAGCCATCTCTCTGTCCACCTGCCTCTCATCATCCCTTTTCCTTCCTCTATTTCCTCCTTTTATTTTCCTACACATCCTCCCTTCACCCACATCATTTCCCCCCTTCTCCCTCACACTCCCAGGATATAGGATTTGTGTTTTTGTGTGCATTGTATGTAACAGCTGTAAAAGAGCAAATATAATCCCCCCACTTTTGTTTCCCATCCCTGCAGGTTTAGCCTAGCATGGTGAGGCACTCATTCTCATGTGCGTGTGGTAACGGGGTGGTGGCACAGCTGAAGGTGGCGCTGCCATGGGCAGGGACTGGGGTGGGTGGGGGTGTGGATGAGCATGCACATGGGAAACCCTTGGTAGGGTGGAGGTGGCAGTAGGATGGAGGGGATGGGGATAGGAGGAGGAGGTGGAGGAGGAGGAGGCTGGCTGAAGCTGGTAACTGGCTGCTGATGAGGGCCCGGAGGAAGAGGGCGTCTGCTGAGTGCTGCTGCCCCCCTTGGTAGGAAGCTGTGGGGGTGGAGTTTGATTAAGCTGGATGGAGATGTCTGACGAGACGTCAGAGGTGCTACGGCCTCGCTGTGGTGGAGGCCAAGAGTCGGGATGGAGGAACTGTCCACTGTAGTCGCTGCAGTCTGACATGCGGGGGCGGTAGAGGGCTGGGTGGGGCCTGTACAGCTCCTCCTCGGCGTAACGCTTCATGAAGAGGTAGACGGACATCACTCCTGCTCCCTGGACAAGACAATCCATATACAAATACACAGAGATTATTCTGTAATTTGAAGGTTTATATGATTATTTTCTGCTACAGCTATTGGTTAATGAAAACAGTACAGCTGAAATTTTAAATCTATTTTCACGTGTCAAATGTTTTCAAATGCCAAATGCAGCGTCTCAAGCCTCTTGTCAGGTCATGGAGGAAGAAGCTCCAGCAGGGAACTCTAATCACATCGATCATCTTTGATTGGCGCATCCTCAATCTCATCCCTAATCCTTTCGCAGGTCAGAGTAGAGATAAAACCCTCCACCTGGTCCTTGGTCTGCCTAGCAGGCTCCTGCCCGCTGGACGTATCTGGAACATCTCACTGGGGAGCATCCAAGTAGCATCCTAACTAGATGCCTGACCCATATTTCATGACTGTAGGTGAGACTACAAATGAAGACTGATTGACAGATTAAGAGCATTGCCAGTTTGCTTAGTTCTCCTTTCATCCTAACAGTGCCATAAAGTGAATGTAAAACTGCTCCCACTGCCTTAATTTTCTGGCCCTTCTAACCCTGGTACATAGTCCAGTCACTTGAGAACCAAACCCTAAGATACTTGATGTCCTTTACTAGGGGTTATGCTAGCTGGACAAGAAGGTTTGCTACGTGACCTAATGTATGAGATAAAACAACTAAGAAAACTGATAATGGAGAAAGATAAGAAAATAGACAGCTTGGAGTGGCGAGTCGAGGACCTGGAGCAGTACACAAGGATGTAGGATTTAGTCATACGTGGCCTAGAGATGCAACACCAGAGCTATGCCAGAGCTACAGTGAGTGGAGGTAGAGACAGTGAGGATGCCCCAGCAGAGGAGCTACAAATGCTTAAACAGCAAGCATTAAATTTCCTCCAAAATAAAAGTGTGAATATTTAGAGTCACTATATCTCAACCTATCACACGCTTCCCAGTAAAGACAGTAAAAAAAAGCCAGAAATTTTTGTTCAGTTTGTGAGCCACAAGATCAAGATTGATCTGCTCAAACATGCAGAGAAGTTGAAGGGAACCGGTGTGCATTTAAATGACCATTTCATGAAAAGGAATACTTGAAATTGCCAGACAGGCTCACAGCCTGAGAAAACAAAACAAGATACAAGCGACGTGGATGAGAAACTCCAAAGTAATGATATGACTGAATGGTGCATCTGAAGAAGCAAAAGTTGATGATAAGTGAACTCAAAGACTTATGGCAATACAGGTAAAAAGCCAAATGACTGCGATTGACAGCCAAATGAGGAATTTACTCCATTTCTATGGAAATGTGTGAAGACTGGATATTATGGACAATGGGTTGTGGAAAATGTTTTGGCTTTGTGGCTTTGATGGACAATGAAAACAACAAAAAGTTTGGACACAAATTATACCTTCCCATTAGGGGAGAAAGAGGAAGATTTTTTTTTGACAGTGAACAGGACTGCCAAAGTGGGTCCTTAGCCATTCATTTTGATCAAATGAACTTTAAAACCTTTCACTACGCAGAGCACAAGACATATGACCCTGAAAGTAAATTTGACCCAGAAAATCACTTCTACAATAACAACAAAAATACTTGTGAGTACTATATGGATGACCAATTTAATAAAAGTATCAATATGGAAAATGCATTATCAATGATTGACATTTTAATTGTAGAAGCCTTCATAAAACATCTCTAAAATTAAGGAATATTTGGTTAAACTACAAAAGTTCAGTATAATTGCAATATCGGAGACGTGGCTCGATAACGAGAAAGTCAGTGATATGTGACTGGAAGGACACAAACAATTTACAGCGAGAAGGGTAAATAAAAATGGGGGAGGGGGCACAGTAGATCAAGCAGAATAGATAATGTATTGGAATGAGTAACTGTTGAAATCCATGTTAAAAAAGCCAATAATATATTCATAGGTTGTATTTATAGAACACCAGGTTCATATCTGGACACATTTAATGAAAAACTAGCTATGCTTAGCAATTCAAAGGATAAACAACTGCAAGTAATTTGTGGTGATTTTAATATAGACTTGCTAAACCCAAATGGCCATCAGAAAACAACCCATTTTATCCATGCAATGTATAGTAATTCCCTTCCCCCTGTTATTATAAAACCAAGTAGGATAACAATTGATACAGCCACACTTATAGATTTCATGTTCACAAATAAAATTGAAATAGTGGGTGGACCTCTCATAAATGATATAAGTGATCATCTCACTGTCTTTGCAATTTTTAAAAATTTTGGGGGGAATAAAATTAAACAAGAGACTTATAGGCCTACATTTGACATGATCAGACATAGAACACCAAGAGCCATTGCTGCCTTTAAGGAGGAACTAGGGGAACAAAACTGTAATGAGGTTTTAGTTAATGATAACCCTGAAAAGGCATATGATGCTTTTTTCTGGTTAATTTTAATCCCATTATAAGATAGACATTGCCCTTTAGTGAAAATGACCAGAAAGCCCCTGTTCAAATAAGCCATGGACCACAAAGGGGACAGAGGATGCTTGTAAAAAATAATTCATGTAAGAGATTTATAAAATAGGACAAAAGATGTTGAAATAACATGTCATTTAAAAATAAATTGGTAAAAATTATGAGAAGTAGTAAGAAAGTATTATCATACTTTACTGTAGCAGAAGAGAAGCTTCAATAAAATATATTGAAAATATTGAATATCATCAAAAAGGGTTTCAAAGGTAGAAATTATCCAGAATATTTTATAAAAAAAAGAAGATATTAAGATAGGCTAAATTATAGAAATTGCAAATGAAATTAATGTTTTTGTACATGTTGGTTATAACATAGCAAAAGAAATTCCTGAACCAATAATTAATAAAGAAATAGAGGAACATATGACTAAAAAGTCCTCCATGTTTATTGATGCTGTAAATGATAGAGAAATACTCAATATAGTGAAAACATTTAAGAATAAAAAGTCCACTGATTGTTTTGACATTGCCATGGTAATATTTAAAAGTATTATAGAATATATAGTGCAACCATTCACATATATTTGTAATTTGTCATTTCCATCTGGTGTATTTCCTTCAAATTTGAATTGCAAAAGTTATTCCTATGTATAAAAATGGAGAAAGAAATCAATTTACTGATTATAGACCAATATCACCACTTCCACAATTCACATAGATTTTAGAAAAATTATTTGTGTGTAGTTTCAATACATATATTGAGAAAAGTAATCTGTTGAGTGACAGCCAATATGGCTTTAGAACAAAAAGATCCACCTCAATGGCAGTGCTGGAACTTGTGAAACGATATCTACTGCAATAGATAACAAGGACTACACTGTTGGTGTTTTTATAGACTTAAAAAAGGCTTTTGATACTATTGATCATAGAATATTAATGAATAAATAAGGGAGATACGGTATAAGAGGATTAGCGTACGCATGGATGAAAAGTTACCTGGATGACTTATTCCAATATATGCAATTAAATAAAGCAAAATCCAGTCAATTGAAGGTAACTTGTGGGGTTCCTCAAGGGTCTGTGTTAGGCTCTAAATTATTTAGATATTATAATGACGATATTTGCAACATTGCCAAACTGTTAAAATGGGTGTTATTTGCAGATGGATACACCATTCTCTACTGCTCTGTTACAGCTAAAAAGAATTACATATATTAAAGAAACCTGGTTTGACATAATTAAGTTATCACTGAATTTAAACAAAAAGTTTATAATTTTGGCACCATAAAAATTAAAAACCCTGCTAAAATCAGAGTTAACGGCATTCACCTTGAAAGAGTGTATGAAAATAAATTTCTTGGAGTGACCACTGATGATAATCTTTGTTGGAAGCCTCATATAAATAATGTGACAGTTAAAATGTCAAAAATTATCATGATACTTTATAAAGGATGTCCTTAACAAGAAATCATATTTACTTTATTGTTCCTTGTTTCTCCTTTATATGATGTGTTGTGTTGAAATATGGGGTAATGCATATAAAACCAACACTCTTCCTATTTTAAACTGCAAAAAAAAGCCATGAGAATAATAAACCTATCAAACTTGTTCGAACCAACTAATACTTTGTTTATTAAACAAGAAAACCCTAAAAATTTTATGATTTGGACAAATTTAAAATGGCACAGATGATGTACAAAGCACAAAATAACATACTTAGCCGCAGTACTCAGAAGCTGTTTGAAATAAGAGAGTCGCTATGATTGGAGAGGAACAGATTTTTTTCAAAAACTAAGAACAAATGTAAGAGAGACATGTTTCTTTTAACTTGTGGATCATTGTGTTAAGGATTTTTTAAAAAGTGCATTTCGCTTTCCTCATTTAAAAACATGTATACATGCCCCTTGAGGCACTTATTACTCTGGGCCACAGCTTTGAGCTTCAGCAATGGAAGCTTTAATCATTGACCACTAGTTTCGATGCCCAAACCTCTACAGGGATACCAGAAAAATTAAGCTGGAGGTGAAAATTGAAGGCCATCCAAACAGAAACCTCCTCCAGTCACTGTCAGTTAACCCTGGCTACCCACTTGGGCTTGGCAGAAGTAACCCTGGCCATCCAACCCAACTCACCTTCCAGTGGTTGTGGCAGGTGACAGCTTTTCCTTCTCTTCACGCAAGTGTCCAGAACATGCAGCCTCAGTTCAGATGATACAAAAGCAAAATTGATAATCCACCCTTGATCTAGGGTGTTCTGGTTCCAGGTACAGTAATGAGCATGCTTATGGTTCAGAATGTTGTTCATAAAGGACAATCCATGACTTGCACAGAAGTCCAATAACAAAACATATTTCAGGTTCAAATCAGGGAGCTGTTCCACCCAATCCCCCCTTGAAGTGTCTTTATCATTACCTAGAGGTGCATTGAAGTTCCCAAGTAGAACTATGCAGTAGAGGACTAAACAGGTTCCCTAGGACCTAAAGACCTAACATAAAGGGTCTTGAGTCCACATTTAAGAGGTTCAGTCAGAACCGGTGGGATCATCTTTGAATGCAACCGGTGTAATAAAATTTATTTGTGATATCCAAATAAATATATTCCATTTTAACCATAAGAACCAGACTCTACGTTAACAAATTCATTGAAAATCCTACACTGGTGCAGAAAATGAAGACTGCTGAGTTTATTAGCCAAAGAATAGAGAGAAACAATACTTGCACGGCATGAAAAGATGAAATAGCAATCAAAAAAATAAAACAAATAAATCCGACCTGCTTCAAGTCCACCTCCATCGTCCCGATACCCAAAAACTCTAATGCATCAAGCCTCAACGACTATCGTCCAGTGGCCCTCACCCCCATTGTCACAAAGTGCTTCGAGCGCCTGGTCCTAGCACACCTTAAATCCTGCCCCCCCCCCCCACCCTGGACCCCCACAAATTTGCATATCGTCAGAACAGGAGCACAGAGGACGCAGTCTCCATAGCGCTGCACTCAGTCCTCTCACACCTGGACAAAAAAAACACCTATTCCAGAATGCTGTTCATAGACTTCAGTTCAGTATTCAATACAGTCATCCCCTCAAAACTCATCACAAAACTCACAGACCAAGGCATCAGTTCCCTCATGTCCAACTGGTTACTGGACTTCCTGACCAGCCAGCCCCAACATGTCCGGCTGGATAACCAGTGTTCATCTACCATGACCAAAAACACCGGTGTACCACAAGGCTGTGTGATGAGTCCTTTCCTCTACGCCCTCCTCACTCATGACTGCAGACCTGTCGATGGTTCCAACACCATCATTAAGTTTGCAGATGACACCATGGTGATAGGCCTCATCAAAGACAGCGACGAGGCCGCCTACAGGGAGGAGGTAGATCGTCTGGCTGAGTGGTGCGACACCAACAACTTGCTGCTCAACACCATGAAGACCAAGGAGCTCATTGTGGACTTCAGGATGAACGCTGACCCACGTCCACCCATCCACATCAGGGGGACGGTGGTGGAACGTGTGAACACCTTCAAGTCCCTGGGAGTCCACTAACCCTACAACACTTCATGATGCTGAGAGTCACTCTGACACTTACCTCCTCTGTCACCTCCCCCCACTGTAGTCACTTTACGCACACATATTTATTATTTATTTACTTATTTATTTATCTAAATACCTCCAACCCTCCACCCATAAATGCAAACTGTGTATATTTGGCGTCATGTATGTAGTGTTTGTACATATGTAACTCTGTATATAATGTTCTTCTCCTCTCTTTTGATATATTCAACTTTTCTTTTCTTTTTCTTTCTTGTAATTGAGCTATGGTAACACACAAATTTCCCCATTGTGGGATCAATAAAGATCTATCTATCTATCTATCTATCTATCTATCTATCTATCTAAATTCTACCGCTGCACAATCGAGAGCATTCTCACCAACGGCATTACATTCTGGTACAGGAACTGCTCTGCCTTGGACCTGAAGGCGTTGCTAAGGGTGGTGAAAGCCGCCCAGCGCATCGCCGGAGCACCACTTCCTGCCATAGAGGACATCTACAGGAAGCGGTGTCTGAAAAGGGCTGGGAAGATCATCAAAGACTCCAGTCACCCAGCACATGGACTCTTCACCCTCCTGCCCCCTGGGAGGCACAACAGGAGTCTCTGGATTAAGACCAGCAGGTACCCGAACAGCTTCTTCCCCACAGCTCACACTCCTGAACTCTGCCTCCTGACATCTGAACCACATCAACACTAATGGACTTTACATCTGTTAACCAACTTAAACCTGTCAACTCTCACTGCACTACTGTAAATACATCCAACACTGCACTACTGCATCATTTTTTCTGCCATATACTTATATTTATAATATATTAGTTATATGTCATATCCTTATATTTATAGTCTGTTTATAGCCTTCATATTTATAACCATATGTATAATCTGTTTTTAGCCTGTACATACTTATAGTTATAGCATATTCATAACAATGTTGTATTCCCGTGATATACCCATGTCTATATCTCCTTCATACTGTATACATTTGCAAACATATTTATACTTCCTAAGCACTTCTGGATGGATGCAAACTGAATTTCATTGCTCTGTACTTGTGACATGTCCAATGACAATAAAGTTGAATTCTATTCTATTCTATTCTATTCAAATTACAGTGAAAAATTGCCCCATACAAATCCACACATTAACTATCATATATCGAGGAATATATTTCTAAATGTAAATGGCAAATATAAATATTTTCATAAATGTCACTATATCCTGATAAATTAATAGGCAAGGCAAGGCAAGGCAATTTTATTTGTAGAGCCCGTTTTCCCCTCCAGTTTGTCTCCAGGCTTCATGGCATCATAACAACATCCTCTGCCCTCAGACCCTCACATCGACTGAGGAAAAACTCCATAGAAAACCTTTAACAGGGAAAAATCTGAGAAACCTCAGGGTGAGGAGGGGAGGAGGGATCCCTCACCAGGAGGGACAGACGTGCAGTAGATGTTGGTACAGACAAGAAAACAGTTTACAATGCAGAATGTGAGAAACACGGAAATGTTAATAACAGTTGAAGAAGGAAGCTTCTGGTAGGGGACGCAGGGAGAGCAAGCCAGCTTGATGGGGGACTGGATGGCAGACTGGTTCATGGAAGGGGAGCGTAATACAAGTGACAAAAAAGCTACAAGAAGAAGCAATATTATTATGCAACTGAAACAACTGCATATTCTAGCGACCCATCCAGGGTGTACGTACCTCTTGCCCGAAGGCAGCTTCGATAGGCTCCAGCCTCCCCGTGACCCTTAACAGGATAATCGGTAGAAAATGGATGGATGGATTGATGGATGGACAACTGTATATTTTGACAGACTATATACATATAGCCAAGAGATATTGAGAATTGGGGCTCCATTATTGCAAAATGGCTCAGAGTCTCTGATGATAGATATCATCCAGTTTACCCATCAGCGCTGTTCATTTTAGCTGACACATCACATTTGTTTCACAGAACTATCAGCTTTACACTGTATTTTATGAGCAGTATTTGTAAAAACTGTATTCAGTAAAATCATATATTGTATGATTAGCTCTGTGTGTGTTTGTGTTTGTTGGTCACCTCTTTGAGTAGGAAGGAGGAGGCAGCGAGGGCAAATGACCAGCCATAGTGGTAGTGGAAGAACTGCTCTGGTTCCCGGGGTCGGTTCATCACTTCATCATTAATACTGGAAATATACAAGACCAGACCCACAACCAGACTGAGACCTGCACGGACGCACGCACGCACACACATGCACACACACACACACACACACACACACACACACACACACACACACACACAAATTGTTCAAAAATTATCATTGCATTTAAAGAGGTTGTAAACCATAAATATGTCTGTTTACATACTCCAGACAGCCCCTGAGATTTTTTTGATGTGGGAGGTAAAGAATCCTGATAAAAGAGAACTCCCAGACTCCTTACATTGGTGCTAGAGGCTTAGGTCATGCTAGAGGTCAGGGTCATGCCAGATTTTTGTATGTCCTTTAGTTAGGCCTCAAGTTTAGGCAGCTGACTGGTTCCATGTGGATGCAATGATAAGTATAGCTGTGTGTTGTCTGCATAACAGTGAACATTAATGGAGTGTTTCCTTATCATGTGACCCAGTGGAAGAAGATGCAGAATGAAGAGTAGGGGTCCAAGAATGGACCCTTGTGGAACACCATAGCTGACTGTAGTGGTCTCAGAGGAACCATCATTAACTCGTACCAACTGAGATGGACCTAGTAAATATGACCTAAACCAGTTTAATGCATTTCCTTTAATTGCAATGGCATGTTCCAGTCTCTCTAATAGGATGTGATGGTCAGTGAGATCTATTAAGACCAGCACAGAGACGAGTCCCTCATTTAACCCTCAGATGGCTCAGAAGAAGACATTGTTGTACTGGGTTGGTGGAGGTCAATGAGAGCAAAGCAGGCTAACTGTGTGTCTGGCCTACAGGTGTCTCTGAGGTTAACCCAGTGTCAGCTGATGGCAGCAGCAGAAAAAATTGATCTCTAATAGAATTAGATCATTAAGAGTTGATAATGTCGTTACTGCTGAGGGAACCAGGAACACTGGGCTCAGTTGAGCTGTGGCTCTCTGCCAGTCTGGCTTGAATGCTGAAGAAGAACCCGGGCTGGTTCTGGTTCTCCTCTATTAATGCACAGTAATCAGCTGCTTTAGTCTGAGTCTTAAGGCACTCAAGATCACACTTGACTCTTCCAGTCTAGAGCACCGCCACATAATCTCCAGGTACTGAGCTGTTTGCTTCAGCTATCAGGTTTCAGAATTATAACACAGTGTTGGTTTCCTTCATTTCATAGTTTTCTTTTTGAATGATGCAGTAGTTATTATCATAAGTTATTCTGGGTTGAGGGTTTATTACTAGACATGACTCCAGAATGATATTAGCTTCACCTGCTGGAGTGGAGCCTGGAGGACTGGAAGGATTAATGTGACTGGGAGGAGTGGATCCATTTAGATGAACATGCTCATGGTTCCACAGGTTCCAGTGAGACACAACAGGTCAATGTGACAGTCTGATATTAATTAATCTACTCATACAGATTTGATGACAGAGATCTAATGTTTAATAGTCCACATCTCATCCTCATATTCTCTTAAATTAATTCAGTGGTGGTGGTATTTAAAAAAAAAAATCAGGTTAGGGTGTAGACAGACAGTCTATAGCGGTTCATTCTTGTGAATGTTATCACTGACTCCGTATTTATTTTAGTGATGTCCAAATGGTGTAGTCTGATGTCATCACTGCCAATGTGATATTTACAGTTACCATCACATTTCTAAAAATAGATTCTCTAATGATCAGAGTTGGTTCCTCAGCCTTTTGGGACCGTGAACCTCCAACAGGAGGCTTCTGTTTGGGATGATGCTTCCTTCTAGCAGTCACCCAACGTCCCTGGTTTCACAGCTTTGTGGGAGCTGCAAAGGGAAAGCTAGCCAGAGCTATGGTAAAATGGTCAACACCTGCTAATAGGGGCTGGCAAGCTCTAGTGGCTAATTGTTTGGGTCCTTTGATGCAAAGCCATCCCAGGTCAAATTCAGCTTCACTAAACCCTGCGTCCACTGTAAACAAGCAGGAGGAATGAGAGGGAGAAGCCACCGCTAGCTGGAGAGTTAAGAAGGCTAAACAACATGGAAAAAGGTGGAAAAACTGTTGCTGCAAGACAGATGTTATTTTTTTAAATTCAGCCAAGTAATGTATTGAACTATGTATCTTTGTCAGGTTGATTAATTTGTGTCATTATGAGTCAACCAAGATAATGAGACTTGAACGAGCACATCAAATCTCTATGTTGGGCAACACACATAAACAGGATGTAAGGTAACATTCTTACTGCAGCACTTCAGCAAATCAGCACAATGCTAATGTCACCTAAAGGTGGTCAAAAGCAGGGATGGCATTAAACCCCTATCACAACATCTAATTACAATCACCAGTTGATTGAGTATTGAATTGCTAAATACAGTCACAGCCTGTATAGGTCTGTTGAGTCTTTTTCCTCTTTATGCACGTTACGAAAATATCAGACATTTAATATTTTTGCAAGTCTTCAGTTTCATTAATAATTGTTCCGTTCAGTGATGTTTACATTTTCAACAATTATGTGTGAATCTTTAGACAACAAATCATTGGCTGACCTGTTTAACAGATGGATGAACTACACTTCATTCCCCCAGGATGTGCATCCATGCCACACAGATGTCACCTGCCACCAGTCCAACTAATAAAATCCTTTCAATTAGGCAATTGAAATGCAGTTAAGTTGGCACTGATGGCTCCACTTTAAGATTGTTCCTGGGTTAGCCACGCAGCATGTTAAGCTAAACCAGGGTTCATAGGGGTGAGCCCAAAGCAGAACACTGAACTCCAGTGTAACACTGAGCCATATGACACTGAAGCAGGAGAATGGGGAGATGGAGGTGGAGTTTCACCAGAGCAACATGTGTGTAGGAGGAGCCATATTTCAATGTTCTGCCTTGTTGACCAAGAAACTTGGTCAATGTTTGAATCCGCCATAACATCATCATTCAAGCTGATTCTGATAACTTCTCTGAACATGATACGCACCAGATGTGGAATGAGACATCATTGTTTGTTTTTGAACGGTAAACTGGATATGGGCATGGCCTTGACTGGAAGTGTGCTTTTTGTTTTTTTGTTTTTTTTACTAAACAAAGTTTAAATGTACCGTCTGGATCTGTTCCACTAACCAGTTCTGTTTTGTAGTAAGACAGAAAAAGCACAGCATTGTACATCACTAAATGGCATCTATTTCTGCAACTTCTGACTCATGGACCTGCATAAATAATGCATGTTTAAAGCCAACAGATCATGGCATTTATGATTTTTTTTTGTTAATTTTGCTCCTCACAAATGTTTAACAAATTTACCAAACCAGGAAGGGTTAAACAAGGAGGCAACCTTACTCCCACACATTGCCTTTATTCCAGTTCTCATTGTTGTGACCTGTTTGTATTTTTGCTGCCTTGTAAAGTGTCCTTACATTACCTGAAAGGTGCTAAATGAATCTAAATTATGCTCATTATCAGCTATTATTACTAAGGTCTAGAAAGACACAGAAACACTTGATTAGGAAAAGATAAAAAAGTTGGGTTAAACTTCCTTAAGGTTATGTGACAAACACAAAACTTGCAGTTAGTAAAACAAGGAGCCTTATAAAAGGCTGTCACAGCTGCAGCTGAATTTGTGGGATGAAAATCCCACTTTTCATGCAGTGTTCCTTCCACAGACCACAAACTTGCAAGTTAGATCTGTGCAGGGCATACACATCTTTTGTTCCCTGTCAGATGGAATAGTCTCCAGGTCCTCTGACCCTGTACTGAATGAGCAGTATGTATAATCATGAGTATGTGATTTAAAGCACATTAAGTTTGTGACAAAAATAATAAATAAAACCCTGAAGAAGCAGACTAATCAAAGTGCTCAGTTGTAGTGCCAGCTATTGCCATTTCCTTGAATCTGACTGATATTTGTCTTTGGAAGGATACACCTCGAGCTTCAAAAGATTTAAAGGGAAAACGTAACTGATGGATCAAAATTCTCCCTGAGAGATGATTTCTCTCTTTTTTAAATGAGGAATACAAATACAGAGAAAATGTGTGAATGGCAGAAAAATGAGTGAGCTGTATTTCCTCCCAAAGACCACTGGATGGCGACATTGTGGCTGATACTCACGTCAGCAAGAGCCTCTTGGATCTTTTGTGGGTGTCACATAAAAGAACATGCATTCACATATCCACAGGGGGTGGAAAAAGCAAAAAAAAGAGGGAGGAATAAAAACATAGCAGCAGACGAAGTACAGCAAGAAGTTAAGAGAGCAAATGGTCACCATTTTGTAACTTCATGGCATATTGTGTACTCATGTTTGATGAAAACAGTAAGAAATGGGGTACTTAGAATGATGTCACTCCTTTTTTCTCCAGTTACCCCTGCTGCAATTGAAATATGTACTGCTGGAGGAATATTTGTTTCAGAAAACAGTATGACAACAGCCCATACAGATGCTATGAAGAAGAAGCCTAGAATATTACATGACAATATTTTGGAGATAAAATTCCCACCAATATTTGGCCATCAGTCTTTCTTTGTTTTAACAAGGTCAGATTATAGTAGTCCCAAAATATGAAAGATTAGATCAATTATTAAAGCATTACTTCTCTTAAATTTTTATCATGGAATGATGGAAAATATCAGTCACTTCTTTTTAACTGTTTTTCCCTTTTAAACCAGTGATCAAAAAGTGGCTGCAAGATTCTTCTCTTTTCCTTTTTAAGTTAATAAATTGGCAAGTGAATATTGTTTGTTTCATTTTTCTTTCTTTAACAGAAAAGTGAATGTTTTTCACTTGCTCTATTATCCATCCATCCATTTTCTCCTTCTTATTCCTATCAAGGGTCACAGGGGGGTGGAGCCTATCCCAGCGGCTACGGGTGAGAGGCGGGGTTTACCCTGGACAGGTCGCCAGTGCATCGCAGGGCCAACACACAGAGACGAACAACCATTCACACTCACATTCATACCTACGGTCAATTTAGAGAATCAATCAGCCTCGTCCCCAATTGATATCTTTGGACGGTGGGAGGAAGCTGGAGTACCAGAGAGAACCCAGCAGGAACAGGGAGAACATGCAAACTCCACACATAAAGATCCTGTGCCTGAGCCAGTACTTGAACCCGAAACCTTCTTGCTGTGAGGCGACAGTGCTAACCACTGCACCACTGTGCAGCCTTTGCTCCATTATCAAATGTGCAAAATGAAAACAGAAAAAACATGAGCCAAGAAGTGGACCCAGAGGCTGTTGACCTCGGTCCTAGGATCTGGTATGTAAGCGTTTTTGGAGAAGTGGCTCCTGCATGTGCTTGGTGTAGGAAATTTCCCTGGGCTTCTACTAGATCAACTGGAAAACGGGATGGGATTTCTGGAACAGTACTAAACTGGTTTGAATCCTACTTAAAGGACAGAGACTACTTTGTGTCTCTAAGTAATTACACATCAGAGTGGACAACAATGACATGTGGGGTTCCCCAAGGCTCCATTCTGGGGCCACTCCTATTCAACATCTACATGCTCCCTCTGACTCAAATTATAGACAACAACAAGATATCTCACCATAATTATGCAGACAACACACAGATTTACGTAACCATATCACCAGGAGACTATAACCCAATACAAACACTAAGAAAGTGCATTGAACAAATCAATGATTGGATGAGCCAGAATTTTCTTCAACTGAACAAAGATAAAACTGAAGTCATTGTTTTTGGAGTCGAAGAAGAGCGATTAAAAGTCAGCGCTCAGCTTCAGTCGGTTATGTTAAAAAGCACAAACCAAACCAGACATCTTAGTGTAGTCATGAACGCAGACCTGAATCTTAATAGCCACATAAAGACAATTACAAAGTCAGCCTCCTATCACCTGAAGAACATATCAAGGGTTAAAGGACTGATGTCCCAACAAGATTTGGAAAAGCTTGTCCATGAGTTTATCTTCAGTAGACTGGACGACTGTCACGGTGTCTTCACAGGTCTCCCTAAAAAATCCGTCAGACGGCTCCAACTGATTCAGAACGCTGCTCAAGTCCTCACTAAGACCAGGAAAGTAGATCACATCACTCCAGTTCTGTCTTCCTGTCTGCCAAAGAATTGATTTTAAGATACTACTGCTGGTTTATACAGCACTGAATGGTTTAGGACCAAAATACATTCCTGATCTGCTGGTACGTTATGAACCATCCAGACCTCTCAGGTCGTCAGGAACAGGTCTGCTCTCTGTCCCCAGAGTCAGAACCAAACGCGGAGAAGCAGCATTTAGTTTCTATGCTCCACATATCTGGAACAAACTCCCAGAAAACTGTAGGTCTGCTGAAACTCTCAGTTCTTTTAAATCACAGCTGAAAACCCATGTGTTTGCCGTGGCCTCTTATTAAATCAAACTTGAGGCCTCTGATCAGTGTCTCACACTGCACTGCAACTTATAGCTGCCTGTTTAGCTTCTATCTCTAACTTTACTTAAGCTGCAATGTAACTCTTCTAATTGTGTTGAATGTATTTCTCTGTCTTTACTTTCTCTAATTATGTTGAATGTCTTTTTATGCTTGTTTTATGTAAAGTACTTTGAATTGCCCTGTTGCTGAATTGTGCTATACAAATAAATTTGCCTTGCCTTGCCTTGGGTCACTGCTGACTGAGAGCGTGCACAGAATTGGCAAAGTCCATACTGACTATTAATGAAGATAATAAAGGAGCTTTTTTGTAACTTACCATAGAAAATAATAAACTGTTGTTGGCAGCAAAGCTTTTGCTTGTAGGATAGCATAATAGTGGTCCCTCTTTTCCTTCTCTCTGTCATTGCCTTCAGATATCAAATTGCAGCTTTGTCTTTGAGATCCATGTTTTCACTCCGTCTCTGTTGTCTTTGACAAAGACTTGGTGTCCTCAGTGATGGTCACGCCATCAAATAGGTAGTCCAGCGTGGAGTCAGGACCCATGATGCAATGGGATGGCCCGGTATAAGGCCCAATAAAACTTTTGCTAAGACCCACCCCCTTAGTTACTTTAGCGAAGTCTGTCAAGCTTTTGGACTCAGCATGGCTTGCCTCCTGTCGCTAACTGCACATGCTGGAGAAAAATATTTTTTGGAAAAACAAAAAACTATTTCAGACAGTAGGTCTACAAAATGTATTTACTTGTTATAAGAAAAAAATTTTAAATATCAGTTTTCCTGCAGAACTGGGAAGGTCTTTGATCACACCCTGTCACACCTCCACTGCTCAGCCCAGGAAGAAAACCCCCCAAAACTTGTAAAAATAATCAGAATAATCAGAATCAGAATCAGAATACTTTATTTATCCCCAATGGAAATTCTGTGATCCATTCTGATGCTGGTAAACCGAGATGATGATAATCAAATCTCAGCACTGGAGAAGAATCATTTCACTTTCCCACGCAGTGTACTATTATCAGTACTTTTATGATACTACACAGGATAAGCGGTTGACGATAGATGGATGAATGGATGGATGGATTCTTACTAAAGCATTCTCGGTGTCTGTGCAAATGTCTAGCAGCCCAAGTTAAAACTGTTAGCAGGCCTTATTCCCTGCACTGCTATCATATCTTTCTCTCATTCAGCCTACACTAGATCACAGCAATTAAAAATACTTCACTACTGCTGGGCTACTGCTGGTCCCTATAAGCAGAGCCTCCAGTTATCATGATCCTCCTCTGTCAATGCAGTCTCAACCCCTATTTGTCAAAGAACAATGTTTGGTCAAGTCCCCCTACGTCCACAGGCAATGTTGAGGGTGACCCCTCTGCATCGTTTGACAATGTAAACGGCAAATCTGTCATCGTCAGATGTTGATTAAAGGGGATTTTCCATGCAAAGAAGACAGTGTCGTGGCGATAACCGGCCCCTAACCCTAACCCAAACACTAAGAATAGTCGATTAATAAGCAAGTAGGACCAGACGGAAGAGGAAGTTTTAAGACAGAGTCCGCCGTTGCTGGTAGAAATGGAAGAAAATTTAGTGGAGACAACCTTGTGACATCACGAAAAACCCGGAAAACCCTCAAACATTGGCTGGCGACACATGGGTTACCAATGTCATTGGTTGTGGACACAAGGGAGACTTGACCAAATGTCATTTTTTGACGAATAGGGCATGAGACTGTGTTGCCTCTGTGGAACTGTTTCCTAGTCCTAGTCCAGAACTCAGATCTCCACTCTACGTTTAAGAGTACACTTAAAACTTTCCTTTTGCTAAAGCTAAAAGTTAGGGTTGCTTAAGCTAGCCCCACCCACTAGCTATGCTGCTATAGGCCTAGACTGGCAGGGATCTCCCATGATATACTAAGCTTCTCTCTCCTTCTGTCTTCATTCATGTCTCATGGCTGAATGTTACAATCGTTAACTCTTCCTCTGAGTCTTGATGCTTTCTTGCCATGTACTGCGCTTATACTGGTAGTACTAGTGCACCTCCCAGATCCTTAACTGCTGCTGCTGCTGCTGCTGCTGGAGGAAGGCTGCAGACCTGCAGAGCTTCAGGCTGACACCTCCTACCATTAGAAGTACTCGTACTAGTAGTACTACCACTAGTAGTACTGGTGTAGTAGTACGAGTAGTACTAGCGGCAACATTAGCAAGCTGCTAGTTCTAGTATCAGTACTATTACTTCAATGCTCATATCATGCTAAAATCGATGCTCCTGTTGCTTGTACTATTGGCAGTAATATTGCTGTTGTGTGTCTTAACTCTCCCGTTCTCCATCCCTCTGTCTTATTCCCTGCTTGTCTTACTCTTTCCATGTTGTTCAAATCCCTGTCTGTCATTCTCTCTTCCTCCTTTCTTTTTCTCTCTCTGTCCCTGTCCTCCATCTCTCTCTCCCTCCAGCAGGTCAAAGCAGACGTCCGTCCCCACTGATCCTGGATCTGCTCCACCTTCCTGCTGGTAAATGAAGGTTTTCCTCTCTGCTGTCTCAGATGTGCTGGTTCATAGAAGGAGGGAGGTTCTAGTCAGATGTTGTGAGAACTTTTGTTGTGATTTGGTGCTGTACAAATAAAACTGACTTCACTTGAAACACTTTGTACTGCATTTATTTGTATGAAAAGTGCTATATAAATTAGGTGTGATAGAGTGACTGATTGATGTCAGGGATAATGTGTATTTGTAGTCCAGTAGGTAGTGGTCATCTCCTGGTTCCTCCCCCAGCAGCCAATAGGATCGCTCCATGTGATTGTGGTGATTGAACCAGTAAATCAGCTCTGGTGAACAAAAGTTGATGATCTTCCAGGGTCAGTTCATCAAGATCATCTTCACTAATGAACCCTCTGATGATGCTGGAAGCCAGAATGCAATGATTAGCAGTGCTAAGCTAACATTAGCTTATGAAAGAACTACACCAGGGTCACATGACTTCAAGGTCACTGCCACTAAGCTGCAGGCTTCTTGAGTTTCCCCCGGATGACCTAATAGAACCACATATTTTACTAGGAGAACTTTTTCTCAGTTTAGGCCTCATTCTTGCCTCACTCTCTGTTGTGACTGTACAGTGAGAAGATGTAAAACAAAATATTTTCACAACACAAACCAGATGAGAAGGTAGGTGAAAATACAGCAGCAAGTAATTGCAACCTCAGTCATTTTAAATCGCTGACCACTTCCTATGAAATGCACATTCAGAAAAACAAATCGTCGTTGGTAAAAACGTCAGATCTAAAAATGTTAAAATCTCTGAACCCTCACCTTCAAATTAAAGGCAGTTTGCATAAGAGTGACCTGCAATCAGCTGATGAGCATTGGATTTAATCACTCAAACATAACCCTTTGTTAGATCCTGGACGGTGTCAAGTTGAAAGCCAGAAAAATATTCATCAGAGCACTTGCATTAATCCCGAGATGGAGCTCACTCTACTTTGAGCTTTTTCTTGTATTACCCTACTCTTTGTCCACATTGTTGTCGAGAGTTGTTTGTCTCACGGGATGCACTACAAGACACAGCACATTAATAGGAAAATATGAAAAAAACAACAACCAAGAAACCAAGAAAATTGTGAATTTTGAATGTTTAAAAAAATATTTTTTAATTGCTTACCAATAATGTCAGCATAGTTAAAATCAAATTATGCAATGTAAGAGGTTTTTGGTTTTTTTAATGGCTTCAAACTCGTCATGTAAAGCACTTTATTTGATATTCATATTTGATTTTTTTGCATGTACGCTTTACCTGACAGTATGAAGAATATTCCAGAAACAAAAGCCAGGATGGTGCGCTGTGGCCGGATGTGTCCTATGTTGCTGATGACAAACGCTGTGAAGACAAATAGCAGGGAAACCATAGGGAAGGGCGTGGCTGTTCGAACCATTTCTGTAAGTCAAAGAAGATGAGAAAAGAATTATCAGAAACAAGCACAAGATCATTTAGAGATATGGACAAACATTTTAACTGAAGACTTGAAGTTTTGGGTGCTGTCAGGTAACGTGTGTCAGGAATTGCCTAATTTTTCACTCCTCCTTACTCACTAAGTATGAAGACTCAATGCAAAGTTTTGCAAATAAATGAAAATGACCTTTTCAAACCCCAAATGGTTTGCTGCAGCTCAACCTCATTCTGTCAATCTGCCCTTTTTCTAATGATGTGCCTTGTTAGAGACCATCAGTACACTACATTTTTCACCTCATTGTGGGGTAGTTGTAGTCAGCTATGTATGTTTTGATAATCCACATTATTAATTAAGACAATACAAAATTGCCTGCACACTTGTGTGTCAATTTGCAGGAATGACTATCGGAATCTGGAAGAAAAGTTCATGGTTGACTATCCATCCATCCATCGTCATCCTCTGCTTATTCCTACACATCGCGGTCGCGGGGGGGCTGGAGCCTATCCCAGCATCTACGGGCCAGAGGCGGGGTTCACCCTGGACAGGTCGCCAGTGCATCGCAGGGCCGACATAGAGAGACGAACAACCATTCACACTCACATTCACACCTACGGTCAATTTAGAGAATCAATCAGCCTAGTCCCCAATTGATGTCTTTGGACTGTGGAGGAAGCTGGAGTACCAGAGAGAACCCACACAGACACGGGGAGAACATGGAGACTCCACACAGAAAGATCCCGTGCCCGAGCCGGGACTCAAACCCGGAACCTTGTTGCTGTGAGGCCACAGTGCTAACCACTGCACCACCGTGCAGCCCTGGTTGAGTATCCATTTCACTTAATTCAGAATCACTGAATCAATCATCAATCTACATCCAGCAATAAACACCAGACTGGTGGATGTCGGAAGTTCAGTTCTACATCAGATCCAGCAATAAACACCAGACTGGTGGATGTCGGAGGTTCAGTTCCACATCAGATCCACCAGTAAACACCAGACCGGTGGATGGTGGAGGTTCAGTTCTACGTCAGATCCACCAGTAAACACCAGACTGGTGGATGGTGGAGGTTCAGTTCTATGTCAGATCCACCAGTAAACACCAGACTGGTGGATGATGGAGGTTCAGTTCTACATCAGATCCACCAGTAAACACCAGACCAGTGGGTGTTGGAGGTTCAGTTCTACATCAGATCCACTATTAAACACCAGACTGGTGGATGGTGGAGTGGTGGAGTCTTAAAAACCTGGGTTGCTAACAAGAGTCTAGAGGAGCCTACAGAGGTCATGGAGGTCATTAAAGGTCATCAGGGGAAACACAAGAATCCTGAAGCTTAGTAGTGGTGACCTTGAAGTCATGTGACCCTGGTGTAGCTCCTTCCTAGGCTACCGTTAGCTTAGCACTGCTACTGCTAACGTAGCATCCAGGCTTCCAGCATCATCAGAGGGTTCATTAGTGAAGATGATCTTGATGAACTCAACCTGGAAGATCATCAACTTTTGTTCACCAGAGCTGATTTACTGGTTCAATCACCACAATCACATGGAGCAATCCTATTGGCTGCTGGGGGAGGAGCCAGAGATGACCACTTGCTGTTGGAGAAGGAACCAGGAGATGACCACTTCCTGTTGAACTACAAACACACCTCATCCCTGACATGATCACTTCCTATTGGACTATAAACTTCAACACACCTAACATCAGCCTCTTTCAAAACTCAGTACAGCTCTTTTTTTTCCTTATGTGTTGCAGTGTGGACCAAAGAAGAACCCATTAAATTTGAGGGCAGTCCATTTATCAGAGAGGAAAGGGGTATTGTTTTTTCACATTGGGTTTGGCTGTATCCAGCTTAGTGGAGGAATGTGCTCTCCTGACATCTTCCAGTTGTTTTAGAAAGGCTTGACACCCTAAAAACCCTTATATACAGTGTTTGATTTGTAAACAAAAATGTTACTACTCCTAAATTCAGGCCAAATATAATATCAGAATTATGAAAATTCCACCCCTGGAATTCCATGAATCCTACACACCAATAATTGGTTCTATAGCGACTGTCAATTCTCCCAGGAACAACTGCAACAGTCTGATCATTATTTTTCTTTTCCTGAGACAGATCTAGTCACTGTTCATATTGCAAGATATTTTGCATCACATAGGAGTTATATAGATTGCCCCGATCAGGACTGAGTCATGGTTGCAAAAAACTTTACAAGACTGACTGACTTTAGTGATTTAGTAGGTGCAAAATATCGAATAAAATGTACTACATTACTGGCTTTATTTTCACTCTCACCTGTAACTTTATGACGCACAAATTTACAAGTGAATGGCCAATATTGTCTCCAAGTGCATTTTGGGGAAAACTCGTCACCAACTGTCCACCAACCAACGTCATCATCAGTCACTTGTCAACAGATTGCAAACTAGGAGCATTTTTACGGACTAAGTCAACATGAGGGGCACTTATAGGCATAAAAGTGGAGCAGCAAAATCAAAA
Source organism: Aulostomus chinensis (assembly GCF_037954235.1). Taxonomy (NCBI): domain Eukaryota; kingdom Metazoa; phylum Chordata; class Actinopteri; order Syngnathiformes; family Aulostomidae; genus Aulostomus; species Aulostomus chinensis. The sequence continues at coordinate 65,024 of NC_141341.1, read as the reverse complement.
GAAAAGGAAAAAACAGTAAGGAAAAGCCAAGTTACTTAAACTGGACACGTATTTTGTTCGTCATCCTGGAGATGAACCCGACTTTTTTTGTTGGCAGCAATTCAGGCCCGCCAACACTGCCAGCACAGGCGGGGAACTAGGTTGGGTAGAGCCAGACCTGGACCAGCAGCCCCCCACCCACCCCAGGCTCATGTCAAAACGTAAAAAGGCTCCGTTTGTCCACAGGTCCAAACCTATCAGTTCTACCATAAAGGCCTAAAAATTGTGAAATGGGTACGTTTTTTTCCCTATTCTTTTCTATTGGAGCGCTGGTAGGTCATGTGACTCTTTAATGTGGGCCTCTCCAAACAAAAAACATGGTGGCCGCTCCTGTCATTTTGCCAAGGAAAGGGCCTTATTCCAAGAGAGTTTTAATTTAATAAAGCATTCTGATGACATTTCTAGCGAGAAAAGTACATTTTATTTTCATAATATTCGCTCAGTTCTTGTGTATAATCTTTGGTTTGTTCGTTATTACGAGGAATCTTTCACCTCTCGATTTCTGCTGTTGCTATGTTGGTTGCTATGGACGCTACCGGCGTCATTCCAAGTTTTCTGCAGTTGTTATGGTTCAAACCACGGAAACCTAAATGGCGTTTATGTTGTTGTATTTTGTCGTTACATTGCGTCGTTATCTGAGTTGATAATATATTTGTGGGATTGTTGACAAATAAAATAATATAAAACATATTGGCCCAGGAATTACCACCAAACTATAAAATAGCTACGCTTGTTTGTTGTTGTTTGTGTGATTGTTGACTACAGCTGTTCAATAAAAAAAAATCCATATATCCGCTTCCGGGGAAGTCGGCCCCCCCGTTCTTCTGTGAGAAAATCCGGAAGTTATCGCTCACTCCGAGGAAAAAAAAAAATTTTTTTTAACACTTTTGATTAATAAGACAATCTACAAATTTGTTTAATTTCTGGATGTTTATTCTACCTACAAAGTCCATTTGTTACCATTACAGATCTACCAATCAGCATTAAGAATAGAAACAATGATTCAAACTAATGGTGGTCTGCTGACGTCACATCCGTCACAGGCGAACTCCTGCACTCAGAGGTGGCCTTTCAGTTCCATCATTTCACGCTATATTTACAGATTTATTATTGAGTGGAACAAACCACACTGATGTCTGGGTTCATCAAGGGTATCATTAAAGAAATCCTAACTATCTGGCCAGTTAAATTTATCCTAACTGTTCTTCATATGTTGTGCTGGTAATGTCATGTCATTTCTTTTCAAATATGACATTTGTCGTTCTGATGTGTGTATTTTTACTGCTCCAACAAAGCTGTTCCTCTTCTGGGGTAAATCAATCATTCAGGCAATCAATAACTGAGTGTCTCTGATGCTGTACTGTAGGGTTGCAGTACAACAACACCTTGATCCTTCCTTTTCAAATGTTTTTATTGTGTTTCTCTGATCAGGTGTTCAAACAATAAGAATTACAATAATAATTAATAATTGATATTCAGCTTTGTTTCAACAATAATCATTGATCAGAAATGAGGCCTGATGGCTGCAATAGCAGCTTTGTGCTGTTCAGTGACTCCTGCTATAAAAAGGAGTCAAGGTGGTCTTAAAGATGTGAAAATGTTCCAAAGATCCTTCTTCATGTTTGTCCTGAACAAGATTGTTGTCAGGCCTTTTTTCAAAGGAGCTCCAAAAGGTTCACTTAACCCTTTGAGGCCTGACTGAGACACGAGGCCTATTGACCTTTGACCCTGTTGCTCTTTTGCTCTCATTTGGCCTCTACAGTGGATACAGACCTGAAACTTGAACTGTGAGGCCTCTAACTTTTATAAAATCATAATCTGGTGGAATAACTCTAGAACCCCCTCCCAAACAGGAAGTAGCTTCAGGAAGGAGGTGGGGCTTCAAAGTTTTAAATGTTGGTTTCTGGCAGAGGTGTGAACTCCTCCCAGAAATCTCATCTCATTTGGAGCAACTTTGACCAGTTATGATGCTTCATTGATAGACTTTACTGGACTTTGCCACGCCCTTTACGGACAGCAGAAAGGACTTAGGGGGGGTCAAACCAGCACAGATGCGATCCTTATGGAGGACAGAACAACACACTAAAATTTCAACGTCCTAGGTTCAAAGAGAAAAAACTATCCCCTTGTGAAACTGGGCAACATCAGGGTCTGTGACTGCTGCACTCTGAGAGCCTTTTGGAGTAGAATTGAGGATCAAATCTGGGTTCTGGTGTATCTACTTGGGCTGCATACACCCCACCTCCTTCCTGAGGCTACTTCCTGTTTGGGAGGGGGTTCTAGAATTATTCCACCAGATTATGATTTTATAAAAGTTACCCATTTCACAATTTTTAGGCCTTTATCGTAGAACTGATAGGTTTTGACCTGTGGACAAACGTAGCCTTTTTACGTTTTGACATGAGACTGGGTTGTCCTCACCCGTGCTGGAAACTTTAAATGAAAGCAGCAGCAGGTCTCCTCCCGCTGCAGGTGACAGGGGTGATGAAAACCGTCCTCTGTACAGCATCGTGGACGAGTTTGCGGAGCGCAAGACTCGCCGTACAGTGGTGAGTAGGCCTCTAGTACTTCATATTGAAACTGTGTTTGTGAGCATGTGGGCCGCTGTGCCAGTTTTACTAAACTTTATAGCTGCTGACGCAGGCTCTGAGTTGATAATAGTTAAAGGGGGTATCAAAATGATGCGGTCACTATCCATGGTAATGAACTGCTTTGCATTTGTGTTGTTTTATCATGAGTGACCACGTAGCCTCATGTTTTTGTTCTCGTGGTTTGTCATACTTCATGTCCGTTTGATGGACTTCAAAATGACATAGTCGCTCTCTGTGGTGCTGAAGCTTGTAAGCTCCGCTGTTGCAGGCATGTGTATATTTTGTAAAATGACGTTATCATCAGCTTTATTATTTGTGTTTAAAGGGCCCGGTCATTTGCCCCGCCCCCCTACCGGCTCTGACTTGTTCCGCAAGTGCTTCTGATGGGACTCACTGTGTCCAATCCTGGCTGACTCACACTGAGACTCTTTCATGCCATCAGGACAGTGTTAAGAGGTCATAGTCATATCACATATGATATCACCTTGGGTTTTGTACAAATGAACCCAATAAATTGAGAGTATGCATGTATTTGTATGGCTACTTACTGAGTATGTTGGCTGTATTTTCTGTTGTGATCTCTATTTCTGGCTCGGTAAAGTACTCTGAAGCCACACATTTGCCCTTCTCAGGTCCTGAAATGGAGAGATGTACAGAATAGATATGACATACAAACGGGTTTGTGTGAGTGATTAAGAGAAACTCAGAATACCCAGTGTGCATATTGCAGGTAAGAAGAGGCGAGTAATAAACAAATTTTATTTTTTGTGCTCTGGTGTCCTCACTGGGTGTCCGACACACTACTGGGGCAAGCATGCATCCCTCAAGTACGGATACGGATAGAGGTCAATTCAGTGGTTGTGCAGATCCATCCATCCATCCACCCATCCATCCATCCCTCCATCATCCATCCATCCATCCCTCCCTCCATGTTCTCCCTCTTCTCCTGTTCAGGGTGGTGGGGGTGGAGCCTATCCCAGCAGCCTTCCCCCTGGACAGGTCACCAGTCCATGGCAGGGCCAACACATAGAGACAGACAACCATTGGCTCTCCCAGCCACGCCTACGGTCAATTTAGAGTCTGGATTAACCTGGTCCCTCTTGATGTCTTTGGACTGTGGAGGAAGCTGGAGTACCAGAGAGAACCCAGCAGGAACAGGGAGAACATGGAGACTCACCCAGAAAGACCCCGTGCTGCAGCAGGGGCTCCACCCACAACCTTCTTGCTGGGGGGCCACAGTGAGGACCACTGCACCACCGTGCCACCCTTGTGCAGATACAAATTCAGATCATGTTGTACTTGCTCATCCCTTCTAATTTGGGAGTTCTTTGGGTCAGATGCATTATGGAAATATTTGTGCATTAATTTGAGGATAAAACCAGGATAAAAGACTCAAAAAGCAGCAACTGAATTGAACTGACCCAGAGAGGGCAAAAAAGACCCAACACAGATGGAGTTCAACAAAGAGATTGAAAAAGGATGAATACAGTGAGGATAGAAAGGTCTCCGAAGGAGATGGCAAAAATTAAATGATGGACATGTAGAGAAAAAGTGAATTAGCAGCAAAGACAGAAGGGGTTCAGGGGGTTAGTAGGAAAACTGAATACCAACAAACAGGTACCCTCAAAATGTAGCAAGGACAAAGAGGAGATGGGACATACAAGAGTATATATGTGTATAGATTTTGACAGAAACATTATATATTTGTCTCACCCACACACTCACAGACACACACAAAGCCTTTCCAAATGCCACCAGTGTTTCCCCCCTCTGACCTTTTGTACCAGGCGCCGGACAACAGGGAAACACAAACATGGCTGCCTCCCCAGAGCGACACCATTATGACCCGGAACGCAGACACAGCTATTGCAATAAGGACAGTTATTTGTAATTGCAGTGTGTACCTTGACAGTAGGAGTGAATACATACATAACACCAACAGCAGTGCCATGTTAATCAAAAAACAATCCTTGAATTCATTGTGTTCAACCTACCCTTCAATAGTGAAGTAGGTATTTGGTTGTATTGAGTCTAAGCTACTACAATTTTGTTGAAACTGCTGACAAAATAAATAACATTTTGTTAATAACATGGCAGTTTCTCAGTTCCCTCCAACCCAGCTAGAACCCTTTGGTCCCAGGATGCGACTGGGCTCCTGCTGGTTCCTGGAAGCTCCTAAATTAACTTTCCTTGTTGATTAAGCTAATGGGGGGGGGGGGGGTAGCCCCGACCCGCCCCGACCCGCCCCGCCCCACCCCTTCATCTGCTGCAACAGGCCTAGACTGGTGGGGATCTCCCATGATGCACTGGGCTTCTCTGGGCTTCTCTGGGCTTCTGTCTCTCTTCATGTCTCACAGCTGCAGGTGGCATATCAGGATCAATGAGGGGTAATTTTTTTGGCCCAAGAGCATTTTGAATTGTCCCTGGAGGCAAGGCAAGGCAAATTTTATTTGTGTAGCCCGTTTTCACAAACAGTTTAACTCAAAAAGCTTTACATAGCATCCTAACAACATCCTCTGCCCTTAGCCTCACATCGGAGAACTGAAGATCATTCCCAACCAGTTACATACGAGACAGCCTGAGCAATTATTTGTGTCAAACTGGGAGCTAAAGAGTGCAAAAAAAAAAATTGATACTATCTAATACACTGGCTCAGAAAAATGCATCTGAAGATTTTATTGGAACAGTGCTCACCAGGCAGGTCCCCCATCTTAGGCATCCACAGTCCCTAATGTGTGACACAGACTCCAGTAGATAAGCAGTACTGTAGGCTACTACTTACGGCTGTAAAGCTTGAATTGTAGGGCAAAGTAACAGAAAAACTTCATTTGCAGCTCAAAGAAGTGTTATTTTACTCCATGATTGAAGTTTTACACTTAGCCCAAATTAATTATGCTGACAAATTACACTGAAGATCATATTCTAGGGATTCCATGAATTTCGATAAATTCATGAATAAATGATTGCATTCAATTCAAGCACTATATGCTAGCCATTAGCCATCAGCCACAGGTTGATCAAACTCTGTAGCACTGACATGACTCACATCTTTTTGGTTTTCTGATAGAGACACTTCAAACTCAAACAGGTGGTTGTGTATTTCTTAAATCACCTGCCACGAAGCAGACCCTCCAAAGGCCAGAGTGCAGGGACATCTTGACCTCCATGGTCTGGTTTTGCTGCAAAATGATTCCCTCCTCCATCAGCAGCCAGTAGTCAGTTGAAACAGCGATGCCCACTAGCAGCAAACCACAGGCGCCGAAGACAGATGAGAGCAACGTCAGAGCCCTTGTACTGAATGAACTCATCTAGAAGAGAGATGACTATTTCAGCAGACATGTAAATGATAAAGGTGAAGATGCAATAACATTAAATTCAGTTACAGTCCATTTATATAGAGATCCACCAATCCCCCTGTGAGTGAGAACCAGAGAGAGATGGATGGCATAATTCTCAGTGAGGAAGAAATACACATACTTGAAGAAGTGAAAAAGTAGAGGTGATGGGAGGACAGACAAAGATGGAGCTGATTTATTGACTGCTGGATTTGGTAATATGCACCATCAGAGCAGAATGAAGCTAAAGGGAGGGAATTCCTTTTTTTAAATCTTCCCTGATATTCATTGGCTTCAGCTATTAAATATGTTTGCAATACTGGACAGGAGATGAGATCAAGGAGGAGAGGAGTGAAAAATCTTACATCACATAAGATCACAATCTATGAAGCCACATCAGTGAAAAGTACCCAGTATTCCCAGATTTTTTTTAAACTTGTTTCCTTGTCAGGTGAACTGAAAGCAGCAGTGATCTTTGATGTGTTGAACATGTTGAAGATTGAATGAGGTAAAAGAAAGAAACAGGGAAATAAACAGGGGCGAGATGCTTGCTGGGTCTCCCACAAGTTTCATTAAATGAACTTGAATGCAAGGCAACAAGCAAAATGCTGCCTGGAAAAAAAAAATTCAGTAAAGAGGTAAAATTCTTGGGCATAGTCACATCAGGTCTGATTCTAATGATTCTGGTTGTGATCAAAGTGTCTCAAGGTTGTGTACCAGGCTGAGCCTCCAGGTCGCACGCTGTACAGTTGACACCTACGAAGGGGGAGGAATGCTGCCTCTGCTGTGCCTCTTTCAAGATGTTTTCACACTGAGAACCTCCCTCACTGTAACACATACAGAGACAGACAGACAGGCAGACACACACACACACACACACACACACACACACACACACACACACACACACACACACACACACACACACACACACTGCCAGTCTTAATCGAGGTCACAGCTGCAGTGCTGTCTTTGGACTCTGACAGTGGAACAAGAGGATCCCTGATTGAGGTCCAGGGCCCAAACACTTCCCCTCTATCTTTTTTATTAGACTTACATAAATATCAAGTATCTCTCAACTTTTGCTTTTTTAACATTTGAAAATATAAACTTTTACCATAGTACCTGTTATCTCAGTATTTCTACCATCAGTAGTACATCTGTATACTTCCTCTGCCAGTGCTAAATGTAAATGACATAATTTCAGTTTAACAAATTAACTGACAAAAGAACGGGAACAAAATGAATTCAGAGGTGAAAAAATAGTTCAAAGGAAAGTTGCCATCAGGCAGGACCAGGAACCACATTTTAGCAGTGCCACACGGGAGCTGCCTGTTACTGGTGTTTGACTGGCTGAAGCTCGGCTAGCAGCCACAGCAATGGTAGCACACATGCTAACAACCACCAGAAACCCAGCTAGCAAACAGATGCAGTACACAGGTGATGACACAGACGTCAAGATTTCAGCTTTCATTCAGCCCTCCACTCACCCATTCACCATCCTTCCATCCACCCACCCATCTAGCAATCTCCCATCAATTCATTCATCCAACCATCCACCCACCCTCCATCCATACATCCATCCTTTTTTTTTCGTACACATAATATCTTATATGCATCTGGAAGGGAAGGAGAGAGTTTCCTCCACTGGGGCTCAAATATCCTTAAGCTTCACCTTCATCATGAAGGCCTCCAGCAACCTCCAACATTTCCTTCCCATCAAAGAAAGCAGTGTTTTGGTGCTGTTCATCAATTAGCTGGTTTATGCAAGGAACACACAAAAAAAAAAACAACAACCAAAAAACAACAACAGCAATTGAGCTAATTTTCTGGAAACCCTGCAGCAGGTCTGGGCCGGGCCAGGCTGAGATTGAATCCATTTGATTTGGAATCTATCAAATATATCATCATGAAAAGAAATATTGCTGTGTCTTTTTAAAACACTAGTAAAATGTACAACTATATTTTGCTTGAGATAAAACTGCAGATTTTGTGGATTAAGGTGGTCACTTACGAACTCCTCCAAGATTGTCATGTGACCAAAAACATTGGTTTGTCTGCTTACTGGTTTATGACATTTGGTGGGATGACAGAAGATTAAAGGTTTTCTGAGTGACTGTGATCTGATGATATCATATTACCAATGTGGAGGTATGTTCTTTGAGACTGGATGTGCCAGGATGAGGGTATACCATGGCAAAAAATCTGGACTTTGAATGAGTCAACACAACATCATCGTCATCTTCCGCTTAGTCCTTACTAGTAGCCGGAGAGAACCCACGCAGGCACGGGGAGAACATGCAAACTCCACACAGAAAGATCCCACGCCCGAGCCGGGACTCGAACCCAGAACCTTCTTGCTGTGAGGCCACAGTGCTGACCACTGCACCACCGTGCAGCCCTCAACACAACATCTTCAACAATAAATCATGGAAATATAAACTCTTTATTTTGCCATTGTTAAGCTTGGAACATTAGCTTTTCTTGGGCTGTTGCTTTAAGACTGCAGAGGTGGGAACCTGAGAAAATGTAGGTTTGGAGGACAAGAACTATTGTGATAGGGTGGTGAGACATGCACATACACACATACAAACAGGTAGGGCTGACATTGTCTTTGCAGATTAAGCATTAAGAATATAACCACATTCTCAAGAACAATCAGTTTAGGCAGCTGGACTCTACTCTTGTGAGTGAAGACATTTCTCCTCTCATCAAAGAAGCTTCCTCAGTTCTAAATTTCAGGTGGGAAGTATCAGGTATAAATCCACAGAGATGGGTGGTGGCAAAAACAAGTGGTCGTAAGGCCATAACAGTAGGCTGTTAGGTGGTCATGTGAGGACTTGTTGGTCTCAGATTTGGGTCGTTACCCCTCCCACCCCTCGTGGGGGGGTCAGGCCACCTGAGTGAAGGTGTGAATGCTGGCTGCACCCCCTGAGGAGGGATCTAAGGATAGCATTGTAGGTGGGTTATATGGGGTGTCTGAGGCCCCCTCCTCTTTTTAAAGATGGACATTCTAGTTTGACATGAACGGCCTCTTTCACCCCTCTTTCAGACCATCTGTCCTTTCTGGTTAGAATGAATGCGCAGCTTGTGATTTTCAAAGGAGTGCCCCTTCTCCTTGAGGTGGAGGTGGACTGCTGAGTCCTGGCCTGTGGTTGTGGCTCTCTTGTGTTGCGCCATGTATATATTCCTGATACTTCTCACCAGAAAATTAGAACTGGGAAAGCTTCTTGGATGAGAGGCGAAATGTCTTCACTTACAAGAGGTGAGTCCAGTTGCCTAAACTGATTATTTTTGAGAATGACGATGACCTGGAGGACTGAGAATATACACAAATAGAATATAACCCCAATTCCTAGGTGTGTGTGTGTGTGGGGGGGGGGGGATATATCCAGTTAAAATGATGTAATGAAATCTGGATGGATGGAGCTGAGCTATGTGCTCCGAAACAAACACTCTGTGGTAGTGATGTGGGAATGAAGGAGCAAGTGAAGGTGGACATAGAACAGAAGGAAGAAGTAGGAGGAGAGCAAAGGGAGTATTTTGTAAAGACAGATAATTGAGACTGAAAAGGTGGACGCAGCATAAGATGAGATTGGAAGTGAGGACAGGAAGTATGGAAGAACAAAGTCGCCACTGAAAATTGACAAAAGAAAGAGGAAAGTGAGAGAACAGAGAGACATCAGGGAGGAAGGACTGAATAGAGGACAGATGTTTAAAGGAAATTTGAGATTTTTTGTCCTCTTGAAGACAAGCTGTCATTGGCGGGAAAGAACCCAGCATCAGAAAGAAAGTGACTTTGACGTTTGTAGACGTTTGTGACAAATTAGAATGAGAACTGCAAAACTTGTCATTATACATAACATTTAAGGAGATTGTGGATGTCTCCTGTTTTTATCCAGCTGTTGTATTTTTTATGCTTCCAAAACCACCAATGGCACACATTAAGTACATGAATGACAATAAAAATGTGGAAGATCATTAGTGTCCGGCCCAAAGGACATGACAAATTGGGAGAGACACAGTGCAAAGCCAATAGAAAATATATCTATTTAAATAAAGCAAAATAATCCAAAGGAACGCAGGTGTGTAAGTCAGTGGAATCAGTCATGTACATGTGGGTGCATTGATCATGTAAGGTGCGGTGTCGTGGAGTGAAAATAAATGAAAAGCAAAAGGAACCCAAGGTGTGGGCGCTTGGGGAGGAGGAAGAGAGAGCTGGCAGGCACCAACTGGCACTTTAATCCATTTGGAGCACTGGGCCCAGGTGCTCCTGATCAGGTTTATTTGATCAGCTGATGCACCTCGGAAAAACACACAATTGCATCACCATCCAGCAGAGGGAAACCCATAGCAGGAGCCTAGGCAGGGCCATCACAGTAGTAAGATCACATAAACAGCGGTCATAATATTGCTCAGAACATTGTTTGATCAATGATTTACAGCCCAGGGGAAGGAACTATTCATAAGGATTTGGTGAAATTCCCTCATCGGGTTCATAAAAAATTATAAGAAAAAGAATGGTGCTAATATTCACGAGTCCTTTTTACTACAAAAAACAATTTCAGTTCATCTTTAAGGCCCTGTAGGCATTTTAACTAAAATGGAAGCAATTTCGTGGAGGCATATCAATATATATTGCCATCATCCCTCCATCCATCATCCATCATCCATCCATCCATCCATCCATCATCCCTCCCTCCATGTTCTCCCTCTTCTCCTGTTGAGGGTGGTGGGGGTGGAGCCTATCCCAGCAGCCGTCCCCCTGGACAGGTCACCAGTCCATAGCAGGGCCAACACATAGAGACAGACAACCATTGTCTCTCCCAGCCACGCCTAAGGTCAATTTAGAGTCTGGATTAACCTGGTCCCCTCTTGATGTCTTTGGACTGTGGAGGAAGCTGGAGTACCAGAGAGAACCCAGCAGGAACAGGGAGAACATGGAGACTCACCCAGAAAGACCCAGTGCTCCAGCCAGGGCTCCACCCACAACCTTCTTGCTGGGGGCCACAGGGAGGACCACTGCACCAGTGTGCGGCCCTAGGTATATTGCATTAACTAAAATTGGATGTAAATTATAATGGCTCCAATCCACAGCTAGGGTTAGGGTTGGGGTGAAGGTCTCATTAGTGCTAAACTTCTGTTTTTTCACAACTCCTCAAAAGTGTGGACTGACATGAACCACAATTTAAATCAAACATTATGAAACACTGTGTCTTCTGGCCACAGACAACATGAGACCCTCTTTGACTCTTTGTTTCTCTCTGATTTAAGTCATTTCCATTCAGGCTTTGTTTTAGTTTTAGGTACATTTCAGACACAGTGGATGTTGGAAACAGCCTTTTGGGAAGCTGTCCACGACTGAGGTTTTGAAATCCTCCAGTCTCTTGGTGTGTTCCAAATCCCATACTCCCATACAACATACTTAAAATTTTGAGTAAATTCAACTCAAAATGGGAAAAAATTATCTATAGTATGCGAAAATTAAATATGCAAAAGTACCCGGATGAAGTACTCAAATCGGTCAAGATTTTGAGAATGCGACAGTTGACACTCACCGCACTCATTTCATTGATAAAAATGGCGGCTGACAGCTGTGGTGAGAGTTGGTCGACACTGACTTGTATGGAGTCATCTTTACATTCAATAATGGGGACATGTTTGACACAAATAGAGGCTGCACGGTGGTGCAGTGGTTGGCAATGTCGCCTCACAGCAAGAAGAAAACGGGTTTGAGTCCCGGCTCAGGCGCGGGATCTTTCTGTGTGGAGTCTCCATGTTCTCCCTGTTCCTGCGTGGGTTCTCTCTGGGTGCTCCAGCTTCTTCCCACCGTCCAAAGACATGCAATTGGGGACGAGGCTAATTGGATACTCTAAATTGATCGTAGGTATGAATGAGTGTGAATGGTTGTTCGTCTCTCTATGTTGGCCCTGCGATGGACTGGCGACCTGTCCAGGGTGAACCCCACCTCTCGTCGGTAGCCGCTGGGATAGGCTCCAGAAACCCCTGCGACCCTTGATAGAAATAAGTGGAAGAAAATGGATGGATGGATGCCCCTAATAAACTCTACATACCGTTGACCTTCAGCCAATAGAGGGCTGATGCTGATGTGCTGCGAACCGGTCACAAATCAGCGTAGAAGAAGAAGACATCACTTTGTCATTTCCGATGAGTGCATCGCCCAGTAGTACGCGATTTGGGACAGCACTGCTCCCTCAAAACTCACGCACTGCGCGATTGAGTACATAGTATGATTAGTACACTCAATTTGAAAATTGTAAGTATACCGTAAGGAAGTATGTGATTTGGGACACAGCATCTGATTCTCCTCTCCTCTATATTGTGTACAAGGAGTGAAATCATAAAAATGAATTTTGTCCGATTTCAAAACACATCATCCTAATACTAACTTGACCCAATTAATTTCTTTTTGTCAGGGTTTTGAAAAAGTTCTTATTCTACAATTCTACAATTTCATTTAGCAGACGTTTTTGTCCAAAGCGACGTACAACACAAGCAAGAATTTAGACTCAATTAAGGAAAAGTCCATAGGAAGCGCAAAAGTGCTTCAGTTGTGATTTGGTCCTTCATTGTGTTACTTTTTTTTCCAGGCACTTAATTTTTTTCAGAGGCACAATCAACTTTGACAGGTACATTTTTTTTGGTAAAAGGCAATTCAGTTTCTCCAGTCTACCAGAGCACAGACACAAACACAACACCAGCTTAGAGCAACAGCAAACAGCAATATGTTAACCCTAACCCTATTCAATGTTATTTGGAGGCTCAAAAGCATCCATTGTGACTTTTCATGTATGTTTTTTTGAATGTGTGTTATAATTTACTATAATCAGGAGTTTTGAACATGTGAAAACATTTACAGAAATATGCTGTTTACTTAATAAAAAGCAGCAGTTTTTGATCATCAAAATGTTTTATGTGGTTCTTGAGCTGTTATGTTTTTGCTGGTAGTTCTGCTTTTCATGATGGATGAACCACTTAGGTGAACTGAAACAACCCTGAAAGATAATAAAATTGTATCATTGTATGGTATACATGCACAACATACTGGGACATGCTGAGAAAGAAAAACCCAACCAACACCACATAGGTTTCATGTTTCACCGATCTAGGTATTTCATATAACCATCCATTTTCTACCTCTTATCCTGTTAAGGGTGGCGAGGGGGTGGGGGGGTGGACCCTATCCCAGCAACCTTCAGGCGAAAGGTGGGGTTCAGCCTGGATGGGTCAACAGTCCATGGCAGGGCCAACACATATAGACAGACATGCAACCGTCTTGCAGTGAGGCGACAGTGCTCACCACTGCACCACCCTGCCAGTTGTAGTCCTTTTAGAATTTAAGTTTAAAGTAGTGCTGCATGATTAATGGCGGAGTACAGAACAGAACATAAATCTTTTTTTTTTTTTTTTAATAAAAGACATTTTGTCTTTGCTATGTCAGGGAAAAGGTCAACTTCAATTTTGCACAATATTTTTAGCCATATTAAATTTTTGAATATTTTCACTAACTCCTTTAAGTTTGTCATGTCTCTGCTGGTGGCAGTTTTTGCTGTTGTCACGTTCTCCTCGATGAGAAAAACAGCAAGATATCTTTGGAAGGCCTTCCTCTTAAAATTTGGCACAAACATCCACAACGACTTCAGGAGGAAGTAAAAATGTATTGGTGCCAAAGTCACTGCCACAGGCACACCTCCGGGAGGCCTGCATCTCAAATGTGGTATACTTAAGTGATCTTTTTCATCATCTTAACATCTCACCTCATCTAATAGGAGTTTATTCTTTGTTTCTGTGCTTGCAAGAAGAGACTGAAAAACAAAGAATACCACTGCATAAGTCAGTTGAAGAGCAAGACGGTTGCCTTTGCTCTGCTTACACTGACAAACGGCTCCAACTGATCCACCTGAGTAAACCATTGATTAACTGAAGTAACTGGGGATTACCAATTTCCAATAACTGAACCACTGGATCCTGAAATCCATCTAAACTGTACATTTGATGCCTTTTATCAGTTGTCCATAGGCTCAGTCAAGAACCTGTGACTTAATTTGGTGAAAAGGGATAAAGACATCTAATTACATTATTAAAATCGCATTTGTACAGTATGTTCTGCAATATATTTTGATGGCTGGTGAGAACTGTATTAGCTATGTAAAGTTATGCAGAGTGAACTTCCTCTGAGAAAAGTGTTATATAGATTCTCATAATGTACTTGCTTGTAGTTTCCTCTAGTGACCACAGACTTGGAGAAGATTTGCCTCCAAAACTGAAAAGTGATGAAGAAATAAAACGGGGAATCAGAAGAGAAAGAGATGAAAAACTCTGCAGCACCGATGAGTTCAATATGGTGCAGGGAAGAGCAAATGCTATGCACCACCAAACTCTATGTCCCATGGTGCTGGGCAGGGCTCCACAGATGGTGCTTCCAGGTTAGCTTGCTATCATGGGGGGGGGGGGGGGGTTTCTGTTGAGAAGGCAATATGTTCTCTGTCAGCAGTGAGAGGCTTGTGCCAAAGCATGGAAAGAAAATGGGATATTTAAAGATGGGAAGAATGGAAAGCATAATGGGGAGGGAGGTCATGTCGGAAAGATGAATAAAGATAAGAGAAATACATAAGGGTGGAGGAAAGGAGTTGTGAGGATTATGGTCCTCCAACCATCCCCAAATCTTCTTATAGAACACAAGAAATAATATAGGAAAAACTGGATTTGAGAAGAAGGGAAGGACATTAGGGGCAGCCCGGTGAAGCAGTGGTCCTTACTGTGGCCCTCAGCAAGAAGGTTGTGGGTGGAGCCCTGGCTGGAACACGGGGTCTTTCTGGGTGAGTCTCCATGTTCTCCCTGTTCCTGCTGGGTTCTCTCTGGTACTCCAGCTTCCTCCACAGTCTTAAGACATCAAGAGGGGACCAGGTTAATCCAGACTCTAAATTGACCGTAGGCGTGGCTGGGAGAGCCAATGGTTGTCTGTCTCTATGTGTTGGCCCTGCCATGGACTGGTGACCTGTCCAGGGGGAAGGCTGCTGGGATAGGCTCCACCCCCCTCCCCTCACGACCCTCACCAGGATAAGCAGTAGAAAATGGATGGGTTAATGGAGTGGGGGACCAGAGGTCAGAACTAGTGAGAGAGATAAAGTATTGTCAAAATAGAATAAAATGGAGAAATCAATTGAAGTTAGGGAGGAAAGAATGAAGAGCAAGGGTCTTTCAAGAGGTGACATTTTCTCAGAAAATGTAAGTGACAATGTCATTTTTGAAAAAAGGATCAAAACTGTCCAGTTGACACATTTCTAGGAATGGTGATGAACCACAATTATGTCTCTGGGAACTACACAAAGACTAATTTCTCAAACCAGTGCTTAAGATGTTGAAAGCTTTGGAAAAAAAAACCTCATCCTGTATTCTACAGAATGACTGCTGGACTGATAAAGATAATTAGCTTATGCAGCTGCTCAGGAAACACACATATACAGGAAGAGGCAGGGCCTGTGTGTTAATGTGGCGAGGAGAGAAGGGAGAGGTACCACAGGACAGAGGAGACAGACGAAGGGAACACACAGGGGAAATGACAAGTACTCCGCACCAGTGGCGGAGAGAGGAAATTTTCTGTAGGGTGGCCAGGATGGTTAATTGATCATTTTGGGGTGGCAATGTGTCACTGGAAAATATTGGGGTATTTGGACAGCAGACGATGGTGGAAAAGCTCAAATCATATTCAGTGTATCTAACTTTTTCCTTATTCCCGCAAGTAAAGTAACAAAGATGTTTACACAATACACAGACAACTGGACTGCTTACTGTGTTGAGAGTACTCGGGTTGGGTTGGGTTCTCTTGCTCTATCAGGAATACACAGTTATAATTTGAAAAACAGTTGATTTTATTGTAGTTATATTAGGTTTATATAGTTAGAATGACTTCACCAATGTATAGAGAAGTTAGACAATTCTTGTACTTTTGGCTAGCTTTTCTTGTTAGTGAGCTTGCTAGAATCAAAACGCGAATCTCCCCACTGATATTTTAACTTACCTGTTATGTGACTCTGGTCATGTCTCCAGCACTCTGGACACGACCAAACTCTCTTTGTCACACCAAAAAAAAACCCAGATGTCTACACAGGATGTGCATGCATCTAACATGTCTGGTAGTTCCGTCGCAGTGCAAGAAAGGTTCTGCACATTGGAAAATAGTCACAGCTATGATGTGGTGATTGCATTGGGTTGGGATCAGGCCAGGGTGGCCAGGATTCTGAATGAGGTGGCCATGGCCACCCCTTACCACCCCATGCCTCCACCATTGTTTGCAAACACCAGGCTGACATGCCCGTACAAGAGCCCCGTCCTACACTTTGTCACACATGACCATGATTTAACTTTGCTTCATCTGCATTTTTGTATCAGCACAAAAGGAATCCAGTCTTGAGAATTCTTTTCCAACCAAATTCCAATTTCTCTCACTAAATGCATATAAACAGACCCACTCTTTGTGACTGTAGGTCTATGACATAGAGTGGTACAGTTAAGTCAAGTCAAGTCAAGTCAATTTTATTTGTATGGCACCAAATCACAACAAAGGTTCTCTCATGACACTTTCCAAGTAGAGCAGGTCCAGCACCTTGCTCCTTCAATGAATGTACACCCAAAAATTCTCCATCTACAGGGATTATATTGTTTGTAGGCACACTCAGACGTCCACATTGCCATGGTTCCTACCGCCAAAACCAGTTGGAATATTATAATGAATTTTAGAAGAATATTGGAATGAGATGATCTTCCAGGTTTAGTTCATCAAGATCATCTTCACTAATGAACCCTGATGCTGGAAGTCTGAATGCAATGGTTAGCAGTGCTAAGCTAACATTAGCCTATGAAGGATCTACACCAGGGTCACATGACTTAACAGTCAACACCACTAAGCTTCAGGCTTCTTGTGTTTCCAGCTGATGACCTTTAATGACCTCCATGACCTCTGTAGGCTCCTCTAGACTCTTGTTAGCAACCCAGGTTTTTAAGACTCCACCACTCCACCATCCACCAGTCTGGTGTTTACTGGTGGATCTGATGTAGAACTGAACCTCCACCATCCACCAGGCTGGTGTTTACTGGTGGATCTGATTTAGAACTGAACCTCCACCATCCACTGGTCTGGTGTTTACTGGTGGATCTGATGTAGACCTGAACCTCCACCATCCACCGGTCTGGTGTTTACTGGTGGATCTGATGTAGAACTGAACCTCCACCATCCACCGGTCTGGTGTTTACTGGTGGATCTGATGTAGAACTGAACCTGCTAATATCTTCAGCAGCTGGGTACCACAATCTGATGTCAGGTCATATAAAATTCCAATGTTCCAAAAATGTTATTTAATTCAAAGGGAGGGAACCAGGTGTTCACCATCACTGACTTACATCAGGGCTTAGGACTTTGTGTCACGATCCAGTGAAGTTGTAGTTATGGACTTTTGGGTGTGTAGGTTGTTCAGTTAATTTTGATCTTCATGCTCCTTGTATGTGGTTTGATTTAGGTTTGGTGTTGTGGAAGAAATTATTTCTGGTCTGAGACTAACATCTCTCTTGTGCCCAATGCCACACTAGCAGGTCTTCCACTAATTCTTTTATTTTAGGAATGACGTCTTTCACAACGTCATCCCACATCACATAAAATTACCATCAAATACACATACAGAAAAACAGACTTATCTGAACTCACAGAAAATGTTTGCGATTTTAAATTAAGTGATTGCTCTTGTGCCAAAACCAAAAATTTGCTATAATAAATCTATGAGAAAACAACAATCATTCACATTATTACACAGTTGATCGTTCATTCACTTATAAAGACAATTGATTAAAAAATTTGAAATATACCTGGTAAATACACACTTTTCTTCCTCACAATCAACTCAATACTATTAGATGAGTGGCACACTTGTGGGACATTTGAATATTTGATGACTTGTTTGCATGCTGCTGCCACACTGATTTCCAAACAAACAGTCTCTCTGTTCACATGCGTGAGGAAGCCCTTCATATTAAAGCTAAATAACAGTTGTAAAAAAAATTGCGAGATAATTGTTCAGATATGTCAGGTCTACTGTCTTTGACACGTTATGGTTGAGGAGCATGAAACTTATTTTCAGTACATGTTTTCTTCCTCTCAGGAGGACGTGCTGGGGAGATATCTTCTGTTTTTGTCAGCATAAAGATGGATAAATAAACCAAGAAACCAACTGAGATATACAGAGAACCTAAGTAAATTTAAAAAAAAGCAAGCAAGCTTTTATCAGTTGCTCACTCATGGTCCTCCTCTCGGGGCAATTTTTCCCTTTACCCTAACCCCGGGTGTGAATCACTATTGAGCTATAATTACACACCTTGCAAGTCAGGCCAAATCAGAGACTGCAGCAAATTCATGCCCCCAACATGGACAATTTCATCCATTTGATCTCCTCAAGGAGGGACTTTAAGAAAACTCTAAGTGGAGATTCAGACCTCCAATTTTAACTGGAATGCACCTTTAATCAACAAGTTTTTCTTCTGTAATGCTACAACACACACACACACACACACACACAAACACACACACACATTAAAGTAGAGAGAAAGAGAAAGATTGACTAAATAGGAAGTGCTGCAGTCTGCTGGAACAGTATTACAGGAAAACAGGATGGGTTCCCCAAGAAGGAGCTAGAGTTTTTACAGCCTACCAACCCTAACCCAGCACAACACACACACACACACACACACACACACCCTACTAGCTCTACTATAACCTAAAGTCTTCTCTCTAATAATAACCTTACCAGATACATAAGAACACACCCTCTCTTTTGTCATCTCTCTCTCTATCTCTCATACAGGCAGCATCGCATTCTCTGAAACACCCCCCCACCCATCCACCCTCCAGCTGCACAGCAGGCAGTTGTATTTCTAACAGACAGTACAGTGTTACAGTGTGCTGCCTCAAAATGCGCCACTCTCATCATTGCTATGTAGTACATTCCTCCACAATGCACACACTCATTAGCGACTGTCAGCACAACCCCTCACACATCCCCCACCACTGCTGTGTAAAACAACAAATAGTCACATGTATGAGCTACCAAACCGCTGTTGAAAAAAGATGTGATGGGGGAGACAGGTGAGGAGAAAAGATGAGGACGGATGAATGGTTTTGTAAAATGAATTTAAGGAATAAGAAAGCCAGAGCTTTACTCACCTTGGGAGTGAGAATCTGCTTGGACAGTGCAGCTGATGACGAGAGATCTGTGCACACTGGGAACAAGCTCAGCCACCAAATTTGCAGTTTCCCCCTTACCCCCCCCCCCCTTCTGCTGCCTCCGTATCTCTCCTGTCTGTGCTCCCCAATCCTCCTCCTCTACTTCACTCTGCTCTTTCAGCACTGCAGAGGTTCAGCTGAATGGGCACCACTGTAGTTTGGGTGAAGGGAGGTAGGACTAGTGTATTTAACTCTGTGTGTGTGTGTGTGTGTGTGTGTGTGTAAGTGGTGTTGTAAATGGGGGTTAATAAGGCAAGATGTGGCATGCGCACACATATACTCATGCAACACAGCACGGCAGAAGAATATGCTAGTTTGAAATGAGAACGCATCATACATGTTGATGTTATGACCCACTCAAACAAAGTAAGCAATTCGTTTATTAACACACCATGGAGACAATGTACATTCATCTTGTGTACAGAAGACAGACAGTAGAAAAATGCTCCGGAAGTCGTCGGGTTAGATGACCGAAAGATTATGACTTTGTTTTGTTTCAATATAAAGCCACTGAAGTCAAATAGTGTCTGTAGTTCAGCTCACTAAGATGTTTCTCCCTCCTCCTTCACTTCTTCGTGATTCCAGAATGGAGAAAGACCCATATGTCAAGCAAAGCAAGACTGATGCTAACAGCTAAATTATCTGGAAATGATCGTTGCCAAACTCTCAAATAAAAACTAACTCAACCAGTTCTGGATCACTGCTTGTTCTCATTAGCACAGAACCAGAAGTGTTTCAATTAGTTTTCATCTCCAATCAAAGTGTCAGCACTCTGAAATCATGAAGAAGTAACAAAATCAACTCATTAAGGATCAATTTGTACACCAAAATCCCTGTCTTTTCTCTTACTGTTAAACCCACAGAAATGTCTGATAACTCACCCTGCCCTTAGGTAGGTTCACAAATTTTCCATCCAATATTTTTAATTCTAAATATGCTTTTGCCCCTCCCCCATCCATGAAATTTCATAGGACAGCGCAGCCCCTAAAGACTGTTGTGGTTGCAAATCACAACAGTCGTTTTCCACAACAGTGGTGCCAAAATACAACCAGGGTGTGTTCTGTCAGCGTTGCTAGCACCTCCAGACTCAGGTGTCGTCTTGAGGCTTGATTTGGCATCAACTCCCAGTGCAGACTCAAGCTGTTCCATCATGTGACCTCAGCTGGCTCGAACTGACACTTATTTGAGCCTCACCAGTGAAGCAGCTTCAGGGCAAAAAACAAAAACAAAAACATCAGTGTGAACAGGAATGAGAGCAGTGGTGTTTCCTCCTGTTAAGCAATCGCTCCTCATGGAGGATGAAAGAACCCATCAGTGAAAAACCGCCTGGTTAAGGGTTAGTGACAAAAAGAGCATATTCTGATGTATTTCAGAATTTTATATAAATCACACACTAAGGGAACAATATTAACATAATAACACCTGTTAAATGTTAAAAAAGTGTAGCTAATGAGATTTATCACATTTATCAGCTGATAGTAGATAGTAACGTTTACCAAAGCCACCAGTTCAATGGAGAGGAAGACCACTCTAAAGTGGGAGGGGCCTGTGTGGGTTGAGGATGGATAGTGGGAGGGGCCAGTGTGGGTTGAGAACGGATAGTGGGAGTGGCCTGTGTGGGTTGAGGATGGGCAAGTGGGAGGGGCCTGTATGAGATGAGAATGGGAGATCAATCACATATTACTTATACAATTATTAGTTTTTAATAGTTTAATTTTTTTATTTTACTGATTTTATTTTTTCGTTTCATGTTGCCTGTTGTTCCTGTTGCCACCACAATACGTTCCTCATACATGCTGAAGTCCTCCTGGTGGGTGGACTAGATCCTCTCAGATATGATCAGGACCTCTTTCTGAATTTGGCGGAAGACTCAGAGGTTACTGTGCTGAAGAGGCAGCCATGTTTAATATCTGACCATAGAACAAGAAGCTTTTGTAGCTTGAATCACATGGTCAGATCTTTGATGTAGACAATGGTGGCTACAGGAAGTAAGTCTGATGGAACAAACATCACACGACTCTATGTTGTCTTCACATGATCTACACCGCACACAGGAAGTGTGTGTGTGCTCTCTAACACCATCAGGTTTTACCTACCTCTCTCTCCACTGATCACCCAAACACACACACATCATTATGTTACTTATAGTGGTACGTGGGGAAATGTGTTTCTGTTTATTGTATTTATTTTAAGAGATGATTGTTGTATGGTGAAAATAACTTAAGCTATGCTGAAAGAGCAAATTCCCCTGTTCTTTTCTTTCAAATGTTACCAGGATTTTGGTGATATTTTATGTTATTGTTTTGATGCATTATCATTGTACAAAAAAATAAGCTCACTAAAAGTACAGTAAAATATCTGAATACCTCCTCATGTTTGGATTGGAATGTTCTTCTCATTAATGCAATGTATCATTTACCAGCTTTGATTCAATGGGGTTGGATTTTAAACTTTACAGACACACATGTTCAATATAGAAATCTAGGACCTTGGTTGGTATTTAGGAGAATAATTACATTGAAACAGGTAAAGTTGCATTTTCCTGCTCTTATTCCACCTTAGTACACAGAACACCTTCTCTGTTTCCAAGTAATAAATCCGGCTTAAATGAGATGCTAGGATGGGACTGGTGATAACTACATAGGTAGATACATAGGTACTACTGTAACTAGCCTGTAATAATGTAGATAGTACCATGTTTTTACCTTGTAATTACTGAACGGTAGTGTAAAGTGGTATCCAGATATGGGTAAGGTCTTCTTTTCTGATCCTAAGATGGAATATACAAAACACATCTAGAAAGGAGAGACAGAATATGACATGACTGCATGTGAGGAAAAGAAAAAGGGCATTTGTGTGCATGTGTCTGTGCTTTGGCTTATAGTGATTATGTGTGTGTGGGGGGGAAGAAAAAGAGAGAGAGAGAGAGAGAGAGAGAGAGAGAGAGAGAGAGAGAGAGAGATATGCCTCGGTACCCTCTTTCATGGTTGGGTGACCTCACAAGCCCCTGGCGACCCTCAGACTGATATAGTGGGTCGTGTTGTGTTGTCATGTTCATGTGTGGGGAAACAAGACATTACATCCCACCTGCCCACACTAACCCCCACACAACAGGGTTACTGAATTCAATCCAGCAATGGAAAATGTGTTCAGTTCCATTATAATTGACATAACAGTAAATTATGAGGATACATTTAAAACTGTATTTCCACAAATATTTTTGTATTTGGTGTTTTTTCTTAGTTTAACACAACCAATGAGTGGTGCAGACCTGTGGTATCAGAGACCCACAACCCGCCTACCACTGTTTACACCATTTAAACACCGATGCTGACTAATGGAGTATGTCCTGTTAATAACTCTGAAGACATTTTGAGTTTTAATACATAAATTACTCTTTAGAATCATTCTCAAGTTCACCATGTGCGTGCACAGTGGTGTTGAAATGGATTTAATGACTAGGATATAAGACAGGCTGCAACATACATGATTTAAGTTATAGTTGTGTTTATATGGAAGTGCTGACATAAATGCACTCAGCATTATAACAACAGCAGAAATATTAAGATGAAGCAAAGATCTAGAAATATGAAGAACTGAAACAAGTTCCCATGAATCTACATTTGAAGGAGAAATGTTTTTACCACTGTTGTCACATAGTGCACTTGGTGACAGGTTAGTGTCTAGAGGAACATCAGCTGACAGTTACAAGACCAGTAACACCAGTATCCTCTATCAAAGGACCCATGTTCACTGGGTCCTTCTGGCCCCTCATGTTGCTGTCATAGGTCCATCATGCGTTTGATGTTTTTGACACTCAATTTCTTGTCAAACCGTTTGTTTTTTTTCTCACGTTTCTCAATGCACACATACCAAGACAGCTGTGAGGACTCACTATCAGCTGAGACTGTGATTCATATTGACAATTCAAAATATTTTTACAAATGAACTGTTTAAAACATGACATCATGAATATAGATAAATGCGGCAAATAAAACAATATATTGTTTATGGTATTAAGCTTGACATATGGCATAAAAATAATTTAAAATATCATTTAGATATTCAAAATCAAATAAAAAATTGTTTGAGGGTGTTTGGTTTCACAATTTCTCCTGAAAATCAAAAAAGTCTATCCATCTATCTATCTATCTATCTATCTATCTATCTATCTATCTATCATCTATCTATTTATCTATCATCTATCTATCATCTATCTATTTATCTATCTATCCAACAAGTCGATTGTGAAATTGATTACTTCTGATTACTGTAACAGAGTTATTCACTGTCCGCATGCCTTCAAAGATATTCTCTCTTACAGATGAATTTGTTGTCATAAAATGAAAACTGGATTGTAAACTTATGTCACTCTAATTTAAATGTAACTGGGGGTTATAATGGTGACATGCCATTAGAGGGTCTGATGTTTTAAAGGGTTTATGGGAGTAGAGTAACATGCATTATTCTATGTAGAAACAAGCTTCAAGAGACTCCAGCGAACATCCATAGTGGCAATATGTGGCCCATCTGGTTGGACTCACAGTTTTTCCATATCGATAAAAAAAAATGGACCTATACAAATGTGAGCTTCAATTTTGCACACATTAAAAAAGCAGGCTGTGTCAATGATGGGTGAAAATTTGAGGCACATTTAGCCACATACACACATCCAGGACTACTGGATTAATTTTGTTGACACCTGCCATGTCCCGCATGTAGTGTTAAACACTAAAATAAAAGACCTACAATGTATCAAAAAAAGAAAAAAAATCCATCATCCATCACTGCAAATGTACCAAGAGTTTAATGTGATCTGATATGTGCCATGTGGTCTCTATAGGGTAAAGAGTCAGTGGTAATCACATCCTCTGTACATGATGACAGTTCACAGCCGCTGGCCTATATTCACACACGAACATCTCAGACAGATATGAAGAAAAAAGATTTGTTTAGCCTCAAAATGGGTCGTCTCTACTTCAGATGGGCTCTCATCCTTCAGCTGAATTAGACAGGCAGGCAATGTGCTCCATAAATCTCGTGCAGCAGGACTCTAAATTTCTTGAAGAGTGTAAGGTGGAGCAATTTGTAAAATAGATTAAAAATCGATATAAAAATTTATCATAGTGGTGGTAGTGTCGCTCTATTCTCAGCTTCTATTGACTATCAAGTCACCCTTTTTTAATGTAGCAATTATTACAGAGCACTTACATAAGTCTGGCCCCTTGCCTGGAGGCCAATTTGTCATGGGAGACCCTACCAGCAGAACAAGGCTCCAGCCAATACAGCCCTCAGGGTCATGAGGGCACACAAACCTCCCCACCACCAGAAGGTGATGGTTCCCCGGAGAGGCGAGGGGTCAGACTAAGAATGGTTGAGGCCAGGTCAGGAGGCCCAAAAGGGGCAGCCCCCCCAGTTGTCTATCCAGCTTTCGGCCAACATGTATGCTGCAGCAATATTTATATTCTATTCATGCTACGATTCATCCTGTGCATACCATAATAGCCGGAAGCCGGAGTACCCAGAGAAAACCCACGCAGGCACAGAGAGAACATGCAAAGACACACAGAAAGACAGTGCTAACCATTGCACCACCGTGCTGCCCCACTTCTGGGTTCTCTTGGGGTACTCTGGCTTCCTTCCACCGTTGAAAGACATGCAAATGGTGACAAGGCTAATTGAATACTCTAAATTGACTGTAGGTATGACTGTGAGTGTGAATGGTTGTCTGTCTATATGTATTGGCCCTGCAATGGACTGGTGACCTGTCCAGGGTGAACCCCGCCTCTCGCCCGAAATCCGTTGGCATAGGCTCTAGCCCACCGCAACCCTGAACAGGATAAGCAGAAGAACATGGATGGATAGATGGATGGATGGATGGATGGACTTAAATGCCACAATTAGATCAGATTCTCACGGCAGGCAGATGCAAGCCACATCACAGATAATATTGAAGACCATCTCCTGCATCTCTGTTTGGCAGGGGGCTATCCAGAATGGACATATGATTCCCCAGGAGGAATATACACAAATGATGGTGGAGAGGATGTGATCCTCCCCTTCTAGAAGCACAAGGGCAATAAATATGATTGCAATAACCACAGAGGAATGACTCTCCTTTCCATCCCTGGAAAGATTTTCACCCGTATCCTCCTCTCTCGGGCTCTACCGGTCACCCGGAGCAAAAGGCACACCCAACAAGCAGGTTTCACGCCAAACCACTCAACTATAGTTCAGATCTCTACCCTACGCCTCATCATTGAGAGGACACACAAATTCCGCAAGGACAGGTACCTCTACATTGCCTTTTTGGGTCTCAAGGACAGCTTTGATACCATGGCTCACTCAGATTCAGATTCAGAAAACTTATCCCATGGGGAGCAATTAAGGAGCAGAACACACAAGGCAAAAAAAGAGAGAAAGGCAATTAAAACTGCTCTGAGCCCCGGCAGGTCATTCACACAAGCAGCAACCTGGAACTGGAAGTCCCATCAAGCACCACTCTGGAAGATCCTCACCATCCTCAAGGCTTCTCAAGAGATCACCACTCTCTTTCAAATGATGTACAATGACCCAGAAGCTGTGTCCACGTCAATGCTAAAACAGTGGAGTAAGACAGGGATGTGTCTTCATTGATCATTGACCATTTGATGGATCAGGCCTGTGCCCAGGGTCAAAGAGTGCATCTAGGCAGCTACCCCCTCACAGATCTGGAATATGTAGATGACACTGCACGATTCTGCTCCACTCTAACCCAACCTGGAAGAAGGCCTGAGGATTTACCAGGAAGATGCCAACAAACTCAGCCTAAAGGTCAGCTGGGCCAAAAATAAGTTGATGCACATTGGTGGTGGAGTCTCCCTTCAGCTGCATATAGATGGAGAGGAAGTGTAAATTTGTGTCTTCCTTCACCTACCTTGAATCGACGGTCACAAACAATGACAAGTTTACACCCGGGATTAACCGGCAATGTGCCCTGGCAGCTAGTGGGATTAAAACCCTCTGGAAGCCACACTGGTGACATGACTCCATCTCCAGAGCAACCAAATTATGGATCTACAATACCTCAGTACTTTACATCCTACTGTATTGAGGAAAAACCTGGCCACTCAACAGGACCCTGGCTGGCAGAATTATTGGCTCTGGCACCACAGCGCTTCGCACAATTGAGGGTATAAAATGGCATAACAGAGTCCACAATACCACACTCCGGGAACGCATGCAACAACCCCAGTCAGATGCGCTGGTTTGGCCATGAAAAGGCTACCCCCTGAACACCCTATGCACACAATCCTAGATCTTGATCTGGAAGCGGCCAGATGGACTCGCCAATGTGGCATTCCTGTACCAGACAGATGGACGTCATAACCTGGGACTTGATATAATTGGGCGTCAATGGCAGAAGGCGAGCCATTTATCCTAGATCAGCCCACATGGAAAGGCCCGGTGAACCTGATTGGCTCGGATAATGATTTTACATGATATTGGGGGTCAATATTTTTCGTTGTCATTGTCCTATCCGGTGGGTTCGGGTCGCAGGAGC
This sequence comes from Aulostomus chinensis, assembly GCF_037954235.1. Lineage (NCBI taxonomy): Eukaryota > Metazoa > Chordata > Actinopteri > Syngnathiformes > Aulostomidae > Aulostomus > Aulostomus chinensis. The sequence continues at coordinate 38,225 of NC_141341.1, read as the reverse complement.
AGCAGCCTCAGCAAGGAAGCCAAGACTGTCCTCTCCCCAGCCACTCAACCAGCTCTTCTGGGGGAATCCTGAGGCATTCCCAGGCCAGCCGAGAGATATAATCCCTCCAGCGTGGCCTGGGTCGGCCACTGGGCCTCCTCCCGGTTAGGCATGCCTGGAACACCTCCGAGGGATCCCCCGATAGTTGGAACACACCCTCTGGTCCCCTTTCTTAAAGACGGGGACCACCACCCCGGTCTGCCACTCCAAACGCACCACCCCCGATGTCCATGCAATGTTGCAGAGACATGTCAACCAGGACAGCCCCACAACATCCAGAGCCTTGAGATACCCAGGGTGGATCTCATCCACCCCCGGAGCTCTGCCACCGTGGAGTTGATTAACTACCTCGGCGACTTCTATCCCGGAGATTGGACGACCCCCCCAAGCACTCCCCAAACTCTGTCTCCTCCATGGAGTACGTGTTGGTGGGATTGAGGAGTTCCTCAAAGTACTCCTTCCACCGCCCAATTTTCTCCCCAGTTGACATCAGCAGCCTTCCGTCCCCACTGGAAACAGTGTGGGCAAGTTGCCGCCTTCCCCCCCTGAGGTGACGGACGGTTTGCCAGAAACTTTTCGGAGCCGACCGATAGTCGTTCTCCATGACCTCACTGAACTCCTCCCATGCCCGAGTTTTTGCATTGGCGAACGCCATGACTGCACACTGCTTGGCCTGCCAGTACCGG
>NC_141341.1:20000-32500 GCF_037954235.1 Aulostomus chinensis | reverse complement strand
GTTATCACATTCTCTTTAACATGCAACACCAGGGAACGGACGTAAACACAGTGCAACAATCCGGCGTAGCGATAGCAGACAACATGAAGCGTACGACATGAAAGCAGACAAGAAAACAAGGAATTAAGAGAGCTCACCAAGTGGCTGCATACCGAGTTGGAAGTAAGTACAAGTAAAACAAATCTCGCGCTTCCTTTTCACGGGTAAGCACTGGTCACGTGGACTTACAGCACACCCCTCTCTTACAGGAGGACTACACTCTTAGACTGCTGAACCTCAAACAGTTCTCAATAAGTTTTACTTGTTGCATTTTTAGCTCTGGCTTAACGTACACATTTGTACACATTTGTACACATTTGATTGAAACATGTAAATAAGAGATAATAAACTACGCAAATGACATAACACCACAGAAAACACAACACCTACAATGTTGATAAGTATCTTGCCACCATCCTTACCCCTCAGGTTGGCAACACCCCCCCCCCCCTAATAAATTCCATGGACTTTGCTGACAAAATCAAACTAATCAGTCTAGACCCTGAAGAAACCATGGTTTCATATGATGTGACATCCCTGTTCACATGCATCCTCACAGGAGATGCTGTACAGACAGTCAAGAGGAAACTTCTGAAAGATAACACTCTAGCAGAAAGGACCAACCTCTCACCTGAACAGGTGGGTGACCTTCTCGACCTTTGCCTCAACACCATTTACTTCCAATATAACAATGGTTTCTACAGGCAAAACCATGGCTGTGCCATGGGATCTCCGGTATCCCCCATTGTAGCAAACCTGTACATGGAAGAGATGGACAGTCTAGCCTTGAGAACATTCAGAGTCCACCCGCTGAGACTTTGGTTCAGATACGTAGATGACACCTGGGTCACCATCAGGAAAAGTGAAGTTGAGCCTTTCACTGAATCCCTTAACCCGGTGGACAGTAACATCACATTCACGTGGGAAGATGTCCAAGACAACTGTCTGGCTTTTCTGTGTGGTGCACATTGAAATGAATAGGGAACTTAACATTGGGATCTACAGGAAACCCAAACCACACGGATCAGAATCTCCAGTTTGACTCCCACCACCCACTCAAGCACAAACTGAGGGTGATCCCAATCCTCAAACACAGAGCACAAAATATCCCTTCTAAAACAGATGGGAACCTACACCTCAACGAGAAGGGGCACTCCTTTGAAAATCACAAGGTGCGTGTTCTAGCCAGAGAGGACAGATGGTTTGAAAGAGGGGTGAAAGAAGCTGTTCATGTCAAACTACAACGACCATCTTTGAACAGAGGTGGGGGCCTCAGACACCACCTATCACCCACCTACAATGCCGTCCTTAGAACCCTCTGCAGGGGCTGCCGCCAGCATTCCCACCTTCACTCAGGTGACCCGAACAACTCCCCAAAAGGGCTGGGAGGCGTAATGACCTGAAACTTGGACCAACAACTCACATGACCACCTAATAACCCTACTGTTCTGGCCTTACGACCACTTGAATTTTGCCACCACCCACCTGGATGGATTTATACCTAAAATTTCCACCAAAAATTTAGAACTGAAGAAGCTTCCTGGATGAGAGCCGAAATGTCTTCACTTACAAGAGGAGAGTCCAGTTGCATAAACTGATTATTCTTGAGAATTACGATGACCTGAAAGAATGAGAATGTACACAAATACAACTGAGTTTATATTAACAAATGATAGAAACAGCTGTGGTCAGTGACTGAGATGGTTGTGTGTATGAAAGGAAATTGTTGTGCAACTATTTATGTTCTCCCTTACAGTTGAACATGGATACGTCTTGCTACTAGTATAGCCAGTCATGCAATCATAAGTCAACTCAAATGTGTTGACTTTAGGGAGAGTATCCTAATGTTTCCAGGTAACTGTCTTTCCATGTGGATGCCATTTTCCTCATGTTGTAGAGAATACATTTAAATCCAGGTGGATCTCTAAAATTAAGATGTTTGTATTTTTTTTAATCAAAATTAAGATAACAAAGTTACAGAGCAGCTTTTCAGTCTCCATCCTCTGACAGGCATTTTAGAGACCTGGAAACGCATGCCCACAGCGCCTCCATCAATAATGTAACAAGTATAAAATGATGGATAACATTTTTCTGAGGGTTACACAAACCCTTAAAAGGCCACAATCAGCATCCATCCATTTTCTATCACTTATCCTGTTAAGGGTCGTGGGGGTGGGGGTGGAGCCTCTCCCAGGTGCCTTCAGGCATGAGGTGGGGTTCATCGGACAGGTCACCAGTCAATCACAAGGCCAAAACATACAGAAAGGGCAACGATTGACTCTCACAGCTACGACTTCGGTCAATTTAGATTTTGGATTAACTTCGTCCCCTCTTGATGTCTTTGGCCTGTGGGAGGAAGCCGGAGTACCGGAGAGAACCCACGCAGGCACAGGGAGAACATGGAGACTCACCCAGAAAGACCCCGTGCTGCAGCCGGGGCTCCACCCACAACCTTCTTTCTGGGAGGTGACGTGCTGACCACGGCACCAGCGGGCAGCCCTTGTGCAGATACAAATACAGATATATTGGCCTGTTCAACCACACCATAAGGGAATTTAATGTACCAGCGGGAGAGGCAGATGATCAGGTCCACCTACAAGGGCATGGCTCAGCTCCTGGTGGTTCTGAGCTGGAGTACCGATTGCAGCTCCTCACAAATTTGCAGGAGGATGGCCCGCGGTAGCCGGAACCAGGTCATTACCCACCCTTCAGAATTATGGAGCAAGTCCTTCCACTCCCTGAAATGTTGCTCCCGTCTTATTGTAGCATTTGCCACGTTGTCCAACAGCGCAAGTGCTGCCATTGTTGAAAGTTGCACATTCAGCACAATCGTGAAGGCTCTGTTATAGCCGCTTAAGTAATGCCAACAGGTGCTTGTGTTGATGGCTTTTTCGTGCCCGACGTATGTGTGGTTGTCAAATAATGTCAGTCACCAAACACCACCACAGGGTGTCGCCAACAGACCAAAGTGCAGTCAACGCAAGAATCGGCTTTCTGCCAACTTGTATGGCACCTCCGGAGTTGGCGTGAAACAGCGCAAGAATCAACGAACTTTTTGCGTTGATAAATCTGAATGTGAGCGTTGATCCTGGCATACGCAAGTTTTTCTTTTGTAAACAGCACTGATACCTGAGGCCCCTTATATTCTTAATATAACCTTTAAATTACCTTAAAAATATATAAACACTGAAAAAAGCAGCTTGAGCAAAGGTAAGACGAAGTACCCGTTTTTTTCATTAAGCTAAAGATAGATGTTGAATCTGAAAAGGAAGCTGATTTGAAATTGGGAGATTAAGTATGTGTGTTTGCACACACGTGAGGAAGGCAAGGCAAGGCAATTTTATTTGTATAGCCCATTTTCACAAACAGTTTGTCTCAAAGGGCTTCACATGGCATCATAACAACATCCTCTGCCCTTAGACCCTCACATCGACTGAGGAAAAACTCCATAGAAAACCCTTTTAACAGGGAAAAATCATGTGGAAATGTGGTCAGAGAAAGCAGAATGTGCCTCAAGCTGTGTCTGTCCAAGAGCTTGAAAAATCTTGAAGAGAAATATGGCAGTAATCATTCTTCAGGCTCAGATGAGACACACTGACTTCTTATATAAGAAGTGACACAACCCCCCTACTCTCAAGCATTGCCAATAACAAGAACCCGTAAATGGATCTGTAAGGAACCATCATTAGCTCCATTAAAATTGTTTACACTGTTTCTACAAATGTTTGAACATTAGCAAAGTTACAAAAGTACAACTGTAGGAATGTGCAAAATCAGAAAACAATCAACCTCCTTATCCGCAGTATTAGTCTGACACTGCCACAGTCAATACCACAAAGCTTAACTTTATTTCACCAATCAATATATTTAGCAAATTATTTTGGAATTTGAGAGATTAACAACATCATGTTGTTACAGTGTGATGTCATCAATTTGAATACTGCAGTGACACTCATGCATAATGATTTATGCTCCACTTTTCCAGCTCTCCCCTGCAGTTGATGCCCTGATTCACCGTGAGGAACCACTGATCAGCCAGCTGTCGCTCATTAATCATTCATGAACTGGTTCACATTGACCATTTATAGTTGAATTTGGATATGGTGAGGGTAAGAAGTGAGTCAGTTTTCATCTGTGTTAATTTCCAGATAAAGTGGGATTTATAAACATAAAATGCTTGTAGGTGAGTATACACATGATTTTATTGATGTACATTTTATTTGGTGTGTCAGAAATGGTCCCATAAACATGACAAAGAAGGGGGATGCAAACGAGGTGTGCCAATATGTAATGTACTGTAAAGAACACAAGTTTAAAACTCAAATTAAGGATGGTGTGTGTAATCAGTTGTTTGATCAAATGAATGAGCGGGAAAATGTGGTGTGGGGTTGTATGGTGAGACAATACAAACACATTTAAGAGCAACATGGTGACTAAGGGAGGAAGAGGGGGAGCACGTTAGCTTTTGGGTTAGTAAAGGAGCACTGGAACACAAGGCCCAGGTGTTGCCTGATGAGATTCTGCCATTCCCACAATTCTGCCATTTGTGAGGATGCACAAAGACCAGGTGCTGCAAAGGATGTCAGATGGGGTGATCACATGTGTATGTCATTTTTTGCTATTCTGCATGTGACCTGTCACCTGCAGGCCAACTGTTTTTTTTCCCCACAGTTGAATTTCCTTTTTTGAAAACAAGAACAAAAATAAAACGCTGTCATGATATTTAGTGGAAGTGAGTGGACTTCTGACAAATGGTAGCTTTGTCCTCATTGCTGCTTTCAGAGCTGCAAGATAAGTTGAGTCTGCAGACACTGCTAAGGCCTGAAGGGACCTGGAACTCTGCAGTGACTCCTGCCCTCCAAGCTGAATATATTTACTCCTTATACACACACACACACACACACACACACACACACAAAACGAAAAACAGAGAATAATTGAATTTATTGAAATTTTTGATGACATATGAGAGCTGAAGTTATGATGTTGGCTAAAAATACCTTCCAGGGAAAATTGAAAAATATGACATGAATAAGCAAAATGTTGACTTTACAACGTGTGTATTTGTGTGTGTGATGTTGACCCATTTAGGACCTCCTTCTCACCCAGATCAGGAACTGAATGTTTGAATGTTTTTAGGCTTCAGCAAGTCAGTTGTGGCACATCTGTGACAGAGTTCAAGACCAGAGGCTAAATGGTGAGCCGGCATATTTCGATGTTTTTTGTTGTTAATTCATTTGATTTTATATTCACTTTCAAGGATGTGGAAATAATTTTAGGAGATTTGCTTACATGTTCTTAGTAAGTCCAGATTGTATTAGTAGTTTTTCATTTATACTGATGAATCATTAGTTGTCTGTAAATACTGTGTAAGTGCATGAGGGTTAGGGTTAGGGTTAGGTATAAGGTAAGAGTACCACCCCACCCAAAGTGGTGCACTTTGGAACCGTAAGGTTTAGGAAGCTGAAACTTGGTGCACAGGGTTGTGATGGTCGGCGGAGTGATTGGTGAAAGTTTCAAGTGGATTGGAGCAAAGGGGGCGGTGTTATTGGCGAATAAGCCCCTATTTTGAGCTTGATTGGCGGTGCACTTTTGATCTGTAGGGGGCAGAGTGCTGAGACTCTGGCTACCCCCCCCCCCCCCCCCAAATGTGGGCATTGGCTTTCCAACGAGCCTAGTCCCGAGTCTGTCGGATGTTCCTAGCCTGAGTAATGTGGATTTTAAATTCCCCCATTCAAGTGAATGGGAGTGAGTGAAAATTTGAGTGTTTTGTATGAAAAGTGTCCTGTGGAAAGTGTCATGGAGCATGTTTGGGGTGATTTGGAGTGTATTAGTAGTACTTTGTTGGGTATGAATTTTGCAAGTTGGTATGGGGTGGATAGCACTTGTGTGCTGAAGTGTGTGGGTGAATGTGGGTGAGTGTGTGTGTTTGTGTGTGTTTGTGTGCATGTGTGTGTGCGCGTGCCTGCGCGTGCGTGTGAGGGTTAGGGTTAGGCAAGAGTAAAGGGAGGAGGTTAGGGTTAGGGTTTGGGTAGAGAGCAGAGGATAGGTTTGAGGGTTAGGGTTAGGGTTAGGTATAGAATAGAATAGGTTAGGGTTAGGGTAAGGGTAGAGGATAGGTTTAAGGGTTAGGGTTAGGGTTAGGTATAGAATAGAATAGGTTAGGGTTAGGGTTAGGGTAGAGGGTAGAGGACAGGTTTGAGGGTTAGGGTTAGGGTTAGGGTTAGAATAGAATAGGTTTGAGGAAACTAGGGTTAGGGTTAGGGTTATGTATAAGGTAAGAGTACCACCCCACCCAAAGTGGTGCACTTTGGAACCGTAAGGTGCAGGAGGCTGAAAGTTGGTGCACAGGGTTGTGATGGTCGGCGGAGTGATTGGTGAAAGTTTCAAGTGGATTGGAGCAAAGGGGGCGGAGTTATTGGCGAATAAGCCCCTATTTTGAGCTTGATTGGCGGTGCAATTTTGATCTGTAGGGGGCAGAGTGCTGAGACTCTGGCTACCCCCCTAAATGTGGGCATTGGCTTTCCAACGAGCCTAGTCCCGAGTCTGTAGGATGTTCCTAGCCTGAGTAATGTGGATTTTAAATTCCCCCATTCAAGTGAATGGGAGTGAGTGAAAATTTGACAAAGTGTTTTGTGTGAAAAGTGTCCTGTGGAAAGTATCTAGGAGCATGTTTGGGGTGATTTGGAGTGTATTGGTAGTACTTTGTTGGGTATGAATTTTGCAAGTTAGTATGGGGTGGATAGCACTTGTGTGCTGAAGTGTGTGGGTGAGTGTTTGTGTGTGTGTGCGCGTGTGCGTGTGCGTGCGTGAGGGTTAGGGTTAGGCAAGCGTAAAGGGAGGATGTTAGGGTTTGGGTAGAGAGCAGAGGATAGGTTTGAGGGTTAGGGTTAGGTATAGAATAGAATAGGTTAGGGTTAGGGTTAGGGTTTAGGGTAGAGGATAGGTTTGAGGGTTAGGGTTAGGGTTAAGGGTTAGGTTTAGGGTTAGGGTTATAAAATTTGGAGCATCGTTCGAGGACGACACTCAAGGCACAGGCCATTCTCCCTCCTCCGATCTCAATTCCCCTGACTATAATTCTTCGACTTGGTTTCCAACTAGGGTTAGGTTTAGGCAAGAAGGTTGATTCGGTTAGGTTTAGGGTTAGAGGTTCAAATTCGGTTAGGTTTAGGCAAGAAGGTTGATTCGCTTAGGTTTAGGGTTAGAGGTTAGGGTTAGGGGTTCAAATTCGGTTAGGTTTAGGCAAGAAGGTTAAATCGGTTAGGTTTTCGGGTTAGGGGTTCAAATTCGGTTAGGTTTAGGTAAGAAGGTTGATCTGGTTAGGGTTAGGGTTAGGGGTTCAAATTTGGTTAGGTTTAGGCAAGAAGGTTAGGGTTAGGGTTAGGGTTAGGGTTAGGTTAGGGTTAGGGTTAGGGGTTCAAATTTGGTTAGGTTTAGGCAAGAAGGTTAGGGTTAGGGTTAGGGTTAGGTTAGGGTTAGGGTTAGGGTTAGGGGTTCAAATTTGGTTAGGTTTAGGCAAGAAGGTGGATCTGGTTAGGTTTAGGGTTTGGGGTTGGGTTAAGGCTAAATTATGTTATTAGTCTATAGCAGGAGCAATAAAATGAGAGAGAGACACAGTAAGAGTAAGTAAAAGGTCAAAGGTCAATTCCACTCCTGAGGGTCAGACATGAAAAAAGGAAAGGAGAAAAGAAAGGGGAATCCATATCATAATTATTTCACTTAAATAGGCATTATGAATATTACATATACACCTGTAATTTTATCCTTTATAATATTTTAAATATTGATTATTCATCATCTTTTTATTATTTATCATTTAGACCCAATGGCTGAAGAGTATCCAGGAGGTTGATCCACTTTCTCTCTGCTCTCCTACGTTGTGTTGTGGACCAGTGTGGGTTCCCTTCCAGAATGGTGGTTTTATAAATGTTATGTTTGTGTTGATAAAATCTGGTCTGAATCGTGTTACCTGTCTCTCCCACATATTGTGTGTCACACACAGTGCAAAAAAATAAATACACACAATTTCTAGAATCAATACTGGTTCCTGATTGTGTCTAAAAAACATTATTATTATTGTGTCTATTGCGCACCCAAAGATGGTGCTGAAAAAATTCTCCGCGCTCTAAGGACTTAGGATTCCTCATAGGTTTGAGTTTGGCCTTTACTAAATAATCCTGTAAGTTTTTGTTTTTCTTATAGGCAGCAATAAGTCTATGATTCTGGAGCAGTGTGGAGTCCTCAATCCCCTGTTGGAAGTGTTTCCTAATCGCTCTGACTAAGTTAACAGCGGACGTAGAATAACTGATAACTATAGGGAGAAGAGAAGAGATCACAATAGGTCTGGTCTCTTTACATGTCTTGAGGGATTTTCTCAAAAAGGAGCGAGAGTACCCTCTAGTGGCCAATGTGGAGAATAGTATTTTGGTGGCCACTTTAAAATCCTCTTCTCTCGTGCAGACTCTGTGGAATCTAAGAAGCTGAGATTTAACAATTCCTGCGTAGGTATGTTTGGGATGGTAACTAAATTTATACAATAAGGAATGAGTATCTGGTTTTTTTTTTTAATATTTTAGTGTCCAATTTATGTGTGAGTAAAAAATTAGGTCCTTTATATGTAGTTGTGTCTAGAAAATCAACAGAGGTCGAATCAATTACAGCTTTCAATTTAATAGATGCGTTATGATTATTGAGGGTGTTTAGGAAGATCTCAAAATCCTCCCTCGTGTGCTGCCAGATTCCCCAAATGTCATCCAAGTATCGGAAGTAATGAAGAGGTTTTTCAGGCAAGTTAGAATAGCTGTTTGTTCCCATTGAGCCATAAATATGTTTGCGTAGGCGGGGGCGAATTTCTTTCCCATCGCGTACCTTTAATTTGTAAGAAATATTTGTTATTAAATTCAAAATCATTCCGAGTTCAGTTAATTTGGAGTAGTTCTAATAATTCTTTTTCTGGTCTTTTAGAATCAGGATATTTGGCAAAGATACTTTTTACGGCCTGAATACCCTCCGAGATCACAATATTAGTATAGAGGCTGTCGATATCGGCAGTGAAGAGGAAGGAATCTGGAGGGATAGAGAGCTGCTTGATCTTGTGGACAAAATCATAAGTATCCTTCATGTAGCTCTGGTGTCTTACAGAGAGAGGGTTGAGGTAAAAATCGAGATACTCAGCTGTATAGTAGGTTTCGCTGTTGCAGTCAGACACGATAGGTCTACCAGGGGGGATTTGATGAGGTCTGCTCCATTTCTCAGGCTCCTTATGAATTTTAGGTAACATGTAGAAGCGTCTCGGTCTAGGTTCCTCCTGTCCAATTAAGTACTTCTTCTGTTTAGCGTTAATACATTTTTTCTCATATAATTTCTGTGTAATTTTTTTGTATCATCGGGATAGTTTTTAAATATATAGGTTCTTCTAGTGGGGTATAATAATTTGTATCTAATAATTGTCTATTTCCTTCCCAAATATATTGGTCCCTATCCATAATTACGACCGCACTCCCTTTATCCGCTGGTTTAATCACTATGGATTGGTTACTTTGTAAAGTTTTTAATGCGTCTGCTTCTGCTGGGGATAAATTAGGTTTTGTTCTACTGATTTTAAATTTAGTATCAAAATATTGAATATCTCTATGAATTATATTTTTAATATTTTCATGTATTTGGGTTAATGGAGGGGTCCAATTGGATTTTGGGGTAAAAGGTGGGGGTTCCAAATAATTTTTGTCTTCAAAATAAGCTGCAATTTTTAGTTTCCTGTGATATTGTTGGAGCTCAAACCTTGCGCTATATAACATATTCCTATTGCTGCCTTTAGAAGGGATGAATGAAAGCCCCTTGCTCAATAGAGAGCGCTGTGCCGGGGAAAGAGTGAAATTTTTACTCAGATGAATCACACTTTAATCCCCCTCCTGAGCAATCAGGTTCATGGGGGCACTTAGTTTAGGAACTGGTTCCAATGATCAAGGATACGTGATGCTGTGGTATGAGTCCAGTGAATGCCATCCCGTTCAGTAGAGAACTGGCTTCTACAGAGCTCAGGGATGTGTTGATAGTGGGAGCGTATGTGTTTGTTAAGTATGTGAAGGTGGACCTGCTCACTGTGGGGGAGAACTCTGGAAAAGTTGATGATGGGGATCCCAACCGCGGCCTGTGGAAATTTAATTTTGGACATCCTGAAAAGTCTCTGCAGTTCTTTTATAGATGTCTGGGTCATTTGAGCTCTGTTGTTGAGGCCCAGTGATAAGATTACCATTTCCACAAACGAGGCTGGTTCCATTTTAGCCAAAACCCCTTGAATGTGTCTGAACGTAGCACCTGGGAAGCTGTCCACCTGTAGGTCCGGAAGTTTAAAAGGTGGAATTCTGGCAATATTGGAATCTCCCAGAATTAAAAGTTTTTCCCTCACCGCTAGGCTCCAGTTTTTCATCTTAAAAGAGGTGTTGATATGTCTAGTAGGCCTGCGTGTGGGTGTGTGTGGTGGTGTTGAGTTATTGATTGTGGTGTTTATGATGTCACCACTGGATTTGTTAAAATCAATACAGGGTTGAACCGTGTTTTTACTCAGGCGGGACATTGTGGTATTCCCCCTGGAAGTGGTCACTTGTGAGTTACCTTGGAGATCCTCAAGCTCGTCGGAGCTTAAGTCCAGGAGCACCATCTGGTCCGGGACAGGAGCTGTAGGTGGCGCTGTTAACGGAGTCGATGTTCCCAGTACCTCGGACTGCGGATGTCGGTGTTGCGGTGTATTCGACAAGGGATCCTCTTCCAGCGAAGGTGAGTGGGGTTGAGAGGTAAGGATGGGCACATCTTCATGTATGTTGGTGTGAGAGGCACGTCTAGGTCTCTGCTGCCTGGGTTCGGTGTCCATTGTTTCAATCTCCGATGGTGGGGGACGTGTTGTGGAGGGCACCATATCTTGATCATCAGATTGTGAGGAGAATGACCAGTCTCCCCTTATGTCCGTTCTTACCAGTGTGGTTTGTGTTTCCACTGATGTGAGGACTTTGGGAGTGAGATGGGGAGGGCGAGGGGAGGAGGGCGAGGGAGAGAGGGAGGAGGTAAAGTTCGCTGTGTAGCTAGTCTCCCATGTACTTGTGCGGTGACGATAATTTGCTGTCGTTTACGAGGGGGAGGAGGAGGAGGAGGAGCAGGAGGAGGTGTCGACGTCAGCTGATTCACCTGTAATGGTGGCGTCTCCTCCATATCATCAGATGCGGCCTCAACAGGATCTGGGTTCCCCCTGTCCGCTTGCCTGGTGATGAGGAGCGCCTCTGTGCGCTCCACCGTTTCTGGGAGAAGACGTCTCCCGAGGTTGCGTCTAGCCCAGTTAGCCGCTATATCAAAGGGCTGCTTCCAGTTTGGATCGGGTAGAAGTAGCAGATTTTCAGTTTCTTGTTCAATTATGTCTGAGTGATGATCCTTTAAGATCAACATCGTAGTCACTGAAGAAACACACTCCTCGATGTCAATTTGATTATTTAAGCTAGGGGAGGCGGGTTTTGATGGGCAAGTCCGTGATTTGTCAGCAGAGCAATGGCGAGGGCCTCAGACACATCTTCAGTTCTGAAATCGCAGCCAGGAACAGAGCATCCAACGACAACCATGGCTTCTTCATGAAGAAACACACTCCTCGATGTCAATTTAATTATTTAATGACAAAGATGAAGAAGCCCTGCAGTGACACAAAACAGCAACATAAGCTTGAGCTAAAAAGTCTAACATGTATATATAACACTTATTTTAAAAGGTAACAGTAACAATTATCAACAATAACGATAGAGTGAGCAGACTTATATAAATTAAGCCGACCAGCTTAATACTTTCTCCTCGACACAAACATACCTCATGCAACTGGCTCACTGACTCCTAACTGAGGCGGTTCTAACACCAACCTAACCCCTAGCAGCCCCTAGTGGCCGGCGGTGAACTCTGCATCCCCCCCAGTCCGGAAAGCTATAAACTGAGATAGGTTAACGGACTCAGTCTTGCACCCAACGGCCTGTCTCAGGTTCGTATTGTCTGGGTGGCCTCCTCATGCGGCCCGGCTGTGGGGCCTGGGGCAGCGAAGGTGGCGACCGTGGCGTAGAGGGCGACATGTCTGGAGCGGTGTCTGCAGGAACAGGGCCACCATGAGTGTCGGGGCCAGAGGCCACCCCATCATCAGATGCCGGCCGGGAGGCGTCCAAATCCTCGTCCCGGGGTCCATCTGCACGTTGACTGATCCCAGGGGGCGCCACCTGGCCCAGGTGGACGGGTTGGGGTGCTCGTTCCAGTGACGAAGGTGGCAGCAACATCGCAGCTGGCCGCTCTTGGGCAAAGGGGGTGGGTGGCGTAAAGGCGCGGAGAAATCGCCGATTGCGCAGAGTCAGACGCCCTGAACCGTCGACCTTAATCCGATACTGATCGTGACCGAGGGACTCCACCACCACCCCTGACCTGTCTCACTTGCGTGGGCTCGG
>NC_141341.1:7500-10000 GCF_037954235.1 Aulostomus chinensis | reverse complement strand
GATAACTAATGGTACCGTCCACTTTCCTGGATCCTTGTGAATTTTGGGCAAGATGTAAAACCTTCTTTCCCTAGGCTCTCGATTTCCCACCAAATATTGTAATTGTTTTTCATTGATAAATTTTTTCTTTTTTAATGAATTCAATATGTCCGCTATCATGGGAAGGGTTTCCATATATAAAGGTTTTTCCAATTTTTTATAATATTGTGTATCATTCAGTTGCCGCTCTACCTCAAAAATGTATTGTTCCCGACTCATAATTACAACGGCCGATCCTTTATCAGCTGGCTTAATTACAATGTGTTTTGTGTTTTTTAACTCCCGTAATGCTCTAATCTCGTCCAATGAAATATTGCAATCCTCTTGAATGTTTTTATAATGCTTTTTAAATATCCGAACATCCTCATGAATTAAATTTGTAACTTCCTCAGGCAGCAAGTCCAAAGACGGTGACCAAATCGATGGTCCAACAAACGGTAACCTCCTCCTACCTGAATCTCCATTTGAAAAATAAGCAGCTAATTTAACCCTCCTATGGTAGTTTTGCAAATCAAATAGAAGTTGAACTTTTTGATCCTTGCCTATATTCAAAGACGGAATAAACGATAATCCCTTACTTAAAAGACTATATTGTGATGCTGACAGCTTGAAGTTGCTTGCCAACACCACCACATCCCGACCCTGAAGGGATTGTGACCCCTCCAACCCATCTTCTTCCAGCCTCAATGGGTTGTGGAGTTTAAAAAGGTCATCCAATGGTCAAACATGGCTTTCCCTGTGTCTGCCGACCAATGGACCTCATCCCCTTCAGTCTGAAATTGTTTTGAGGGCAGGAGAGGAATGTAAGGCATGGTCCTCCGGATATGCTCATTAAGAATCTCCAATTCCTCCCTCTCCTCTGATGGAAGCAGAGGAGAAAAGTTGACAAGGGGGATCCACACCTCTGCATAGGGGAACTTCCTCTTTGTGGATCTAAGTGCACCCTGCAGGTTTTTGATTGTTGTCTCCCTCGACTTATTTCCCCTGCTGTTTATTCCAAATGATAATATGATCTTCTCCACCACCAAACCTTTTGGTGCTGCAGTTTTTTCCATAAGGGCCTGTCCATGGCGGAAATGACTCCCTGGAAAACTGTCTATCTGAAGGTCCTGCTGACAATAGTCAGGTAAGTTGCTCAAATTTGAGTCTCCAATAATAAGAAACTTCTTCTTGACCTCCAGATTCCAATCTGTGAGCTTCTTTTGAGTGTTGGGGTGTCTATGCACCTCAAACCTCCTGGGTTCTGGATTGACGAACCGCTCAAAGGAATCTTCGAAGACTTCCTCCTCCGGGGATGCCTCACGATGAACTTGGGCAACCACTGGCCTCAAGGTTTGCGGAGACTGTCTGGTGTCCACCTCTTCACCATCGGCTTCACTGTCCTCCATCTCTTCACTCTCGTCTTCATTGTCCTCCTCTACTTGTGACTCCTCAAATAGAGTCCCCAAATCATTTGGCGTGGAGCTATGGGGTGGAGGTGCCACATCACTCCTGTCCTCCTCAATTATCTCTTCCCAATGCAGATCCTCCTGAAATTGGACCCTACTCCTGGTCCTGCGAGATTGTCTTGGCTCCTTAGGGGGGTCCACTTGAACGGGATCCTGTTGTCCGGGAAGATCTGTCATGGTGGCGACTGATATCTGTGATACCAACTGCCGTCGACCAATAGCCCCACCTTTTCTTTTTTGTGTTCCCCCCAGCTGTTCCTGTACATCTGTGGTCTGGGCTAACGCCCCAGCTTGTGGCTGTGGACCTGTGGTCTGGGCCGCCGTTGCGGTCTGCTGTACAGTCTGCGTTTGTGTGGCGTCATTAATCTTGGCTGTGATCAGAGCCTGAGCATGATCAATGACATCTCTGGTAATGCGTGACAACTTCCGCTGGGCCCAACGAACTGCCACCTCAAATGCCGCTTTCCAGTCGGTGGAACGAAGACCGGAAAACTCCTCCAAAAGTTCCTCTAAGCCTGTCTCATAGTGTTCCCTCAGTATGAGGTAAGTGTTGTGCCCCCAATTCCTGGCGTTCCCAACAATCATGTCCACCGTCTTTTCAGTGGGGGCTGCTGGCTTAATCATCCCTGACAGGATGTCCACCATCCTAGATATCATAACCGGCTCTGGTTTCCCTTCCTTTGGAACCACATTCTGAAGATGGTGGACCATCCTGATTATGCCATACAAATTGCGGATCAGTTTCCCAAACTGGGGTTCCGCTCTTTGCCATCCCACTGTTGACCCTCTGTCCCGTGGAGAACCTCCCCTCCGGGCTGGTCTTGGATTTTTTTGGCGTACCGCATCTGCATAAGAGCGGAATTGGGGTCTGGTGTACTGAGAGAACCGAGGGGGAGGCGCTGGCTGATTAGGAAAAAAGGTAGGGACCTTGTCCCTTCTCCCGAAGGAGGAAAAGAAGGCACGGTCCATCCCACCTCTGTTCCCCCCATATCCCTGACCCCACTGGGGTTGAC
>NC_141341.1:0-2500 GCF_037954235.1 Aulostomus chinensis | reverse complement strand
GGGTTAGGGTTAGGGTTAGGGTTAGGGTTAGGGTTAGGGTTAGGGTTAGGGTTAGGGTTAGGGTTAGGGTTAGGGTTAGGGTTAGGGTTAGGGTTAGGGTTAGGGTTAGGGTTAGGGTTAGGGTTAGGGTTAGGGTTAGGGTTAGGGTTAGGGTTAGGGTTAGGGTTAGGGTTAGGGTTAGGGTTAGGGTTAGGGTTAGGGTTAGGGTTAGGGTTAGGGTTAGGGTTAGGGTTAGGGTTAGGGTTAGGGTTAGGGTTAGGGTTAGGGTTAGGGTTAGGGTTAGGGTTAGGGTTAGGGTTAGGGTTAGGGTTAGGGTTAGGGTTAGGGTTAGGGTTAGGGTTAGGGTTAGGGTTAGGGTTAGGGTTAGGGTTAGGGTTAGGGTTAGGGTTAGGGTTAGGGTTAGGGTTAGGGTTAGGGTTAGGGTTAGGGTTAGGGTTAGGGTTAGGGTTAGGGTTAGGGTTAGGGTTAGGGTTAGGGTTAGGGTTAGGGTTAGGGTTAGGGTTAGGGTTAGGGTTAGGGTTAGGGTTAGGGTTAGGGTTAGGGTTAGGGTTAGGGTTAGGGTTAGGGTTAGGGTTAGGGTTAGGGTTAGGGTTAGGGTTAGGGTTAGGGTTAGGGTTAGGGTTAGGGTTAGGGTTAGGGTTAGGGTTAGGGTTAGGGTTAGGGTTAGGGTTAGGGTTAGGGTTAGGGTTAGGGTTAGGGTTAGGGTTAGGGTTAGGGTTAGGGTTAGGGTTAGGGTTAGGGTTAGGGTTAGGGTTAGGGTTAGGGTTAGGGTTAGGGTTAGGGTTAGGGTTAGGGTTAGGGTTAGGGTTAGGGTTAGGGTTAGGGTTAGGGTTAGGGTTAGGGTTAGGGTTAGGGTTAGGGTTAGGGTTAGGGTTAGGGTTAGGGTTAGGGTTAGGGTTAGGGTTAGGGTTAGGGTTAGGGTTAGGGTTAGGGTTAGGGTTAGGGTTAGGGTTAGGGTTAGGGTTAGGGTTAGGGTTAGGGTTAGGGTTAGGGTTAGGGTTAGGGTTAGGGTTAGGGTTAGGGTTAGGGTTAGGGTTAGGGTTAGGGTTAGGGTTAGGGTTAGGGTTAGGGTTAGGGTTAGGGTTAGGGTTAGGGTTAGGGTTAGGGTTAGGGTTAGGGTTAGGGTTAGGGTTAGGGTTAGGGTTAGGGTTAGGGTTAGGGTTAGGGTTAGGGTTAGGGTTAGGGTTAGGGTTAGGGTTAGGGTTAGGGTTAGGGTTAGGGTTAGGGTTAGGGTTAGGGTTAGGGTTAGGGTTAGGGTTAGGGTTAGGGTTAGGGTTAGGGTTAGGGTTAGGGTTAGGGTTAGGGTTAGGGTTAGGGTTAGGGTTAGGGTTAGGGTTAGGGTTAGGGTTAGGGTTAGGGTTAGGGTTAGGGTTAGGGTTAGGGTTAGGGTTAGGGTTAGGGTTAGGGTTAGGGTTAGGGTTAGGGTTAGGGTTAGGGTTAGGGTTAGGGTTAGGGTTAGGGTTAGGGTTAGGGTTAGGGTTAGGGTTAGGGTTAGGGTTAGGGTTAGGGTTAGGGTTAGGGTTAGGGTTAGGGTTAGGGTTAGGGTTAGGGTTAGGGTTAGGGTTAGGGTTAGGGTTAGGGTTAGGGTTAGGGTTAGGGTTAGGGTTAGGGTTAGGGTTAGGGTTAGGGTTAGGGTTAGGGTTAGGGTTAGGGTTAGGGTTAGGGTTAGGGTTAGGGTTAGGGTTAGGGTTAGGGTTAGGGTTAGGGTTAGGGTTAGGGTTAGGGTTAGGGTTAGGGTTAGGGTTAGGGTTAGGGTTAGGGTTAGGGTTAGGGTTAGGGTTAGGGTTAGGGTTAGGGTTAGGGTTAGGGTTAGGGTTAGGGTTAGGGTTAGGGTTAGGGTTAGGGTTAGGGTTAGGGTTAGGGTTAGGGTTAGGGTTAGGGTTAGGGTTAGGGTTAGGGTTAGGGTTAGGGTTAGGGTTAGGGTTAGGGTTAGGGTTAGGGTTAGGGTTAGGGTTAGGGTTAGGGTTAGGGTTAGGGTTAGGGTTAGGGTTAGGGTTAGGGTTAGGGTTAGGGTTAGGGTTAGGGTTAGGGTTAGGGTTAGGGTTAGGGTTAGGGTTAGGGTTAGGGTTAGGGTTAGGGTTAGGGTTAGGGTTAGGGTTAGGGTTAGGGTTAGGGTTAGGGTTAGGGTTAGGGTTAGGGTTAGGGTTAGGGTTAGGGTTAGGGTTAGGGTTAGGGTTAGGGTTAGGGTTAGGGTTAGGGTTAGGGTTAGGGTTAGGGTTAGGGTTAGGGTTAGGGTTAGGGTTAGGGTTAGGGTTAGGGTTAGGGTTAGGGTTAGGGTTAGGGTTAGGGTTAGGGTTAGGGTTAGGGTTAGGGTTAGGGTTAGGGTTAGGGTTAGGGTTAGGGTTAGGGTTAGGGTTAGGGTTAGGGTTAGGGTTAGGGTTAGGGTTAGGGTTAGGGTTAGGGTTAGGGTTAGGGTTAGGGTTAGGGTTAGGGTTAGGGTTAGGGTTAGGGTTAGGGTTAGGGTTAGGGTTAGGGTTAGGGTTAGGGTTAGGGTTAGGAG
>NC_141340.1:25246134-25498292 GCF_037954235.1 Aulostomus chinensis | reverse complement strand
CATGCAGCAAAATGTATTGTTTTTTTATTTTGCAGGATGTCAGGATTGTTCCAGATAGGCGTGAGCCTGCAAGGGGTGTTCGAGAGCCCATTGCTTTTGAGAAATTCCCACCAGGCTATGAGGGTGTTGCTGATGCTAATGTACTTAAAGCAGCTGTGACGCTTGATAACAGGGCTGATAAAAGGGAGATCAGAGATTTGGATTTCTTTGCAGAATGTTTGTTCAATATCGCGCCATGCTTGGTCTAATGAGTTTGGCTTTAACCATTTTAGTACGTATTGCAATCTATTGGCCAAGTAGTAATTATAAAAATTTGGTAGTTCCAAGCCACCATAGTCTTTACTCTTTTGTAAAGTCTTTAAGCTTATAGTGGTGGCTTAGCTTTCCAGAGAAATTTGGAGATGTTAGAGTCGAGTGTTTTGAACCAAGTCCGGGGAGGTTGGGTCGGAACCATCGAGAAAACATAGTTGATTTTTGGCAAGATCATCATTTTTACTGTTGCTATTCTTCCCATAAGTGATATGGATAGTGTGCGCCACCGGGTGAGGTCGTCCTCTATTTCTTTGATTAGGGCGGTATGATTTAGCCGTGTCAAGTCAGACAATTTGGCAGAGATGTTGATGCCCAGGTATTTAATG
This sequence comes from Aulostomus chinensis, assembly GCF_037954235.1. Classification (NCBI taxonomy): domain Eukaryota; kingdom Metazoa; phylum Chordata; class Actinopteri; order Syngnathiformes; family Aulostomidae; genus Aulostomus; species Aulostomus chinensis. The sequence goes on along the minus strand of NC_141340.1, from coordinate 25,497,654 downwards.
TTTCCTGGCCGTAGTGGTGCGGCGAGCATACTCTGGAAACCTGAGTTGATGGGAAGAACAGTTGACTTGCTCCAACTAATAGAGTAGTCAGAAATGGTTGAGAATTTGTCAATGAGTGCTATCGTTTCAGGGAGAGATGATTGTGCATTCCGTAGGAAAAGTAATACATCATCAGCATAAGGGCTTATCTTATGGATCACATTTGTAGCATCAATTCCCTTGATGTTGTTGTTTTGCCGGACTGCAGCTGCGAGTGGCTCTATGAATATAGCAAAAAGGGAAGGGGAAAGTGGACAACCCTGTCTGGTTCCTCTTTGGAGAGAGAAGCTTGGAGAAGTTTGATCATTTGTTCTGACACAAGCACTGGGAGCGCGGTAAAATGTTTTGATCCAGTTCACAAAGTTATCTCCAAACCCAAACTTTTGTAATGTGGTGAGGAGAAAGTTCCAATTTACCCTGTCGAATGCTTTTTCTGCATCTAGGGAGACAATTATGGCATCCTTGCTCTGACTGTTACAGTCGTCTATCAGGTTGATAAGTCTATGTGTGTTGTTAGTAGAGTGCCGTCCTTTAATAAACCCGGTCTGGTCAGGATGTATTATGTGAGGTGTTACTTTTTCAAGCCTTCTAGCTAGCGCCTTGCTGATGACTTTAATATCTGCATTTATTAGTGATATTGGACGATAGCTTTATGGAAGTGCTGGGTCTTTGTCCGGTTTAAGGAGAAGGTTAATAATCGCACGGTTCATGTCGGGTGGCATGGTCGAGGTTTCCTGTATTTCAGTGAACATTTTGTAGAATATTGGTGCAAGCTCAGGCCAAAACTCTTTGTAGAATTCTGCAGGAAAGCCATCCGGTCCCGGGGCTTTCTTGTTTGGCATATGTTTAAGGGCTTCTTGAAGTTCCTCGATAGAAATAGGAGACTCCAGAGCCATTATTTGGTCTTGATTTAATTTTGGCAAGTCAAGTGTGCTTAGAAAGTTTTCAATGCAAGATTTGGATGGGTTAATCTCAGGTGAGTAAAGTTTTTTTTTATAGAATTCCCTAAAAATGTAATTGATTTCTTCTGGGTCACAGGTTGTTTCCCCATTGGAGTCCTTAATGGAGGATATTGTTGCTCTTTCTTTGTTCCGTTTTAGTTGGTTCGCTAAAAATCTGCTGGATTTATTGTTATGTTCAAAGTTCTCCAAGTGTAGTCTCTGCAGCTGAAATTGTGTTTCGATGTCGAGTAAATTATTTAGTTTTAGTTTTAATTCCCTTAATTCTCTCAGTAGGTGTTCCTCTTGGGAGGCAGCATAAGTTGTCTCCAAGGCTTTAATTTTTTCATTTAATTCTGTTTCGAGAGCTTTCTCCTGTTTTTTCTTATATGAAGAGTAAGATATTATTTTGCCCCGCATGCCTGCTTTTGCCGCCTGCCATAGCACACAGGCTGAGACATCAGGCTGGTCATTTATCTCACAGAATATTGTCCATTCCTCCTTAAAGAATTTAATAAAATTGGGGTCCTTGAGCAACGATGTATTAAATCTCCATTGTTTAGAAAGCGGTGTTCTAGTTTTTTTTGTGAGTGTCAGAGTGACTGGTGCCTGGTCGCTAATGACAATGGGGTGAATCTTGGTGTCAAAGACATCCTTCACAATTGAGTTGCTAATTAAAAAGTGGTCCAAACGAGAGGAGGAGTGGTGCACTGGTGAGTAGTAGGTGTATTCCTTAAGTGTGGGGTGGTGTGAGCGCCAAGCATCGCAAAGACCGAAATCACTCATGTACTGCTTTATTATGTCGGAAGATTGGCAGTTGCGCTGACTAGCTGCTCTACTGATTCTGTCCACTTGTGGGTTCAATACCAGGTTGAAGTCCCCTCCCACTATGAGTGCTGTGTCTGAGTGGGCTGAAAGTGCAGTGAAGAAGCTGTGGAAGAAGGAGGGGTCATCAACATTTGGACCATATATCCTGGCCATGCATACCTCTGTGTTGTGTGTGGCTATGGTGACTCTTACAAACCTACCTTCTGGGTCTACGATGGTGTTATTACAAGTGAACCTGACGTTTTTGTGAATCAGAATGGCTATGCCTCTTTGCTTGGTGTTATAACTCGCTGTGTATGTGTGCGGGGACAGCGGGCTTAACACATGCTTACCTGTTTTAGGTAGATGGGTTTCCTGTAATAGGACAATGTCTGCTTGTAAATTTTGTAGGTGTGTTAAAATTTTAAGCCGTTTTTCACGTGAGCCGATTCCACGTACATTCCAAGTGACAAACCGTAGTTTGTTCGTGTCTAAACTAATCTACTGAGTGTAAGTTGTAACAAGTAGGTGAGTGAGAGAGAGAATGTGTACCTGTATCTTTGTGCACGCGCGTGTGTGTGTGGTGGCGCCAGAGAGGATGAGAGTGCATGTGTGTGGCAAATGTAACAATATTATATCCCTGCACTACAAACCATATAAACATCACATTTAAAAATAACATGTAACACAGAACAACGAAAGGAAAGACAAAGGGGAGACATAAATACACACATAAATACTCACATAAATACACACTCGTGAGTAAACTCGGCATGTAGCAGTCTACCATGTGTGTTTTTATGTTTTAGGCTTAACACAGTATTAAGAGAGAAAGAAGAAAAAAAAACACAAAAAAACAACGAATGAGAGAAACTGGTGTTACCTTAATCCATGACCTTCATCATGCTAATACAATTCTCGGCTGAATCCGGTGAGTTCCGTGTGGAGAGAGGAGACGCGCTTTAGCAGAGCCAAGGGGTGATCTCCGGATCACGGAACAGCTGGCCGTTAACGTACAGTTTATCCACCGCGATGACAGCGCGGGATCCTCCGTCGATGAACCTCTTCCTTACAGGGAACAGGCGTTTGCGGCGCTCCAGCATCTCCTTAGGGAATTGATCGTTCACACTGAAGTCCATTCCTCTCAGTTCCCTGCCCCGGCTCTTCACCAGCTCCTTCTGCTTGAAGTGCTCGAACTTCGCAATGATGGGTCTGGGCCGCCGTTTCTCTGGTCTCTTCCCTCCAAGGCGATGCACCCGGTGGAAGGTGATGTTCTTCACGGTCTCCATCGGAAGTTTCAGCTGTTTGTGGAGGAAGTCTTTGATGGACATCTCGGGGTCTTCCTCCGTCTGCTCAGGTATGCCGGAGAATACCAGGTTGTCCCGCATGCTCCTAGCTTGGATGTCAAGGATAGCCTCTTTCATCCGCTTGTTCTCCACTGTAATCTCCGTCGCCCCCTCGGTGAGTGATTTAATGGAGGCTTTAAGGGCTTGATTTTCAGCGGCCAGTGAAGCCACCTGTTGCTGGCTGAATTCCAGTGACTCACAGAGAGCCTGGAACTCTCTGTGGAGGATTTCCACTAGAGAGAGTCTTGCATCGAAACTTGTCAGTTTTTTGTCTATTGATTCCAGAATGTCTCCGAAATCCTTATCGGGCAATGAGGGTGCGCTGGACGGTCGGCTTCTTTTAGGAAGTGGGGTCGTCACGTTGTCCGTCTTGCCCATGACGAGTTGGTGGTAGCACTCGTCGACGTACTCCTGCAGACTTTCCACTGTCTCTTCTTCCAGATTTATTTTGAGGATTGTTTGTGGATGAGAGAGTTGAAAATCGCTTTCCGTGGTTTGAGTTTCCGATTGATCTAACTGTGTGAATCGGCGTTTAAGGAGTTAGCTTGTTCTGGTATCTTCAGATGTGTGCCGCCATGTTGAATCACGCACAAGTGTGACGTTCACTCTGACATGCTCACAAGGTTCACTCTCCTAAGTTTGGAAATCTGAGCATGCTGTCTTCCTGATTGACTGGGCCAATAACTTCGCTTGTATCTGTACCTTCAGAAGAATCCTCACTACTCTTAGGAATATATTCCTCTCCACTGTCATCTGAGGTGAGGTCAAAAAGCTCATCTGAATCAAAATCAATCTGTCTGTTCACCTTCAGAAAAGAAAAAGTAAATTCAATTAAAGTCAGCACATGATTAAACACTTTCCACAGGCACATAACTCAAGATGCAAACTATCAGTAATTAAATTTCATGCACGTTTTAATCTCTTCTCTACATAGTGTGTTGCTTACTTGTATGCTTTTGGTCCTCCTCAACCTTGGAATATAATCTCTGTCCTGGTCGGTGATGCTAGGTCCAGACTCAAACTCAGAAGTCGGACATGTCTAGAGTGTCCAAAAGACATGTAATTTGCATTTGTACCAATGTACAAAAAGAAAGAACATGAACAAACCACCATACATGTAAATGCTCAAAAATGTATTAACATTACTTTACCTGGCAGCTTCCATTCAACTGGGAAGGACTTGTGCATGGACTCAGATTCGTCAGAATCTGTGTAATCTACAAGTGTAACTTTGTCAGTTGCAGGAAAGAGTTCTGGTTCATCTGAACCCTATAAGAAAAAAAAGTGAAGAAATGATATATATGACAACAAAATACGCAAACATATACATCTGTATAAAAACTGACGTGTAGAAAAACTAACCAAGACATTGTCATATTGTTCAAAAAACTAACATGTACTTTACCATGGTGGCATTAAAGTAATTTGAATATATGGCAAAGACACGGCATGACAAAAACTATTCGTGAATATTGCTATTTGAGGTGGAAACTATAGATTTGTAGATAATTACTCATATGACTGTAAAATCCATGTCAGCAGCCATCACTTTAGTGTCCTGTTTACAAAAGCATTTGGGTTAACTGGCAGTACTGAATACACCTGGAAAATATTTCCTGTATCTGACTTAAAATCAAAGTTACTTTTGATAGGTTCAAGTTGGCTGTGATTCTGTCTTACATAGGTTGCCTGCTGTAGGAATACTGTAATGATTACAGATGAAAAAAGGCAGAGGTGAAGTATGACAGGACTGAATTTATGTGTGACCAAAAGCTGGTATGATGGGGACTATCATTAAATCTGTATGATATCATCTACCTACGATGGTCCCAACAATTAAGAGAAACCAGACAAGTGTGTGACGGTCCCCATTAAATCACAAAAACCAGAGTGTGCTTGGCACCGTACTTGACGTCAGAGCTGTAAAGATCTAAAGTAAAACCAAAGAGTATTCACAAGTGTAACTCTTGCACACATTTGACTAAAACTAGAAACAAAAGAAGGGTTTAAAAACAACAGATTATTACCATCATCTGGGAGACTGAAGATCTCTGCGCAGTGTGCTCTGCTGTTCTGGAGACTTCAGTGTCCAAAGACTCAGTCATAGAAGATTGTCCTTCGGCCTGGAATGATAATTCATAATCATTATGGAGTAGCTCGTCAACAGAAACAAGTTAGTTTAAGAGACAAAATGGGAAGGAAAACATCTGTGATATTTATGTTTGAACCGTCCTTTATCTGATTCCAAATCGTCTTTTCTCTGATTCCAAATCGTCTTTTCTCTGATTCCAGTCACAAGAGTGTAGCCTGTTATAGCACTGTAGTCACCATTACAGTTGGTGACTACTATTACAGAAACCAAAGAGTATTCACAAGTGTAACTCTTGCACACATTTGACTAAAACTAGAAACACCAGACATTGTACATTATTAATATGTTGTAGTATTAAATAAATGAATGGAAGTTGCGTTAGTGTCAATCTGTAAAACTGTAAAACATTCACATTCATTAACCTTTCTTTCCATGAATGACAATTTTTCACACTCGCATTCAGTGACTCATTTATGACAAACCTGTTTCCTCCATGGCCAGTCAGTTCCACCATAGTCATATGACATCTCTTCTCCTGCATGAATGTCCCTTAGAGCAAATAGACAGAGGTGTGGTTTGCCCTCAGTTATGATCCTCTTCATTTTGCAGTTTGGATGCTCGTGGTCATCATTAACGAGTCGTCCAAAGCTGTCATCTTCTTGAGCTGCATCAACACTTTAGAAAGGCAGCAAATAAGTGATTCGCCTCAAAAAATTTAATCACTGATTGTAATTTAATACCAGTTCTTAAAAAGAGAGCTTCAGATACACAAGACAGGCCACTTACTAATGGTTATAATTGCTAACTAGTTGACCATTCAAAAATCTAAAACTTAATGTAAAAGCCTTCCCACCATGTTTTTTCTTGCCAGTAGAAGTCAAACATGAAAACAACACATCTACTGTGATATGCCCTCCTCCGCCTTAGAGATTCTTCAGAATGTATTAGTTCCCCTCTGTACTCCACCACAAAGTCTCCTTTTCTGAAATGGACCTTGGCAAACACACCTCGCCCTAGTGCACAAGCAGATATTGTTAAAAGCTTTACAGTTGTGGTATTTTTTTGTATCCCTATTAGCTGCATAAACAGGGGATCTAAGACATCAATAATCATCATGAACAGATATCATTAATAAAAGGTTATAACTACAATAACACCCCAAATATAATAATTTCAAACTTTGGTTTGTGCATCCGCATCCAGTCAGGCCACCAGACCAGAGCTAATGTCCTTGATAGATAGATAGATCCTTTTTCATCCCCAAATTCAAAATGCACTGCTAATTTCTGTGCAACTTTCCATGTCTTCTCTTCACTAAACAAGGGTACAATTAAGCGGTAAGAATAAACACATGCACACATACTGTACCTTTAAAAGAGTTAATGTATCGAACTTCCAAGGCTGCTGTCTTGTCAAGGGCCTTGACAGCATGTTCTATTGCATCCTGTCATGGTGGTTTCCTGCATCTCCTTGACATTGCAAATCCTAAAATAAAATAAAATGCTTAGATATTTTTAGACAGCCTCATAAATCTTTTCATAAAAATTCTTTGTTAGCTTTAACAACCAAATGTAGACCACCAGAGTGTAACACTTTAATATACAAGGTTCAAACTTCAAACAATGCAATCAGAAAATGAACCACTCCATATACCAAATCTAAATTGGAAAAAAAAATGGCAACATGCTGAGCCACTCCACACCGCACCTGTCCCTCACTCAACAATAACAAATCAGCCTAAATTTGGGTTAAAAAACTCTAAACCAGTGTTTCTCAAAGTCAGTTTTTGAGTACTACTGCCCTGCATGTTTTAGATGTCTTCAACAAGTCTGATTCAAATGAATGGATTGTTATCAGGCTTGAACCATATTTCTCTCATTCAGCTTTGCTTTCTCTCAACACCTGCTCCCTCTCCTGCTCCTGTTGTCAGCTAGCTCTGCTATCAGCTCACTCGCGCACACTCTTTCCCAAATATTCAGTGTGTTGCGCTCTCTCTTCCAAATTCAGCATGTCGGATCCTGACAGCCTTGCAGATACCTAAATCAGACCCAGGACTGCTGGCAATGGCTATTTCTGGGGGGTTTACCCGCATTTAAAAACCCTACATATATACACTAATTTTGGTGTAAAAAAGGGTATAAGACATGCAGGGCAGTGACGCTCGAGGACCGAGTTTGAGAAACACTGGTCCAAACAACCTTATAACAGTTTACACACTACCTAATTGAGAAATGATGGACTCCCTTTACAAAGGGCTTCATAATATTAAACTGGGTGCTTCACTTTCCACTTTCAAACTTATACCACTAACATGAGGCATAGCCCTCATGTTAAACTTGAAAAAGAATACAAAAAAACTTCATTGTGTCCCATTTATCGTGCTACTTTATGCTTTACTGATTCAAAATAAAATGAAACCAACTTTTTTTTTAGCCAGACACGTGCCTGCTGTTCCTAACAACTTCGAGCCGATTAGCCAATTAGCTTAGCTAGCTAACGTTGTTAGCTTAGTTAGCTAGCTGGCATTATCATTCATGAGTAAAGAAATTGTGGTCCGTGCACAAACTTTCTTGTCTTTTGACTTTTTAAAAACAGAAACACTCCTGTTATTTGTAAGAAATTGTAACATTTATTTTAATATTTTTATGTTAACCGAAGCTATCTAGCTAGCTCACGTTCAGGTAAATGTGAGCTTTTATGGTTACCTGTTTAAAAAAAACAAAAACATTTCTTCATGGTTTGACCACATTTAGACCACATTTAAATCATATAAAACAAGCTCAGTTCACTGAAATAAATCCTAATGTTGTGCCAGCACAACTTACCTTTTTATTAACGCTGCTCTGGCTGCTGTGCTGACATTGAAAGGCGAGACTGCCGCTTCTCCTCTCTCCTCCGTAGTTCCAGCCAAGGAGCGCTTGTTTCGTATTATGAGCACGTCTTGTAAGGGTGGTTATACTGTTATAGATAAAACTTAACAACTCCGCCCACCGGGCATGTCACGAAAACCGTATCAAGGCAATCCAATCTGTTCATTCAATACAAACGAAACTTTTTATCCATAAAGAGTTTTCCCCAATTTTTCTTGATTATATATACATATTCCTCATTAATATGGCGTATGAGACATTATACCCCTGACTTGGAAGTTAGGATAATTAAGCACTAGTTTATCTTATAAGCAGGGGTGCACATAAGTGGTCCGCATGCGCGCATGCGTAAGGAACCTGGACAAATGCGCTCGGCTTCAAAGGCTTTTATACGCTTTTGCGTACCGACTGCTACCGAGCGCGGGGAAAAGCACTTCTCAAATTGTCAAAGAGACAGGCCCCGCTAAGTAATTATTTTCGTGTTCCGTGTTTCGTGTCCCCGCGCTCGGTAGCGCTCATGTGCACCCCTGCTTATAAGCTTGTTTGCACACGCCAGCATGTCACTGCGTTGCTATGGTGCGACTTCGTCTGCAGTCAGGAGGAGCGGAGTCAGATAATACTGGTGTGTGCAGTGACCACTTTATCAAAGGTAACATAATTTATATGGATATGTTTATGAAGCTAACTGTTTCCTTACATTGTAACGTTAAAGTTATATAATCTAAGCTAGCACAGTATGGGCTATCTTCCATCTCGTCCATTCGGCTTTTCTTGCGAACCACCATCTGGCCCCAATAAAACAGTTAGCTAAAATCCATTAAAATATTCTGATTAGGGAAGGTAATCGAATGGATAAATTAAGTAAAATAGAATATAGTTGTGTAAAAACAATAAAACATTCCAATTAGGGTAGACAATTTGATAAATATATTAAATGATTAATGATTAACAAATAACCAGTTGTAAATACGTAGTGCAGATACAATAAATCTATGTTTAACCAGTATTCAGTGCGAATAATCCGTCTCTGACTGCATGTCCCTGTCTGGTGTCCGTACAATGCCACAAAGACAAGTAAATGTGCTTGCACATGCGCAGGAGAGCCAAGTGTGTGTGAGTTGTGTGCTTGTGCATTACCAACTCCTACCACTAGGTGCCGGTACTGAGTTACCTCTCCTAAGCACATATAAGCACACAAAGTTGGTTTCTGTGCATTGTAGGGATACCCCTGAAAATGTGACAGGGCATCCCTGTGACCTTCTTTTCACTGAATTCAAGGTTTTTTTTGTGGGTTTTTGGTTCCCACAAAAATTTTGGTCCCCACGCTGTGACTGTGTATTCAGGTTTTGAGCCCCACAATGTGATAAAGACATACACACACACACATACACACACACACACACACACACACACACACACACACACTCACTCACTCACTCACACACACTCACTCACTCACACACACACACACACACACACACACACACTCACAGTCACACAATAAAAGCCAACAGCCTCAGCGGGGAGGTACGCGCTCTTTTCCAATGTTTGTGATGTACATATTAAGAATATGTATGTTGAGAAATGGCGTGTTTTTGGTGTTGAACTTTGAGCTCAAATAAACTCTTGGAAAGGCGAATGATTGGATTTTCTCATCTTTCAGTCCAGCACCTTTGAAGTTCTCTCTGGCTTTGCTTCTGAAACTGTCACTGGCTCCTCTGTTCACACTGGGTTCCACGTTGACCACTGAAGGAACTCGTTCTAAGAAAGAAGTGCAGATGACAGATTTATTTATTTATATTTTTGAAAAGCTTCACGTACCCCTGGAGGACCTCCACGTCCCTCCATTTGAGGACCAGTGCACGACTACATGTCTCTGTCCCGCTCACACTTTGGAAGGGTTCCTTTCTCCAGTTGTAACTTGCATTGAGCAGATTGTTTCCATGTTTGTTACTCCTACGTTTGATGTGCAGTATATAATTTATCTCGGAGAAATAATTCTGACAAAGGTATCATAGAATGAGGCAAACACCACGGACTACAGCGCAGCACTTCATTAGCATGACAAACCAGCAGATCATTTTCAGATGGAGGCAAAATTGCACGTATTATTGTTCCTTACATCACCTTGAGTCAGAATCAATGGTTTTTCTACTCTGGACGCTATTTTTTTATTTGAAACAATGTATTACACATGTCCCATTTCAGACAGAAACAATTCTAATGAACATGGAATGAATTCATAAATGTCACATTGGCTTTAAAAAGATGTTAAAATAATTCCAGAGAAGAGTTAATTGAACAAGCAGCTATTTAGGCTGAAAAAATTGAAATCAATTAAGTTAATAGATGAGTAGAAAAGACTAGAAGACATTTAACTTTCCTAAAAAGGTATCTTCTCAATCAAATAACCTGGCGTGACTGTCCCATGGTCGCCACCGGGGAAACAACCGTTTCTCAGGTGGCCCACGTGACTCACCCCTGCTTTTATTCTCTTATTTTCCGTTTCTATTGTCAGACAGTCAAACAAGTGTGGAGTACTGATTGAAACGAGGCCCATTCAGGTGTTCACCTGTTAACCATAACTACCTGGAAGCTCTGCTCTGAGCACGTTCTCAAACCGAGCTCTGAGACACGCCCACTGACTCTCCTCTGCCTGTCACTCAACAGAGTACCGAGAGGCTGCTGGGGAGAACAATCTCACCCTGGCGGACCGCCACCAGCGACACTTTTCAACTTAGAGTTGCTGGTTTGGTCTCGAGGCACTAAATCCTTAACAGCGTCTGAAAAGTCGCTAAATCTCGCGACCAAATGAACTGAGAACCCTGGGCTGCAGAACCGCTCCAAGCGGAAATGCTGATTTGATTGGCTGGAAGCGTCACGTGGGCGCTGCGCGGGCTCGAGGCAGAGAAGTGCTGGGCTCATACGGTGACGACAGACATGCACGCGCCCAACTTTCAACCCACGAGCATGCGATCCCAAGGTAGGGGGGATACCTAATTTTTCCAATAAATGTTAACCATTTCCAGGACATTTGTCCTTTTTTAATCATTTTCCATGACTGGAAAACTGTTGACCAGTTTTCCAGGTTTTCCAGGACACGTGAGAACCCTGTAGTGAATAGAACTGTCCTTGGGGATGAATCAAGTATTCTGTTCACGATTCTGATTCCAGAATTTGCTGTTTTATTTCATTGTTTCACCATGTGATTTTTATTGAACATAGGATTCATGGCGGGAGTGATGAAGTCAATAAGTAGGAGTAAGGATGAGTCATTTTCTGTGCTTGGGGCGAGTCCTCAATGGCTGTCTGTGTCCCACAACATGGTCTCACAGCAACAACAAAATCATTGGTGAATGAATGATAAATATAGCAACTTCTGATCAACCCCTATTGATTTCTTGACACCAATTCTGCGAATGTTATATGTCCATCACAACCCACCCCCTCCAAGATAATGGTGTACCTGCTGGTCCCGATACTTCAGTATCATTTCTATACTGACAGTATTTTAGCATTTTTAGGAATAGAAGCTTGTCCTCATAGGGAAGCCTGTGTGGAGTACCAGGGGCAGGAGAGGTGATAGCCCTGATAGGGAATCCTGCATGGAGTACCAGGGGCACTGGGCTGCTCCAGACGCTCAGCTCAGATCTCAGCTGCTTGCTCTGCTGATTCCTGCTTGAAGGTGGAGGGAGTTCCCTCAACCACTGGGAGCCTCTGGCCAGAGGGACTCTTCTGCCACACAATGGTCGTGTCCTGCACCCCCAGGTGTGACAGCAGGGCGTGGAACAGAAGCTTGTCCTCATAGGGAAGCCTGCGTGGAGTACCGGGGGCACTGGTGGGGGGTCCCCTGGCTGAGGGGAGCTCTGAGGAGGGCTTGGGAACAGGCATGGCAACTGGTCAGTCGCCCGAGAGGCATTTGAACTGTTTTTTGTTCCTGGCAGAAATCCCTTTCTATCTCTCAAAAAAAATCACTTCTCTGGTGAGTCCAACTGACTCGTCAGCTCCGATGACAAATTGTCAATGACCTTGTGCATCTGCTGACCTCTGGTGGCCGCCTCAAGAGACACATTTTTGAGCTGCCCTGCCAAGGAGTCAAGCTCATGACTCACTTTCCCTTCCAGCGCCTGTTTTTCTGCTGGGATTCAAGGTCAAGGGCTCCATCCACCGTCGATTCTTTTCCCCTCCCATTAGGGTAACCTGTCTGTAGCAATGGACTTCAGAGAACGTTAGCAACCTCTGTGCACTGCGCCTCAGCGTGTGCTGACTCCACTCTGTGATTTTGGCCAACCACTTTGAGGCTGAGTTGCTGTTGTTCCCAGTTGCTTCCACTCGGTGATAAAACCAGTAACAGTTGAGCGGGGAATATTTAGAACGCCTGAATTCACTGAGCTCATGAGAGCATGGAAGTAGGCAGGAAGGTGGAGCAGATCCAGGATCCGTGGGGACGGACGTCTGCTTTGACCTGTGTATTCAGGAACCTTTGTAAATACGCCCGTCTGTTCCGAGGATGGCAACCTTTCCGTGTCTTTGGTGAACAGTCCCATTTTTCACTTTTCTAGACTGTATGGGCTGAGGCGAGGGTTCCATCTTCTTCTTGGCAGGCTGCTTCATGCCAGCGTGCTGACCGGTCACAGCACTCTTGATTTTGGGTGCCTGTGTGTCAGGGACGGCGTGGCTTTGATTGGGCTTTGGGGTGTGGAGGGCACGGGAGTGGATGAGCTTGCGCTGGGGGGGTCTACTGGCTGAGGGGAGCTCTGAGGTGGGCTTGGGAACAGGCATGGCAACTGGTCGGTCGCATGAAAGGCATTTCAGTTGTTTCTTAATCCCAGCGGCAACCACTTTCTCTGGTGCTTCCTGAGCCTGCAGCTTCTTCTGGATTGTCTTCCAACGATCCTCCTGCTGCTTCTTCACAGAGTCCAACTGACTCGTCAGCTCCGATGACAAATTGTCAATGACCTTGTGCATCTGCTGATCTCTGGTGGCCGCCTCAAGAGACACGTTTTTGAGCTGCTCTGCCAAGGAGTCAAGCTCATGACTCACTTTCCCTTCCAGTGTCTGTTTTTCTGCTTTAATTTGACTCTCCACGACCCGCTTGTCTGCCTTTTTCTTCTCCAGCTGGTTCATTGTCTTGTACAGGTTGTCGATGTCGGCCTGTTGCTCTCTGCTGTCGTTTTGCAGACGCTTGTTAGTCTCATGTAGATTTTCCCACTGGGATTCAAGGTTGAAAATGTTGCTCTTTGTGTGATTCGCTTGACCCACGTCCTCATCTTGATGGCGTTGCTGTCTCATTTTTTCTTCACTTAAAGCAATTTCAGCCATCAGCTGCTTCTCCAGTTCCTCCACAGAGTTGCAGAGGTCATTTATTTGTTCTTGAAGCTCTTTATAGGCTTTGGCTGAAGAAACTGCCTCAGACTTTTCCATGTGTTCACGGTCATGAATGAGCTCTCTGAGGTGTTCCAGCTGAGCCCGGTCCACCTTTCCCTCCTCCAGGGCTGCAACACGAACTTGCAGACTCTCGATCCCTTTTTCCAAGTTGAGTATGGCCGACTCTACAGCAGTCTGCCGGTTAGAGCAACTCAGTTCCTCCGGTTTAGGGTACCTCCGCATCCTGTCTCTCAGACGGTTCACGGTTTTCTCCAAGGCATCTACACGATGGCAGCACTTCTCGACCATCGGGAGCGATTCTGATTCAACTGTTTTCCCCAGCTCCTGTATCTCACTCCTCATGCTGTTGTTGAGCTTGTGGAGCTCCTGGATTTGAAGTTGCTGCTCCGAGGTGACCTGCTCCAGACGCTTGATCTCAGCTACATGCTCTGCTGATTCCTGCTTGATGGTGGAGGGAGTTCCCTCAACCACTGGGAGCCTCTGGCCAGAAGGACTCTCCTGCCACACAATGGTCGTGTCCTGCACCCCCAGGTGTGACAGCAGGGCGTGGAACAGATCATGGATCCCAGCAAACTTGATCACCTCTCCTCCAAGTGATTCTTCTAAGAGACGGTGGAAGCTTGTCCTTCCACGCAACTTGTTTGAACGAGAGTGATGTGACATTTCTGTCCAAAAACCCTGAACTTCAGTCAGCTCTGTTTAGGATCTGGTATTAATTTAACTTCTCTTTCACTGAGGTCATCTTATACATGAAATCTCTGATGTGGTGATCTCGGGTGTTTCAGTGTTCTCACTGACACTCATCTTCACTGCCACAATGACATCAATCCACCCTTCAGTGAAGGAACTCTCCACATCTTTCTCAGAGACGTTGTCATAGTTACGGTTGGCATAGTTACGTTGAAATTTTGGGGGGTGGTGGGATTACCAATAAATTAATGGAATATTCTGATATAAGAAACATGTGGTGTATGATAGGTATTTTGCAAACACTGAATATAAACACAACAATAGAAAAGCATTTATAGAGAATCAATATATTTCATAGCAGATACACATTAATCTGTCACGCACACACATCTGTATATACACACACATATACACACAAACGCTAAATGTATATATATGTATATATATATGTATGTTTATATATATATGTATATATATACATACATACATACACATATATTTGTATATATGTATATATACGTATATATTATATATATGTATATATTTCTATATATACATATATATACGTATGTATATATATATGATATATATATATACGTATGTATATATATATATATATATATATATATATATGTATGTATATATACATACGTAGAGGAGAGGAGAGAAGAGGAGAGGAGGGGAGGGCTCCATGTAACCTGATGTGTCCCCCAGCAGTCTCAGCCTGTAGCAGCATAGCTATCAATGGTTCAGAGCTACCTGAACCAGTCCTGACTGAAGGCTCTGTCGTAAAGGAAAGTCTTAAGCCTGGACTTAAATGTAGTCAGAGTGTCTTCCTCTCTGACCCATGAAGAGATGCTGGTTCCACAGTAGAGGAGCCGGTACCTGAAGGCTCTACCTCCCAGTCTGTTTTTAGAGATATTGGGAGTCACTAACAGACCTGCATTCTGGGAGCGGAGTGCTCTGGTAGGACAGGAGGGACTAATGAGTTCTTTCAGAGAGGATGGAGCTTCATCATTGAGAGCCTGATGAGTCAGCAGAAGGATTCTGAAGTGGATTCGAGATCCTACAGGAAGGAGAGAAGCTAAAGTGGAGAGATGTGTTCTCTCTTCTAACTCCCGTCAGAACCCTGGCTGCAGCGTTCTGGACCAGCTGGAGACTCTTTAGAGAGTATTTAGGACATCCTGACAGGAGAGAGTTGCAGTGGTCCAGCCTGGAAGTGATAAATGCATGCACCAGTTTCTCAGCATCACTCTGGGAAAGGATGTTCCTAATATTAGCGATACTTCGCAGATGGAAGAAGGCGGTCCTGGTCACATGCTTTATGTGGGAGCTGAAGGAAAGGTCCTGGTCAAAAATGACGCCAAGGTTCCTTGCAGTTGTCCTCAGGGTCAGGGTGATGCCATCTAGAGTAGTGATCTGGTAAGAGAGGTGTCCCTGTGGTGTTTAGGTCCAAACATGATGACCTCAGTTTGATCTGAATTTAGCATTAAGAAGTTAGAGGACATCCAGGATTTCATGTCTTTCAGGCAGTCAAGGAGATTAGTAAGCTGGCTTGTGTCGTCTGGCTCCATCGACCAGTAGAGTTGTGTGTCGTCCTCATAACATGGAAGTTGATCGAGTGCTTCTGGATTATGACACCTAATGGGAGCATGTAAAGAGTGAAGAGAATCGGTCCTAAAACTGAACCCTGTGGTCCACCATATGTGACTCTGCTGTACTCCGAATAGTCATTATTAACATGAACAAACTGAAACTATCTGATAAGTAGGACTTAAACCATTTTAGGGCAGGTCCTTAATCCCAGTTTCACGGTCTAGTCTCTGTAGCAGGATGCTGTGGTCGATGGTGTCAAATGCAGCACTGAGGTCCATAAGGACAGAGACAAGACCTCTGTCTGAAGCTATAAGAAGATCATTAGAGACTCTGACCAGTGCTGGTTCAGTGCTATGGTGTTCCCTGAATCCAGACTGGAAGGCTTCAAAGAGCTCGTTGCTGTGCAGATGTTCATGTAGCTGCTCCAGGACAACCTTCTCAAGGATCTTGGAGATATAGGGAGGTTGGATATCGGCCTATAGTTGGCTAACACATCTGGGTCAAGAGAACGGTTTTTAAGTAAAGGGTTGATGACAGCCACCTTAAAGGCCTGTGGCTCATAACCTGTGGCTAAGGAAAGATTGATTTGGTTCAATATAGAAGTGTTGACTAGAGGGAAGGCATCCTTAAGGAGGCTTGTCGGGATGGGATCCAGCAGACAAGTGGCTGACTTGGAGGAAGTGACTGCAGAAGTCAAGTCTGACAGGTCGATGGGGAGAAGCTGTCCAAGTGAGCACCAAGTCTGGGAGGTGCTTCTATGGGGACTGTAGTCTGTCCTCCATTACTGGCAATCTTTGTTCTAATATTCACAATCTTTTAAGTAAAGAAAGAAAGGAAGTCGTTACTGCTGAGAGTTGGGGGATGCATGGCTCAACAGCACTATGGTTCTTGGTGAGCCTGCCCACGGTGCTGAAGAGGAACCTGGGGTGGTTCTCATTCTTTTCTATTAAGGATGAGTAGTCAGCGCTTCTGGCATTACGGAGTTCTTTTTATTTATTAAAAAAACTCTCCTTCCAGGCTTGGCGGACTTCCTCGTGCTGGCTGGAATGTGTCTTCCTTTCCAGTTGTCTGGTCTTCTGTTTCAAGGCACGCAGCTTTGGGCTGTACCAGGGAACTATTCTTTTCTGGCTGATAACCTTCATTTTCAGGGGAGCTACGGCATCAAGTGTCCCAAGGAGTGCTGCTGCAGTGCTGTCCACAAGATAGTCTCCCTGGGTGGGGTGAAATCAGCTTAACTGCCCATTATATCACTACAAGATGTGGCAGCAAGCTCTGCTGGAATAAGCTCCTAAATCTAGAAACAGCAGTGTCAGATAGACTTCTACTGAAGCGGGACTTTTTCCCAGGTAGGATATAATTTGTTAAAGTAAATTCAAATGTGGTTAAGGAGTGATCAGACAAGACGGGGTTCTGAGGAAGAACTGTGATGAGGTCAGCTTCTATTCCATAAGTGAGTACTAAATCAAGGATGTGATTAAAAGTGTGAGTGGGTTTGTTTACCCTCTGACAGAAGCCAACAGAATCAAGGAGCGACTTAAACGCAGTGGCCAGACGATCATCATTGACGTCCACATGGATGTTAAAGTCACCCACTAGAATGACTTTGTCTGAGTTCAATGCCAAGTTAGACAGAAAGTCAGGGAGTTCTTCTAAGAACTCAGAATAAGGTGCAGGAGGACGGTACACCCCAGCTAGTAAGAGTGGTTTCTCTGCTTTCCAGTCTGGGAGGGAGAAGCTGACAGTCAGGCTCTCAAATGAGTTAATGAACAATTAGGTGGAGGGTTAATGAGCAAATTTGACCGATAGATTGCAGCCCCTCCTCCTCTGCCAGTGGTGCGAGGTACATGGTAGTTAATGTAACCAGGAGGGCAAAATTCATTTAAACTAACATACTCATCTTGCTGCACCCAGGTTTCAGTGAGTGCTAATACACCAATCTGATAATTAGTAATTAAATCGTTCACTAGGAGAGACTTGGATGGGAGAGATTGAATATTAAGCAAACCACATTTAATAGTTTTACTAGGTTGGTTTGCTGGAGCAGTGGTTTTAATTTGAACTAAGTTGCTATAAGTTACTCCTCCAGATTTGGGTGCAGGCTTATAAAGCCTCGGGGCAGACACAGTTTCTATAGGCTGGGTGGGTGACAACACCAAGGAACCAGCAGAGGGCGTGCTAACCTGCTGCTCTGCCTGCTGGTCTGAACTCTGGGTGCTTGTCAGGGATTAGTATGGCTGACAAACTGGCCTCTGTTCCTAGATAAGAGAGATGCACCATCCAAAGTAGGATGGACGCCATCTCTCCCAATCAGACCAGGCTTTCCCCAGAGGAGCTCCAATTGTCTGTGAGCCACGTTGTTATCTCAGCACCACCTGGACATCCAGCGACGGAACGAACGCATGCGGCTAAACATGTCGTCACTCGCTAAATTGGGTAGCAGGCCAGAGAAAATTACGGAGTCCGACATTGTTTTTGCGTAGTTGCACACCGAAGCCATGTTAACTTTAGTTCATTCCGACTGGCGAAGCCGGGTGTCATTAGCGCCGACATGTATTACAATCTTACTGTATTTAACCTCACGTTTTGCCAGCAGCTTTAGCCTCAGCGTCGCCCGCTCTGGCCCCTGGGATGCACTTTATGCTCGCTGGAGTCTCTACCTTCACGTTGCGGAGAACAGAACTGCCAATGACTAATGTCGCCTTCACAGCGGGGCTGCGAGCAACAGAGCCGACATGCAGAGTTTTACTCTCAGCGGGTGTGTCGCTGAGTGGGGAAAAGCGGTTGCAAACATGAAGGGGTTGGTGGGCAAACACGGGCTTACTGCGTCTAGGTTTCCCTCGTGATGTCACCCAGCGGGACTGGCTAGTTCCCAGCTGCTCGGGAGCTGCAGGGGAGCTGCTAGCGGTGGCTAGGCTAGGTGGCTCTGCACCCGCAAAGGTGGACTGAGAAGCTCCTGAAGGTAAAGGACTAGCGCTAGCCTCCATGGTGCGGAGCCGGATCTCTAACTCACTAAGCCTCGCCTCCAGGACTACAAACAAACTACACTTTTTACACGTACCATTATCACTAAAGGAGGCAGAGGAGTAACTAAACATCTGGCACATGGAGCAGGAGGGAGAGGTGGGGGGAGAGGCGGAAAGAGAGAGAGCAGCCATAGCTAGTATGCTAAGGTGAGCTAGCGGACCTGTGGCAAATATAACAAATAGAACGAGGAATTTCAGAGCAAAGTCCTGCTAAAGACTGAAGTGACAGAAACCTCTGTATTACACCAAAACGTCGTATACAGTGGTGCTTAAAGCGATTAAGTTAGCAGTACACCTGAGGGAGCATTGAGAGAGTCGAACAACACAGCGACAGGATTACAGGCAGGAAATGACGCAACACGCTCACCGTAAGTCTCGAGAAGCCAGGCCATATTATTATGGTTTAACCACAGTGGTTCAGGAGGTCAAACTGTTTTGTGTGACCGGCCATGCGGTGCATAGGCACAGAGGATCGGGATCCTGATTTTCCTTATTGCTGGGAGACATAATGGGTGATTGCAGCAGTAAGCAACTCCGTATATATTGTCTTCACATTTGACAGTAACAAATTGACCACTAATTAAGTCTAACCCGAACCCTTTATTAATTAATCACTTATTTGTTTACAGACAACCCGACCGCACCACACTCAGTTTAAAGAGGAGCCGATTGACCAGGGCGCAAGGGTGTGTCAGAGGGCTAAATCATCCTTTGTGTATGTAAAACACCCACCACACAATTTAACACATTTAATTTAAAAAATACAGACCCTGTGAGAAGAAGCCATGCACAGCTGAGAGAAAGGCAGTGAGCCCCAGGCATGATGGGATGGAAGTGCATGCTTTTCTAACAGTTTTATCGACACCCTCAGACCTAACAAGTTTTTCTTTTTTTCAAGTCATATATCCTACACCAGGATTCCTACATATCCAGCAGGCGGTCAATATGCTTGAAAGACTACCTATTTCCACACCTCACAACATTAAACTGCCCTTGACACCGGTGGGCGCTAGAGGGCGCTGGATCAAGCAACTGTCACCCACAGTGGTGGCGCTGGAAGACATTTGTCAGACCAGACCTACAGAAGACGATTTTAAAGATCTGGAGGAAATCTTTGCAGCAGAGCCCGAACCAGCACAACCGGCAAGATACCCTGAACTTTTAAATGGAGGGCCTCACACCACACAGCCACCACAACCTGAACAGGTAATTGCTAGACATGTACATGAACCTGAAGCCGTTGCTTGTAGCAGTATTAACACACCACACATTTCAAGACAAACTGGCTATGGGCAGGGGTCTGTGAGGGAGATTAGCCAATTTAATGCTACAGAACTGGCGCAAAAAGTTGATTTTAGGGATGTAGCTATTGACAACCCTGAATGTGTACCCACTTTTATTAGAGACAGGCTCTCTGGAGTGATTGACAGCGCATTAGAAAGGTCACAACCTGGCAGTGTTTTAAATGTTGTGTTGAGAGGACCGTCCCTGGTGAGCGACCTGCGTATATAGAGGCGGTGTCACAGGCAATTCAGAGTAATGACTCATCAATGACTGACGACGAGCTGGAGTTTATTGTTACAGTTGCACAAAACCACTCAGGAGCAGGGCATTTGAAATTGGGGAATGTGTGCTATGATCAGATTCTATCTAAAAAGGCACATACCCTCTTTAACCCAAACAACTATGAAGAAGATAACAGCCTTTGCTTTTCACTATGCCTCGTGAACGCTGCCGATGCCGCAGCGTCTGAACAAGACAAAATGGTGCTTGCCACACGTCTACACGCGTCGGCAGGGCTCAACCCCTCACGGCCGGTTTTATTCACACACATGGCCAAATTTTAGGCGGTAATACATGCCAAAATTGTGATTTACCACCACACAGAGGCCCGTGAATAATTGCAATGTTTCGAGACGAACACCGCTCCTAATTTAAACACCATCTGGCTTCATCTACACAACAGTCACTATTACTTCATCACCAACGTGAAAACTTTTTTCAGTACAGTGTATGTCTGCAATTACTGCTACAACACTTATGACAGTCCTCTAAGGCATAAATGTAAATATTAGTGCAATGTGTGCTTTACACACTGCTGCAAACGAGCGTCAAACACTTTAAAATGCAAGGACTGCAACCGCATCTGCAAGTCAGAGGTTTGTTACAAAGCACACAAAGAGCACGATAAAACTCATGGCCAGATGCCCTGTGACATCTTAAAAAATTGTAGCGGCCTCGGGGTGATTTACAAAGTCGGTAAAAAACCCATGCTTGTGCACCTGCAAAATGTGCTCACTGTAATGAAGGTGTCATCAGGGCAGCTCCGGCCACATGTGCTTTATACAGCCTATAGAGAAAAGACCTGGAGAGAAAATACAGCTTTTATGATTTCAAAACCCGGCACCACGAGGGAGGGAAAACACGAGGCATGTTTTGTGTGTGCTATGGACATGGATGGAAACAAATTCTGTTTCAACACTTTGCGCTTGCATTTGTTGATCATTACAGACGGCCCAAGTTTCACGGATTCACATTCATAGCCCACAATGCTTCAGGATTTGACAACTACATCCTGCTGGAGCATTTTGTCCGGCGGGGGATTGTTCCATCCGTCACCGTGCGCGGAAGCAGAGTGATCCATATGTACGATGAATCGTGTGACCAGAGATGGATCGACTCTTTTTCTTTTCTTCCGATGCGTTTGGCAAAAACCCCAGACGCTCTAGGATTTAAACATTAGATAAAGAAGAGAAGATCAAGTGCAATAAAAAGCGATTCCACCTTAAAAATGACACAGTAGTTAAAATAGTTCAGGTAGTTTATAAGAAGCGCCAGGTCTTTCCCGATGACACCACTCTGCCTTACAGTTTTTAAAAATGGATTCTGGTTTTGACCCCCGGTTAAAACACCCCTTTAGCATGGTGGTGAGCGGCCTATCCAATTGTGGAAAAACATTTTTTGTTAAAGATATTATAGAAAATGCGCAGTGGACTATTTCACACCCTATAGACAACGTCGTTTACATTTCTTCGTGTTGGCAGCTGCTGTACGACCAACTCTTAAAACTCAGAGAGATAAACTTTGTGAAGGGTTTACTGGACTCTCTGTGTGACGATTCTCTACTACAGTCCGACAAAAAGAATCTACCAATTATTGACGACTTGATGAATGACGCCGGTGGTAATATAGAAGTTCAAAATGTTTTTACAAAATATGTACATCATCGAAATCTTAGCTGCATGTATCTGGTGCAAGATCTGTTTATCCAAGGCAAAGCCAGCAGGACCATCAGCCTCAACACCAACTATCTGGTCCTTTTCAAAATCCAGGGACCGCTATCAAACCTCATTATTAGGGAGACAGATGTTTCCAGGAAAAAGCGAATTGTTGTTCAATGATGCAACCTCCGCCGCTTACGGGTACCTGTTCATAGATTATAAAGCAAAGACCCCTGATGATTTGAGACTCAGAAGCAATCTTTTGGCTGAGAAGACGGTCGTCTACGTGCCTAAAAAAAGATTAGAAAAAAAAAGTCATGATGTTTTCATGCGTTCAAAGAAACCTCCCACTGCTGAACTGCTATATAAGTCACCACCAAATATGAGAAGGGTCATTGTAGCAAATGTGGGGTCCGATCTCATCATTTCTCTGTGTTAAATAGCGCTTAATGTGCTGAATGGGAACACACCTCTAAACACTGGGCAGTACAGACAGCTTAAGAAGAAAAAAACAGATCAGACTCACTGCAGACAAAAAAGTCCAACTCGTTAAAAAGAGAAAATCAGTAAACCAGTCTAGGGGCTTTTTTACTGCCGCTGTTCGGTGCTGCAATCCCTTTCATTGTTGACCTCGTCCGGAGAAAGTAGAGGGAGCCATGGAATATGCGGATAAAATGTATCTGGTTCCCCAATGTCAGCTGTATTCGCTGAAGCAGCAGAACACCAGCTCCATTACAGTTGATGCGTAAAACGAGCTGGACAAAGCCATGGCCGAGGTTCTGGATCAGCAAGGTGTGAATTTGCATGAAAAAGCCAAAAAATATGCATCCATCTTACAGAGATATCTGACACTTGTGAGACAAGGTGAGCAGGAAAAGAATGTGTTGACTCTGTCGCTCCCTTTTTCCCAAAACCCTATTCAGGCCGTTGCTCATGCTGAAGGGGGGGCTGTTGCCACATCTGCTGCAAACACACCAGACGCGAGCGAGCGTGTAGTCTCAGGTTTAATCAAACACATGCCTAAGAGGAGTTTGAGAAACGCGGAGCACATTTTGGCATTCCTGACTAGGGCTCCAGACACTGTGTTCTGGTCAGACCAAGGGGAAATGATTCTCAATAATAAAATAATTAAAGGCTCACACGTGCATGATTTGATCAAGAATGTCACAACTAACCACAACGTCTGGACTCATTAAGACCGAGGGGGCGGTCGACTTGTCTAAAAACTTTGGCTGATTTAAATGTGCCGCTTTCTGCGATACCAAACACTCATGTCCGCAGAGCCATCGGTGACATGGAACACGCAGATGATGTCAGCTGTACCTGTTCAACACCTATGATTAGAAGAGGCAGCAAGAGAACAATGTTGGGTGACGAGTTGTGGGAGACCTATTGATGTTTAGTGATTCTTTTCTTCTTTTTTCATTTTATTGTCGTCGTCAATACATGCATTATACCGGCTTATTTTTAAAAAAGCTATTTGATCAAAGTGGAAGAGCTAATGGAGTGGATGTCTGCATTATTCTTTTCTTTCATTTTTTTCATTTTATTGTCGTCGTCAATACATGCATTATACCGGCTTATTTTATTTTTAAAAGCTTTTTGGTCGATGTAAATCCATGATTTTTTCACTTATCATACACGTTTTGCCTTGTATGTTTTTATTATCAATAAATGTTGGTGCATATGTTATGATGTTTTCTTTGAGAATCAAATAGGCCTGACAGCACACTGATTTATTTATTTTCCACACTGCACACTTGTGAAATCATGGCCGTGGCACACGGCTACAGGTTTGATATTGTTTACAAACTTACACACCATAGCATCATTACGCAGTAAATTATCCGTATACATTTTTAACACTCTATCAAAAGACATTCCTTTCTGCATGTGGTCAAGAAAAAACACACAGTGGTTTCCACAGGAGACAGCCTGATGGCTTTGAAACTGTTTTTTTTAATAAGACACAGCTATAGAGTTTTTCCATAAAAAAAGTGTTCATCTCAGGGGCAAAAATATCAGGTGTATTCCCAAAGCTGTCGAAAAAGCATCCGTTCTTGTCTTTTATGACGTAAACAGCGAGCCAATGCTCTCCGGGCAGATGTGACGGATCTGTGTTAACAATCGTCATTGCAGGGAACCACGGTATTTTCCTTTTCAGGAGCTCATCACACACCAGTACACCTAAAAAACACTGGTCTCTCTTCAGTATTTTTTAACAACTCAGGTCAGCTTGGCGGTGTCCATGGTTCTCAGTAGGAGTCCAGCATCACCTGTCTACTGTTTGATATCTCAATGACTGAGTCAAACACTGAATAACAAATGAGGTTAACAGTTCTGGCGAGGGGATTTCTGAATCGTGCCTCCAATCTCACATTTCCAGACTTGATCAGAGAAACGTTTCCGCCATGACCCTCGTCAGGTTCCAGGTTGAAACAAAACAGGCCAGACCCAATTTCTGTCCTGTTTATGGCGAGTGATCTGTCCTTCAGGTGTGGACCCGTGCTTTGAATGAGTTGAAAGTACTCTCTTACATATTGACCATTTGGGAAATGTGGTTGAAACGGCTTGGCTGGATAGGGTGCACCATCAACATACAGGCTGATGAACTCGGTGTTGCAATGCTGAAAATCAAACGGGTTTCTGATATATGAGCCTGTGTAGGCCTCGTTATCAACAAAGCATACAGTTACAAATTTCGGGACCTGGCCGTTGTAAAGGTTTTCCTGATTGCACACCCTGGTGCCCTGGGGGATGGAGAATGTCTTCAAGGCAACTCTGTTGATTGCCCTGCTGCGAGCTCGTCTGACAGCGGGAGAGATGGAGACTTTTTTCACAAACATGCTGGCTGACATGATATTGGCTTTATACAACACATTTTGTGGAGTCATCAGACAAAACTGGTCTGTAGAGCGTATAAACTTTAACGATATGTCGACTCCATTGAGCATACGTTTTTGTTGGAAGAACAAATCAGCATGTATGTATCGGTGCAATCAGCTCGACAATTCTGCTGTGTACGGTATACGCTCCTCTGTGGGCGAGTCCGGGATTAGCGCCAGTTATAGACGTGTCGTTCATGTGATTATGGCCGTCTTCACGAAACAGCACATTGCTAAATTGTGTGTTCAGAGTGTCCGCGTTATAATTGATTAAACATTCAATTATACCCCTGTATGGGTATGTGTTGGAGCTCTGTGTGATCAACCTATCCCCTATTTTAACATCAACTTGAGAAAACAACGTGCATCCAGGGTAGTTAATAAACCCCACGTCAGCCTGACCGTCCAGAGCCGTCCCATCCAGGATTTGGATCCACACTCGTCTGTAGATATATGAGTCGTTCAAATCCAGGTAATCCTCGCCGCATGCCGAAAGATAGAACTCCAGGGGGCCATTCTCTGTGAGAGCTGAGACTGGTGCTACCTCCACATATGTAGATTCCTCAATAGACGTCTGCGTGTATGGGACTGTGAACAGGTCGAGCTCAGTTTTCACACACTCTCCTGACTGGGTGTGAATCAGCGACATTTTGTTAAAATATGTCTCTTATCGCTGGTCTGACGCGAGCTGATGATGTTCTTCTCCTCTTTGGTGCTGCCTTCTTTCTGGAACGACTGTGTGTTTTGGCAGGTGTTTTATTTCTTTTCTTCTTTTTAGGGGCGGTGACACTTGGGGGTCTTTTTCTTGGTCTGGCGCTGCGTACAATAAACCCATTTCCTTCCTGATGCCCCGGCATGGCACTCCTCACTATGTTTGAAACCACATCTCCCATAATGCCGGTGGCTGCTGTCTTTAAATGAGGTTTTGCTATATTTAAACCTCTTCGCAGCAGTGGCAGGGCCATCCTGAATAAACTGCGAAACATCCCCCCCAGACCGTTACCATATTGGGTGCTCGTCCCTATGAAACCCGGCAAAGCCCCACCTGCCTGGTTCATGTAATATTTTATATATCGCCCATCGTTGCTCACGTGAGGGGCATATATGGCTGCAATCGTTTTTAAAAATTGTTCTTCACAGGTCTTCAGTGTAATTTCACGATCGCCTTCCCGTACATAAACGGTATGTGCTCGTTTTGATCGTTTTTGAAAGATATCTCCACATCGTCTATAATAGATTTGGAGAGCGATGTGAAGTGCAGCTTGTCAAAAGTCAATGTGGGCATGTGTCGGGGCTCGTCAGCCACATTTATACACCTCAAGTGCGGGACGTGGCTGTCGCCAACCAGCTGGTAATCCATGATATTGCCATAAATAAAAATATTGTATCGCCCCCCATGGATGTCTGTGGGGAAGGGGGCTATATGTTTTATAGGAATAACTGGCGAATAAATCTCAAACTCCCCACCTGGGGTAAAACCCAGTATTTCAGCTAGTCGCCCACGCAGTGTGACGGTGGTCATTTGAGTAGCATCTTTCGTTTTGTTAGTAGACGGTTCAAACCACCCGATGTAAACCCTATTGCTGATGTTGTTGTGCGTAAAGTGTATGACCCCATATGTGGTGTGGGTGGCAAGCTTTGTGTTAACTTCTTTTAAAATTCTAGAGACTGAATCATAATGTCCCACTGTTAGCAAAATGTCTTTTGATTCCACACTCTTTGTCCCATGATTAGTCGTCGTCACGGTGATGACGGTGGAGGAGGCGGGAAAAAAAGCCCAAATCCTGGGTATGGTACTTCAATAACACCCACCTCGTATGGCTCATTTCAAACAACAGTCCTGGCCAGTTTTGTCCTGTAGTTCCATATCTTGTTATTAGGATAAAGGTGTGCTGATGCATTACTAGGCAGCGTGATGTAGAACCCGCTCTTTTTATCCATCTCGTGGCGAGCCAGAATGCAGAGTGGTTAACACTGTGATGTGGCTCTGACATTTATGATACATCAATGATATCACGGGCATCAACCCAGCTATTAAATTTCTCAGGCCACCCAAACCACTTTACCAGAACCATGTTTTTGCCCGCCTCTTTTTTCCGGGACAGTATTTTCTCAATTTTAAAGCTTTTGTATTTATCCACTATCACATGCTGCAGCTCCTGAGCATAAAATGTTCCTCTAACCGGCTCTCCCGCCATGTCTGTTAATCTGTATACGGGTGGGTCTCTGGCCACGTGCTCACGGTAAAGTGTTCATCTGTAAAAGTCTGTTCATAACCCTTTCTAAACACGACTCTCAGCCTTGATATTCACTCTGTGTCCCCCACCTTACAGTTCAAAGGTGTGACTTTGGAATTTGGTCTTGTTTTGTACAAGTTGTGAAAGACTATGGCCTTATTTTCACTGTTCACATCACAAGGAGCCATTTTAATTGATCTGTGAAAAGACTTGTTGTATGCACTGACCAGCTCCTGGATCACGTCCACGTATCTCCTTGAATTAACAGATGTTCAATACCTCTACATAGGTGTCTTCAAGGTTCTGTTAAACCGCTCCACAACACTAGCCTTGGTCTTGTTCAGGGTGGCAAAATGTACGATGTTATGTGTCTTCATCAGCCTCTGAAAGTGTTTATTATAAAACTCTGTTCCCACATCCGTCTGGAGTTCTACAGGGACGCGTCCACTGCTCAAAATGTCCGCAAACGCCTTTGTCACACATGCCCCGCTTATAGATCTGGGACACCGGACCCACGCATATTTACTGAACACATCTACACACGTCAGCAAATATCTCAAATCGTTATTGTCTTCAGAATACTCGCCCATATCAACCAGATCAGCCTGAAATTGCTTGTCAATACCACTGACCAGTACTCTATCACGGCGAAAGTGTTTGAAAGCCCTGGCGTGGAGTGTGTAGGCGTCCTGGCCCACTAAAAAAGTTTTAACGGTGTCCAAGTCAGGAGTAGCAGCCCCTGTCTCGCTAGCTGCCTTACGCAGACTGTTATACTCCCAAGACCCCCTGGGTGCGAGGGGTCGTAGTAAATATGATGCAGTATGGTGTTCATGGTCAAGACAAACCGCAAATGATCATGTGTTGGTTAAACATCCTAGATTTATTTTAGAATCCTGACACACACACGTAGATACAATCTATAAAGACTAACAATTTTAAAAAGAGTGAAAGCTGGTTACAGCTGCAGATCAGAACAACTTGAGCAGCTGCTGGTTTGGGCTCCCATGTGTTTTCACCCGCTCGTCAAAGATCAACCAGAAGTTTTCATGCTTGCTCACAGCGTCACTCTGCTTGTCAAGTATGGCTGCAAAGTTGTCAGCCTCTAACAGTTCAGCCATGTAGATTCCACTACTCTATCTTCAAAGGGTCACAGAGCATGCACACTAGAAACAGCTGGGTTATTTAATCTACTCAACCGCTGGGTTATGAAATGGTTTACCTATTATGGGTTATTTGTATGGGATTGGGTTATTTTTGTACAGCATCGGTTGACTCAGCACCTGGGTTGTGTGTGCTTCCAACGTCATCACGTCAATCCTAATCCACACATCGCGGCAATTTCAATTCACCGAGAGCTCACGCATCGGAGAGACCGACTGGTCTTCCTCGTGGCAAAGCAGATCAGCGGCAAAAGGTTTGTGCACATTAATATCTAATTCATATTGTCAAAGCTAGTTGGTCGGTTTGACTGACAACCTAGCTGGCCATTTAGTCGCTGTCCTGGGAGCACAAAGGGATACAGCTTTTCTGTTAGGTCTCAGCCATTTACCTAATGAAAGAATGGAACTAGTTCATAATAGGGAGGTCAAATGGTTTTTCAGGGTTTGTCGAGATTACGTATTTTAAGCGCTCGAAATGCATCTATCTTGTTCTATGTCCTCGTATAGGGTTAGTAAACAACAAATCAAAAGTTTCCTGACGTAGATCGTCCTTTTTGGGAGTCTGAATAAAATTTTACGGATTTAGCTCCCGTAATCATCGATGCCGGCGGGAACTGACAGGGAGGGCAAACGTTCCATTATAAGTGCAATGTAATCAAGTGGCAATTCCAGGCAGCCGCCCTGCACAAAAACTAGCATCTGGGCTGATTTCAACCCGCTAATAAACACCCATACTGGTGGTGTTGGAGTGAGAAAATTGTTGAATCATTTCATTCTAACACCTACTCCTGGGAGGAAAAAAATACATGTAAAAAAAACACGAAAAGTTATAGATATTGGAGTCTGTTTCTGGGATTTTTTTTCCGAACAGACAAAACTTTTTTTCTGGGATAACGAAACCACTTTGATACGTTTTGCGGATTACTTAACAGTCAAAAGACTTGTTTTCAGTATAAAGGGTGTATGAAAAGGCCACAGAGAACGGCGCACCGTGGGACTTAGACTATTTTATGAAAAACTGGACCCAAAAAAGAACTCTTTTCAGTTCTTCCGTCTTTCAGAGGGGCTTCCCAATCAAGTTTTTCTATTTGGACATTGAACTGTCACTCAAATTAGAGCCAGCCGTTCGTGTTCGTGTTATGTGTTTGTTATTCTGAGTTGTGTTCGTGATGGAAAAGTGATAGACAAGGGACTCAGGCCGTTGGTCTCCACTGGCGGGTTACTCAGCAAGACTCTAACTGTACGATGAATAAAATTAAATAAGACGCGCATGGCATGGCGCTCACGAGATATAGCAGGCCCCTGCTCTCAGTGGGCATGGCGCAGACTCAGTCACGTTCACACATCAGTCACCATCTTGTTTAAGCTAACATGATGAATATGCTTTTAATAAAATCTAAATTTTGTGTGGCCCCCAGCAACAATCTAGATAAGATAAGATAAGATAAGATAGGTTCTTTATTTGTCCCAAACTGGGAAATTCTCTTATTGCAGCAGCAATATAAAAGTACAAAAAATACAAAAATTAAATAAAATAACCATAAAATTAAAATCTACAATCTGCCAGAATATGGAGCAAAATTAAATAAGGAAATACTGTAAACTTGTCATTTGTATGAGTAATGTGCAATGTTCAAGTGTGCAAAATGAGAAGAGTTAGGAGATGTACAGGATATTTACAAAAAAGTACAGTGAAGTGACCATCAAATCAAATCAAATGTGACTATTGTACAGAGCTATTGCTTGCGGCAGAAATGACTTTTTGTACCGCTCTGTGCGACAACGAAGCTGCAAAAGTCTCTTAGAAAAGGAGCTCCGTTGTCTGTCCAGTGCGTGGTGGACAGGGTGGTCAGGATTATCCATGATGGAAAACAGTTTGTTCAGTGTCCTCCTCTCCACCACCGCCTCCACAGTGTCCTGCCTACAGCCAATGATGGAGCCAGCCTTCTTAATAAATTTATTAAGTCTGTTAGAGTCCCTGGCTCCGACGCTGCTGCCCCAACAAGCTGCAGCGAAGAAAAGTACGCTGGCCACAACAGACTGGTAGAAGATCTCCAACATCTTGCTGCACACGTTGAAGGATCTGAGCTTCCTCAGGAAGTAGAGCCTGCTCATCCCCTTCTTGTATGCAGTGTCCGTGTTGGATTTCCAGTCCAGTCTGTTGTTGATGGTGACTCCCAGGTACTTATAGTCCTCCACCACCTCCACATCCTCTCCCAGAACACGCAGTGGTTGTGAAGCTGTCCTCTTCCTTCTGAAGTCAATCACCATCTCTCACCACCACATCAGACAGGACACCGCCCAGATGGACGAACTGTGGCCTGCCTGTCAGGTAGTCAGTGATCCAGGAGACAATGGAGGTATCGACACCCATCACCCGCAGCTTCTCCCCCAGTAGCAGTGGCTGGATGGTGTTGAAAGCACTGGAGAAATCAAAGAAAGTGACTCTCACAGTGCTCCCACCACCATCCAGGTGCAAATGAGCTCGCTGCAGCAGGTAGATGACTGCGTCATCAACCCCCAAGTGGGGCTGGTAGGCAAATTGCAGAGGGTCCAGAAACATCTTCACCTGCGGCCTCAGGTGGTCCAAAACCAGTCTCTCCAGCACCTTCATCACGCGTGATGTCAGTGCGACTGGTCGGTAGTCGTTGAGATCCGATGGCATCGACTTCTTAGGGACAGGAACCAGGCAGGACGTCTTTCACAGTGCTGGTACCCTCTCCTGACTGAGACTCAGGTTGAAGAGGTGTTGCAGGACAGGAGACAGCTGGCTGGCACAGGTCTTCAGGACCCTGGGGCTGATGCCGTCAGGGCCTGCCGCCTTACGTTGGTGGAGTCTCTCCATCTGTCTCCTAACCTGGTCTGTAGTCACAGTCATGCGGGGGAGGGGGAGGGTTCTGGTGTTGTCAGTGGAGGAGGAGAGGTGCTGTGTAGGAGAGTTCACCACAGGGGAGTGAGGGGGGTGGGGGGGTGGGGGTGTTTGGCCCAGTGGGGGTGTGTGTGGGTCTGAAGGTGTGGAGGAGACAGCAGGCTGTGAGCTAAACCTGTTGAAGAAACAGTTCAGTTCGTTCGCACTCTCCTGGCTGCCTGATGGTCGTGTGTCTAGGTTTTTCATGTGGCCCCATAGGAAAAACAATTGCCCACCCCTGGTCTAGAATCAATCTGAAGATTTTCTTGTTAATGTCTCCTGTTAGCAGAAGTTCTGTCTGTCGCTGCATCGCGTCAGCAGCGTATAATGGAAGTGGGCGGATCTCGTTTAGGCAGTTTACATCAGACTGCATCAGCCACCAATACTCTTGTGCAGTAAAACATAGTGATTGTTATAGTGATGTAAAGTTAGCTCAATTTACATGTATGTAATGTATCACATATAAATTCTAAAGGGAGAGAGGGAGGATTGGATTCTATATTTTTGGATGCTAGTTCTAATATACACCTTCTGGTGCAACCTAGACACATCATCAGTGTTGTATCCTGGGGTCACGGGTTGTTTCGGGTCTCACAACAGACACCCTCGCCCAGGCGACCCAGCCGGGGTGATCAAGTCCCGGCTTGTGTCTAGGTAGCTTTTGTGGTCCACGGATCGCCCCGCTTGATCCACAGCCATCTGGATGCCTTCTCTACTGCGTCGGAGATGTTCTTGATGGCTTTTCTGTGCTGCAGTCCCTTCAATCCCAGCATCTTGAGTGCCCTGCTGAGAGACTGGCCGGCAAATCCTCTGCAACCGACCTCGATGGGGTTGCATCGGGTCCTCCATCCCTTGCCTCGGCATTCACCTGCCAGCTCCTCGTATTTGGCCCTCTTCCTCTCAAAGGCCTCCTCCATCCGGTCTTCCCAGGGGACAGTCAACTCCAGCAGGACCACCTGTCTTGTTGACTCTGACACTAGGACCATGTCAGGCCTGAGTGTGGTCACTGCAATGTTCTCTGGGAACTTGAGCTGTCTCCCTAGGTCGACCTTCAGCTGCCAGTCCTGAGCTGTTGCCAGCAGCCCCCCTGCCTGACTCCGGAACTGCTGGAGATTCTCCCCAGCCCTAACAAAGGCGATGTACTGCCTTGATGGTTGCTTGCCTTTACTGGTGGAGATCCCTGTGCAGATGGCCTCTGTGATGACCCGCAGCACTTGGTCATGACTTTGAGGATCATCCATAGTCGCTTCAAGAGTCTAGGGCATCTCTTGTAGACAACATATGGCACTCCACTGGGGCCTGGCGCTGAATTGGATCTAGCTGCCTTGACAACCTCCTCAACTTCTTTCAAAGTTGGCTCCTTGGTGTTAAATGCTGAGGTGGGTTCTGGCGGAGCTATCAATGTCCTGCATGGCCCCAGGTCTTCCTCTCTTGCACTGTCACTGTAGGTGGCACTGAGGTACTTGTTAACCTCGTCTTCAGTGCAGGCAAGGTGGCCACTTCTTTTCTGCCCAAGGGTCTTCTTGGTGAAACCAAAGGGATTGGAGATGAAAGCTGCACGTCTCCTGGCTCTCTCCCTGCCCCTCCTCCTATGCCACTCAGCTCGACGGAGGGTGGGGAGTTTTTTCCTCAGGATGTTACGGAGCTCTGCCAGCCCGGTCTTCTCCTCCTCCTTTGCCTGCTTGAACTGCCGACCAAGCAGTCTAAGCTCCTGCCGTAGCTGGCTGATCTTCACTTCCCCCCTGTTTGGCTCCCCTAGCCCTCTGGTTGGCTGCTGTTCTTTTATGCTAAATCTTTCAGCGCCTATGCTGATGATCATTGCCGACATTGTCCGCAACTTCTGGTCAGCATCTCCCCTTGCTGTAGCACCAAGGACTTGATCCAGGTCTTCATCAAACTGGAGCCATTCTCTTTCCTTGTTGGCTGAAGGCCACATGACCCGGCGATGTTCGGACTGCCTGACATAGGGTGGGGCTTGTGGAGCGTGGAGGGTCTGGGCACTGTGGGTTGACTCCCGGCCGGGCTCCTCCTGCGTCTCACCAGGTACTTGACCTGTGCGTTGCACCACCTGCGTCCCTGTCAAACATTTCATTTTGGTCTGGTGGATCTTCAGACCACGCGGGTTCTTGCAGACTTTGCCACATGCACAGACTGCACTCATCGTCGTTTTTCCATTAGCATGGGTCGTTGCCTGGTTGTCTGTCCTGTTGGGGTGCTCATCCTCCCCCCCTCTCAGGCACCCCTGTGGGTATAATACAGTAGGGTTTTCCGTAGCTTGCTTGTGGGTGCACCCTCATGGGAGCTGCAGTTTGGGTTGCTGGCCCTCTCTGCCCCGGTTATTGTCTTTCCAGTAGTCAGCTGTCTTTCCAGCAGTCGCCATACTTTCACGGTCGTCATCCGTCCTATTCCCGGAGGTCACTGGCTTGGCCAGATCAACTAGACTAAATATAATGGTTGAGTTCACTGTTCACCCACAAAAAGCTTGTTATCTTCCCATTGGCTGACATCCTGCTGCTTGTCTGCATTGCTTTTGGCGTGGTTATATCTGAAAAGTTAATACAGGAGCTATTTTATTTTTGCTTCAGCTCTTTTTGTGTTTGTTTCAGATCAATGGACAGCTTTGTCATCAACATTTTGACAGAGTGGCAGCTGACAGACCTTGTAGGTAAATTTAAAGGTGAGAAATATATTTATTTCCCCATCCACAGCATGTCAAGTCTGCATTGCTATTCATAGTGATAATCTGGACAGTCATGGAGTTGACTGCATTCCTTTTTTGTATAAATTCTTATGAAATATAAGTTCCTCTTTTTTTCAATAGTTCCCATGCAATGTGTCAAAGTGACTTCAATAAATGAATGTGGCACATTTTGTTGACTTTCAGTGCTTCATTCTATTTTGTAATAATAAATGATGGAAGATGCATGTTTATTATTATAGCTTCCATGTAATTCGCCTCACATTCTTGGTTTCTGCTCCTCTGTTGTAAAAATAAAGATGTCTTTGTGTTTTCTATTTTTGTCTTTCAGGGGAGGGGATTGATGAGGAGAGTTTTCTTCTATTCGATGAGGTTACCATCAACCAGTTGATCCCAAGAGCTGGCCCTGGGCTGAAGTTCCTCAAAAGATTTAGAGGACTTGTTCGTATTTAAGATCAATGGAGACGTAGAGAGGCTCAATTCTTCAGTTTTCCACACATTATTATTTCTATTTACTATTTAATAGTTTCTTTGGAAGATGGCATATACTTGCTTTAAGTGCAAAAAGCCAATTTCAGGGGGTATCAAGAGTCTTTTTATGCATTTACGTGCAGTCCACAATGTAAACTCAGCATCAACACATTTCCAGTGTAGTGAAAGTGGTTGTGGTCGGACATTTTCTTACATGTGGTCTTTTAAAAGACACTTGGAAAAGGAGCATGAAGTTGGACATGCTCTTGATGACCCCTTTGAATGTCCAGCCCCACCTGTTGATGTACAGAATGTTGAAATGCTGAATGCTGAAATGGAGCCAGCACAGGGAGATGTGGAGGTTGAGGAGGATTGGGATGAACTAGAGCCAGAGGGCATTATCAGTCGGGTGGCCCTCTTTTTAGCCCACCTTAGATCCAAATCTTCTATGACATACTCAAACTTAAACTTTGTGGTTCAGCAGACCTCCAGTTTAATTAGCGATATTGTCAGCAGACTGCAATCAAAGACGATGTCTTTATTTCGTCAGTTTGGTCTTGATCACAGTCAAGAGGTAGAAGAGCTTGGGGTGAAGTTCTCAGAAGTAGCTGAGCCTTTCAAAGGATTGGAGACAGATTATAAACAGATGCAGTATTTTGCTAAATCTGGAAACTTTATTCAGCCAGTGGAGGAGCTTTTGTCAGGGGTTTCCTATGTTCAGCCAATGGCCTCTGCCTCTGGCATTGTCCGGCAAGTTGGAATTCGTCATTCATATCACCGTAATCCGTTAAAGAGCCTTTTGACCAAGATTCTTGAAATTCCCAGGATTTTACAGGCCATGCTGGAATGGCAGCACAGAGAGGGTGATGCAATTCAGGATGTTTTTGATGGAGAGTTTTGCAAAACACACCCATTGTTCCAGAACGAGGTTTCCCACCCCACTTGTCATTTACCAAGATGATTGTGAGATAGTAAATCCGCTTGGTTCAAAGACTGGGATTCACAAGTTAGGACTTATTTATTTCATCTTGAAGAGCTTGCCACCGGACCTGCTATCAAGTTTGCAGTCACAGCTCCTTTTAGCCGTGTACAAATCCGATGACGTAGCGACCGATGGCTTTGATGCAATCCTGCGCCCGATCGTGGAAGAGATCAGGTGTCTAGAGAGTGATGGCATCCTTGTTAATACCCCCAACCATCAAGGTGTTGTCAAGTTCACAGTGGTCCAGGTAGTTGGAGATAATTTGGGCTTGCATGGCATTCTTGGCTACATTGAAAGCTGCGGTGGAAATTGTGTGTGTCGGTTCTGCAAAGCAGATAAAGGGGTGGTGCGGTCTGTGACACTGGAAGATCCTGCACTATTGCGTGATGGCAGTAGTTATGAGGCCGATTTGCTTACAGCCAACTCCTCCCAGACAGGCCTGAAAAGAGACAGTGTCTTGAACAACTTGTCTTTTTATCATGTATCCGACAATATGGCAGTTGACATGCATGACGCACTGGAAGGGGTGGGGCCCTATGGAGTCAAACTTGTGTTGAATTCGCTAATTGAGCAAAAGCATCTCACACTAGAAAAGCTCAATTACAGAATAACAAGCTTGGACTATGGATTTTGTGATAAGGGTAACAAACCCTCTGTCAGAAGCAAGAGTGACCTCAGAAACCCTGAAGGTTCCATGCGGCAGTCAGCATCTCAAATGTGGTGCCTACTGAGGTTCCTGCCGACAATGATAGGTGACCTTATCCCTATGGACAACAAGCATTGGGAACTTCTACTCCTCAGTTCATCTTTTCTCCTTCGCTTACTGTAGCAGCGACACCGTACTTAAGCAAAATTATTGAAGAGCATCACTCCCTCTTTCTGGAGCTCTATCCTCACCAGAATTTACAGCCAAAACACCACTTCATGCTCCATTACCCTGGAGTCATTCAAAAACTCGGACCATTGAGACAGCATTTTTCAAACAGGTTAGCCATGTAACTTGCAACTTCAGAAACATTTGTAAAACCGTGGCATTTTGCCATCAGATTATGCAGTGCCACAATGTCCTGTGTGGAACTGTGTTATGCCACAATACAGAAGTTGGTCCAGGGCACAGTACATTTCGGACCAACATTGAGGGATTTAAAGAGATCCAAAGTGGTCTAGAAGGTATTCCTCTTTTTAGTGAATTGTATGTGCCAGCCTGGGTTACATTTAGGGGAACTGAATATAGAGCAGGCATGACTGTATTCCTGTCCTATGGTCCATATGGTGAGCCTCAGTTTGGTCTCATACAATCAGTTTTACTGCCAGAGCAAAAGTCACACACACCAACAATAAAGCTTGTTGTGAAGAAGTGGGAAACACAGTGGTTTGATAGGCATTTATTTGCATACAGTGTGATTCCCACTCAAGTTTTGGCAGCTGCAGATGTGAGAGAGCTGCTTGATCACCATCCCTCCATGCAGCCAAGTCATACAGAGAGGATGATGACAGTTTACACGTTTCCCTGCGCTGTAGACCTTTCTAGATAATCAGCTGACTGCCACCAGGTGTGTGTGTGTGTGTTTGTGTGTATGTATGACACTTGCAAATAGTATTTTGACAGGTTTTTATGACATTGACATTGACCCCTATTTTAGTCTCATGTGGCAAAAACATTCACAGATTTATATATTGACCCCCACCCACCTTGTTCACCATCCATCCAGGAGTTTACAGACTGATGTCCAGCCAACTATTCCAGGTGGCAGCAACTGTTTATTATATTAACCTGGTTTTTTCTCGTAGGTTGAACCTGCTGTTGACCTTCCATCCCACCTATAAGATCTGATGTCACATCAACTGCCACATCTCCAACCCCCATGGAGGAACAAGCAGCACCTGTGGTACCAGTGAATCAGATGATTCAGACAATACACATCATTCCACACTTTGTAAGTTCTACTTTTACGAATTGGGTGTCACTTTTTATAATCAACACTAGGCTGGGTAATTAATCAAAGCCAAAATTTAGAAACAAAACTGAATATATCTTGTGTATGTTGACTGATCAACAAGCTTTTTTTTTTTTAATTGGCAAATCCACCTGGAGAAGAAACAGTAATTTTCTTATAAATTACATTTATTTGATTAGCCTTTTAAGCCCCATACTTGTTTTGCAGGAGTCCATATCTTCATTTAAAATAGCCAATTTACAAGTTCACGACACTTCTCATTTCAATTCTTTGAGCTTGTAGCTCAGCTTATTTCTGATTTCTTAATCTGATTATCTCTTAATCACTGAAACCATGTGTTACATTTTGCTATGCAATGGTGGTGCATGAAAAGAGTGACAATCACTCTCTACAAGCTCACAACACGTTGTGATGCACAAGAGCTTATAATCAGTCATTAGTTGTAATCAAGGCCAAAGTTTGAAATAATGGTGATACTGATTTGAATTTGTATCATCCTTGCCTAAATGAATAAATAATTCTGCCATGTTGTCTTTTCTTGCAATTTTCTCAGAATGTCCGGCAGATAATTACAGGCTTACCTGATGGCAAGCAAATTGTTGGGAGCCTTGATCATGATCATGTCATCACAGCCAGCCAGAGATGTCTTCCTGTCCGTATCCTGGCGTCATAGCTCATTGAGAAGTTTGGAGAAAAGTACTTAAACAGATTTTTAATTAATTTTTTAAATGTTGAATAGGGTTCTTGTTAAATATGCCAACTTTTCTCATTTGGAAAGCAAAATTATAAGTATTTGATTTTCATTTCACTTCCGATAAAACAAGACACTTTTTTATGTTCTACAAACCAAACTATCCTTCTAAATCTAGTTTTCACTTTTTACTTGTGCGATGATGTGTTTTTTCTGTTTTATCGCCCTACGAAAGAGAGCAAAAAGGCCGTGGCATTGGGTTTGGCTCAGTCATTTCCCAGTTTGAAAGACTCATCAAGCAGTAGCAGCCTGAGTGTTTTTTTGTAAAAGGTCATTTGAGATATTTATTTGAGGTGTTGTGATTCTCAAACCCATTTAATTTGATTTTAAGGTCACAATCCAATTCAATATTTTTCTGAGGGCAGACAGACGTACAGACAAACCGTTCTAACCGTAGCCCACACTGTCAAAATCAAATCCATTCATCAAAGATTTAGATTTCTTGGCAGGAAGTATGGTACACCCCAGGCCGGAACCACCGGCCAGCCACTGGATTTCTGGAGGAAAGGCTGCGCAGCATCAGGAAGAGGCTGAGATCAACCAGCAGGTCGCGGAGCAGGGCACAGACACCGCCTCAAACACAAGATGATGGCACTCTTGCAAGGGCTCTCATACCAGGTAATTATTCAACTTCGAAGTTATCTGATGAAGGTAAACATCTATACTTAAGTGACTGACAACATTCTTGTGTTCTTTTTTACAGAATGTAACATATCAGATGAACACAACTGTAGCCTTTCTACAAGCTTCCAATGTGTTGGTCACTATAAAAGCATCCTGGGCTTCTCGAACCTCTCAGCAGTGCCACAGGCTGATCACCTCCGTACCACACCACACTTATGCAGTGCTTTGTTCTAAAATGGGCCCCAACAAAGTATTGAGTGCAGAAATTAACTTATATATAAGAAGGTTGACACTTTTGTATTTTAACCCATTTGGACCATTCTTTCTTTTTTAGCCTGGAACAAACAAGGTGGAGTACCTCCATGAGGCCAAGGCATCCAGACCATATCCCTACGCCCTGACACTGGGAAATGACGAGCAGCATGTATCTCAGGCCTTTGTCATCGTTGCTGGACAGGCATTGGAACATGACACACTGCTTCAGGCCATCGATGTCTGCTTCAAGGCATTTTTTATACTGGACAGGAAATACCCGAAGCAGTGTCAAAATGTGTGGGAATTCCTGCAGAGAGCTATTTATAAAATGCCAGGAGGGGAGTCCAAACTGGTTAAGTTTCTACAAACCAGAATACTTGCTTGTTCCCAAGTAGTGCGAACGGCCTCAAGGACAGCTTGGACACGAGGACTGTTAACTGTTGTCTGTTGTTTGACTGACACTGACTTGCACTGTTCCAGTTCTTAACATGAACGTACATTTTATATTGTGTATATTTTGTATTAAGAAATGTCAAGGAGGTGCCTTGTAAAGATTTCAGTATTGTTTAAGAGTTTATTGCATGATATATGCTTTGCATGACCAAATCTAGCATGCATTTTGTTATAGGTTGGTTGTTGAACAGTTCATAGATATGGGTAGTCTATTGCAATTTATTTTCTAATAGATTGTGCTGTAATGTGTTAGAATTAACCTGGCATATTGGTTAATTTGACCCAGCATTTGGGTAGAATATTTGACTCATCTGTTGGGTTAAAATGGACCAACCCATCTTGCTGGGTCTAATTAACTACTGCTGATGGCGTGGTATTTTGCTTGAAGAAAATACTCCGGGACTTCTTCCAGACAGCTGTGTTGACGCTGGCTCAGGTGGTTGACAAGACACCCATGACACTCATCTTTCCACACCTTAATCACAGTTCTGGTGAGCAGGTGGTAGATGGCAAATTTCACATTCTACAATTCTACAGTTTCATTTAGCAGACGCTTTTGTCCAAAGCGACGTACAACACAAGCGAGAATTCAGATGCTGCATGAGACGGGGTCCCTGGTCTTGAGGCATAAATGTCTCTACGCTGTCCACATACACACCACTGTGAGTGGAAGCGTCTGCCGGGGGTGGGTTCAACCGCATGGATGAGGAGTCCTGGTGGGGGTTATTGCTGTTGTTGTTGTTGTTGGATGGCGTGACCAGCATAGGCATGAGTTCTGGTGAATGCAGTCCAGGGACGAGGTGGGTTTTGAGTGGTGTCTGGGTGTCTGTAAATAAAAGAGATGAGAGAAGGGAATTAACACATGAATCAAACACATACACAATGTCTACAAAAACCCCTGCCTTGAACAACCACCACATACCTACACAGTGTAGGATCTCATCAATGCTTCCTTGGCGGGGTGCAGAAAGCCGTCACGTTATCATCAGTCTGATTTGATACAGCATCAAAAATAAGGCGCTTCCTAACTCCTGCAAAAGCTGTGGCCAGCAGCTCCTTCTCGATGACTTCTTGTAAGGCATTAAACACCTCACACGAAGCTGGTCTGTCGCACCACTGTACAAAAAAAAGTCTTCAGATTCTTTTGGGCCTTTTTTCGTTCTATCGAGACCTGTTGTCAGGTACAACACAGCACCATTGTGACAAGCTCTATATGCTTTGGGTCCTGATGAGCTGTGCCATCGGGACATGTACAGATCGGTGTAGCCCAGGGGTCGGCAACCCGCTGCTCCGGAGCCGCATGCGGCTCTCCAGCCTCCTTGTTGCGGCTCCCTTTGGTGTCGACAAAAAAAACCAACAAAAAAACAAAAACATGAAAACGGATTTTGTTTTTAAATGAAAATGAATAATGGTTATATCTTAATTTAATTTTTATTTATACATTATTATTTTTGCATTTTATTTACTACTTCTACGGTTATATGGCCTATTTTAACATCTAATTTTGTAAACTTTTTAAAAAAATCATTTGTCAACTAAAACATGTGTCACATAGACGTCTCCAGCCCTCGCCTTTGCCTGCAGGCGGCTTCTTGAGTGTGCGACCCATTCAGTAACCGTGAGGGAAAAACGAGAAATCTCAGATGAAAAAAGAGACTTTAACTCTGCGTGGACCGATGAATTTGCCTTCACTGCTAACGACGCTGGATTAGCGGTGTGCTTGATATGTGGAAACAAATTATCGAACAACAAAAAATGTAATGTTGAAAGACATTTTCAAAACAAGCCCTCAGCATTCGCTGAAGATGAGCGAAGGAGAGCAACCTCAGGACTGCAGGGGAGAGCTGAACAGAGCAAACACACTGTTAGGCCCAGAAATATTTGGACAGTGACACAAGTTTTATTATTTT
This sequence comes from Aulostomus chinensis, assembly GCF_037954235.1. Lineage (NCBI taxonomy): Eukaryota > Metazoa > Chordata > Actinopteri > Syngnathiformes > Aulostomidae > Aulostomus > Aulostomus chinensis. The sequence goes on along the minus strand of NC_141340.1, from coordinate 25,456,352 downwards.
AGCTGTTTACGAAAACATGTTCAGGATACAATGATAGAATCAATATGGGCTTAAAGTACAGACTCTCAGCTGTAATTTGAGAGTATTCACATCCAAATTGGAGCAAAGGCTTTAGGAATTAAAGCTCTTTAATACGTAGCCACTTCTTTTACCAGAAGTATTTGGACAATTGACTCAGAGGGCTGCAAAAAATAAATAAATAAAAAATTAGGCTGCATGGGCTCTTGCCTCGTTAACCTGTCATCATTAAGCAGTTAAAAGGTCTGGAGTTGATTCCAGGTGTGGCGTTTGCATTTGGAAGCTGTTGCTGTGAACACGCAACATGCAGTCAAAGGAGCTCTCAATGGAGGTGAAACAGACCATCCTGAGGGTGACACAAAGAAGCACCCCATCAGAGAGAGAGCAGCAATGTTGGGAGTGGCCAACAGGCGGCGGTTGGGGCTCTGGTGGATCTGTGGAAACACAGAGAGACTGCGAGACACCAAGGCCAAACTACAAAGTGCAACAAGAAGTGGTAGTGACAGTTCCAAAAATGTGCAGGGAGGAGAGGAGGAGAGAGGGGGAGAGGAGAGGAGAAGAGAGGAGAGGAGAGGAGGGAAGGGCTCCATGTAACCTGATGTGTCCCCCAGCAGTCTCAGCCTGTAGCAGCATAGCTATCAGTGGTTCAGAGCTACCTGAACCAGTCCTGACTGAAGGCTCTGTCATAAAGGAAGGTCGTAAGCCTGGACTTAAACGTAGTTAAAGTGTCTGCCTCTCTGACCCATGGAGAGATGCTGGTTCCACAGTAAAGGAACCCGGAAACTAAAGGCTCTACCTCCCAGTCTGTTTTTATTGATACTGGGAATCACTAAAAGACCTGCATTCTGGGAGCGGAGTGCTCTGGTCGGACAGTAGGGACTAATGAGCTCTTTCAAATAGGATGGAGCTTTATCATTGAGAGCCTGATGAGTCAGCAGAAGGATTTTGAAGTCGATTCTAGATCCTACAGGAAGGAGAGAAGCTAAAGTGGGAGAGATGTGTTCTCTCTTCTAACTCCTGTCAAAACCCTCGCTGCAGCGTTCTGGACCAGCTGGAGACTCTTTAGAGAGTATTTAGGACATCCTGACAGGAGAGAGTTGCAGTGGTCCAGCCGAGAAGTGATAAATGCATGCACCAGTTTTTCAGCATCACTCTGGGAAAGGATGTTCCTAATCTTAGCGATACTTCGCAGATGGAAGAAGGCGGTCCTAGTCACATGCTTTATGTGGGAGCTGAAGGAAAAGTCATGGTCAAAAATGACCCCAAAGGTTCCAAGAGTGCACTGGTGAGCTTGGGAGCTCAAAAAGGCCTGGACGTCCATGGAAGACGACAGTGATGGATGATCGCAGAATCCTTTCCATGGTGAAGAGAAACCCTTCACAACATCCACTCAAGTGAAGAACACTCTCCAGGAAGAAGGTGCATCAGTATCTTAGTCTACCGTAAAGAGAAGACTTCCTGAGAGGAAATACAAAGGAAAGGATTCACCACAAGGTGCAAACCATTAATCAGCCTCAAAAATAGAAAGGCCAGAATTGACTTTCCAAAAAACAGCTGGAGAAGCCCGCCCAGTTCTGGAACTGCATTCTTTGGACAGATCAGACGAAGATCAACGTGGACCAGAATGATGGGAAGAAGAAAGTTTGGAGAAGAACTGGAACAGCTCATGAGCCAAAGCACACCACATCTTCTGTCAAACATGGTGGAGGCAGTGTGATGGCATGCATGGCTTCCAACGGTGCTGGGTCACTTGTGTTTATTGATGATGTGACAAAAGGCAGAAGCAGCCGGCTGAATTCTGAAGTGTAGAGGGATGTACTTTCTGCTCAGCTTCAGCCAAATGCAGCAAAGTTGATTGGACGGTGTTTCACAGTCCAGAAGGACAACGATCCAAAACATCCTGCAAAAGCAACCCAGGAGTTTTTCAAAGCAAAGAAGTGGAATATTGGGCAATGGCCGAGTCAATCACAGGTCTTAACACTATTGAGCATACATTTCTCCTGCTCAAGACAAAAGTTAAGGCAGAACGACCCACAAACAAGCAACGACTGAAGACAGCTGCAGTAAAGGCCTGGCAAAGCATCACCAAGAGGAAACCCAGCGTTTGGTGATGTTCATGGGTTCCAGACTTCAGGCAGTCATTGCCTGCAAAGGATTCTCAACAAAGTAACATTTTACTAAGGGTTATGTTTCTTTGTCCGATTACTTTTGAGCCCCTGAAATGAGGAGCGTTTGTATAAAAATAGCTACAATTCCTACATGTTTAATCATATATTTTTGTTCAACCCCTTGAATTAAACCTTAAAGTCTGCACTTCAATTCTGTTGTAGTTGTTTCATTTCAAATCCAATGTGGTGGCATGCAGAGCCCAAATCATGAAGATTGTCCCACTGTCCGAATATTTCTGGGCCTAACTGTACGTTCAAGAAGTGGATCGCCGCCCCTCAGTCAGCTACATTTGCTCGTTGTGTGGCAGCTCAGGAGATCGTGAAGAGAGGTGAGCCATTCACAGACGGGAACCCATCAGAGAAGCGTTCATAAAATATCAGCATCTATCCTCCCACCTCAAGAACAAAGGGCAAATTGATCCGAAAATGAGAGAAATGCCTCTCTGCCAAGACAAAATCCAGGAAGGACTCAAGTAGGCCTGCACAGTTCACTTTATTTATTTCAGAGGAGGCCCACACCTGCACACCGCACTTGGGTTTTTTTTATTCAGTGGTTGTAACATTGTGTAAGTGTTTGTTAAAGGGAAAGTTTAAAAAATATTAAAACTTTTAAAAGTTCATAAGTTGTGTTGTGTTTTGTGGCTGTTTTTCTTAGGCGAAAGAGGAGGCGAAATGGCTCTTTTGATAAAAAAGGTTGCAGACCCCTGGTGTAGCCCGTTACAGGGCTACTGGGAAACTTAGCGCGCAATCTATCATAAAAATGAGACCAATCACGAATAGACATGCCATGTGCACGGAGTCGCACATGGCATGAGTCCACGCAAGCCCCGCCCATGCTCAGATAAACTTTAGTCTTCATATTTAACTTTATACACACACCGAAAAACTCCTTCTACAGCCTCCTCGTACTTTAGCGCAGCACTCTCATTTACCCGCTTCTTTTTCTTGCATTTTGGCCCGTCCTGTTCTACACGATGCTCTGATGTACCATCGGGATGTGTCGCCATTGCTGGTGAGTCTGCTTGAGGCGTTGACAAATCCCTTGGGATGATCCAATCGTGATGCTGGACTCTGGAGTCAGTGTAGAGGGGCGGGGCCATCTGTTTCTGATAGGGACTGCGTGTGAGGCTTGGCGGGGCTGTGTTCTTATAGGATGCCAACTGCTGTGGGCGGTGTTTTTAAATCTGGTGAGATTCCACCATGCCACCGGACCGGGGCATGTCGGGACTTGAGTTTACTTTAAAACGCAGTATTTTATAAAATCAAATATTTTAGCCAGAATGGGTTCCTACAGAACCTCTTAAAACAGATACTTGTGTTTCATTACATTTTCAGATTTTATCACACTGCCCCTTTAACACCTCTTCCACTCACAGCATATTTTCAGGAAAAAAAACGCCTGAAAAGACATACCCATAGTAAATGTGTAATTACTACACTTTACTAAAGGTTATATGCATGTTCTTGGTGTCCTTGGACATCTAGGGACTTCATGTGTTCCAAGTGTCAGAAATGTTGTATCTATCATTAAGCTTGAGTAAATTGGAATAAACCAGAGGAAAAATTACGTTGTTTTTTTTTTACTCTCGCCAAAATATTTTATTATTTTGACAGAGAAAAACACTATGCTAGCAATGATTTCATGCACCCAGACATCACTGATTAGCTTCATCCACTCCTTGACCACAAATTTACACAAAGTTGATAGAATTTGGGCTCACAGTGAAGCCTACGCACATCAAGGATTTTGTAAGGATACACCCAGGCGAGAACTCAGTTTTCAAATTGTGCCAAAGGAATTATTTTCTACCTCTGATGAAAACTGGCTCCAAGTTACAATAAATTGTAATTTTAGTTGTCTACTACTAACTATTGGAGCTTTAGGCTTTTGTTCAGCGGTCTGCCTTCGTCTGTGGGGCGCTGCGCGTAAAAGATGGCAAGAGCGCATAGTTTGCGCAGGTTTTACGCTCAAAGTTTTATGTAGCTTGGATTTGTAGTCCTTGGAATGGTAGGTGTCGATCGATTCAGTAGCTTCACCCCTTTCCAAAGACTACAAACACTGCCGTAAAGAAGTCGTCTACGCGACACTATTCACATTTGATTCCGCGGTGGTCGCAAAATTTAAATGTCCTGAGTTCGTACCAAAACAGATTAAAAATCACCATAAAAGGTAACGTTTGCACTAAAACAGACACCGACCCTGTTTTGTGAGCATTAGAGTCCAAACTTTGATCGAGAATTGAAAGTAAACATCGCCGTCAAATTTCAGTACATTTTTACAGCGCCCAATTACGTCCAGCGTTTTTCGGCCCGGCGGTGGGCCGATCGGGCCATAAGGGTTCACACAGAAAACAAGACACACAGTGTTGAAAAAGGTTGATATTTATTGAACTCTTGAGAGTTTACAGGGAAAAAAAACAAAATACCCACATGGAAAATAACCTCACTTTGGCTGCCATGTGTTTGAAATCCAGCGGTGCACCCTCATCTGCGCAAAGATGTTAAACACAAACGCATTAAAACAAACAGGCATTGGGGAAAAACTTACCGTTAACCAGAGTCGTGTCCATGATTCACCGGAAAAACACAGGTGTGACTCCACCAGTCTACACCTTGTGGCGGAAACGCGTTTGATACAGCATCAAACTCTGGGCGTATTTATGTACTTCCAAGAATCCCATATGACACGCGGGACATGTCCAGGCTTGTTGACGTCCTGCCACAGAATCCTATTGCTTGCGAGCTGCGCGGAAACGGACACGCCCCTTTTTAGCACGGGGGTGCACGCGCAAGAGGTCGCGCATTCAAATGCACGTGCAAAAGTTTCCACGTGCACGCGCAAAAGCACCGTCTTATTACGACTTCCGGGCTCAGGCCCGAATAATTATTAGTTGTTTGAATCCATTTCAAAACAAGTAATATTTGTGTGTGCATCAGAAATACATTCGTGAATTTAATTAATTTAATTGTGGATTATTCCTACGTTTAAGGACAGAAATTTGTGTGTGTATTGAAAAATATTTTGAGTTGGGAGACATTTGTATATAAATCCCAATGGACATTTTGGGTTTTTCCTTAAGTCTGAATTCTTGCTTGTGTTGTTCATCGCTTTGGACAAAAGCGTCTGCTAAATGAAATTGTAGAATTGTAGAATTTTGTGAATGCTTTGTTCATTTGTTGATTATGAGACTGATCTCACTCGATCGTAGCCGCTGCTTCTCTTGGACAGGGAAACAGTCATTACCATCACACTGTACCCTTTTGCTGGAACTCAACGGGTGGTCGCCAGCCAAACAGGTTCCCAGCCCCTACATTGTCCTAGAGGACAGAATGACCAGTAACAGAGGTGGAGGGGTGAGGGGAGCGCGTACCTCCAGTCATTAGAAACCAAGTTGTGCCACAGATATTAATATTGTGTCGCGGGCTACTTCACTTCACTCAATGTTTCCACACATTTGTAGATAAGCCAACCTTCCCACCTCCCTCAAGCATCAAAATGTACATCAGCAGTCCCTCCAGGAAATCTTGCCATCGCAAAAATGAACACATGTTCAACCAATACTAATGTGAATGTCCACTGGCCGTTTCCTGGTCTGTTTTTGCCGAGAGCCGCGCCTGTTGCGTGAAAAAGAAGCTCTGAAGCTCAGAGCTTCAAGATCGCTGGATTTAGACTTGATCCAAAACCCGTCGGGGTGAAAGACTGCATGTCATGGATTTACCGTCAGTAAAGTAGCAGGTCTGTTCTACAGAAACTAACACACTGCTAGTGGGTTGTGAACCTCACTGCATGTGTGCATTTGAAGTGATGAACTCCCGGCACATTTCAGAGCTGAGTGGACCTAGAGTCCTGCTCACGTTGATGTTGGCTCCGTCAGGCGTGTGTAGCGCTGAGCCGGCCGCGTTCACAGGAGGATGGGCTGAAAGGTCATCATTAGCATCACAGTGTGTCCTTTTGTTCTTGCTCAGTGGGTGGTGGCCAGGCCAAACAGGTTCCCAGCCCCCACATTGTTCCAGAGTATGGCCACTGAAAGAGGCCAGTACAGAGAACCAACACTAATATGACTGTCTACTGGCCGTCTCATGGTCTACTTTTGCTGAGAGCCGCACCTGTTTTACAGCGGTTGTAATGTCTGTATCTGCATATGTGCCACTGAGGAGAAAACACACAAGATGAGAGGGACAGGAGTTCTCCTGCATCTCTGCTGCAGCTCCGTCTCTGGTCCAGCGCATGTTAAGTAAAATTATATCATCATTTTTGTTGATAATTGAAAAGCAAACTTCATGTGAACAAACTTTAAAAAAAAGATGAGAACTAAATATTTTCGACCGTGTCTGTAGTTTGAGGTATGCTTATGATCATAAAGGAAGTGATTATATACGACTTTTTTTTACATTAGTTTCGAAAATATGTATTAAAGCAAAACTAAAGCAGAAGAGGAATGCGTTAACTCGTTGCGTTAAGTCCAACAATACATTTCATGTTTATCTAACAGCTCGTAATCTACACTGAGAAAATGTTTGGGAGCTTTTAGATGAGGATGTGGCACTCATTTCAATGTTTTCAGTGCTCATTAAGCAGTCATTCATTCATGATCACTGTACACCAGCTTACGTGCAGCCCTGTCCTGGACATTGTACGGCTGCGTTTGTTGACATTGGCGAAGTAGCATAGTGACTCATGATACTATAAGCTGGCAAACGTTAAGATTGACTCGTAAACGGCAATAACATGAGTTAGCTTTCTGTGCCGTCTGTTCGTGCCGGTGTCACCGGGTTAGTAGCGGCTTGACAGTTCAGTAATAGTTAACGTATGTCAGCATTTAATGTTGGCTGGAATGCTAACCTTAGCTAGCATACGGCTGCAGAACACAGCTATCTAGCCACTACTAACCCTGCACGAACAGACTGCACAGAGCTAACTCGTTGCTGTTTACAAGTCAATCATACCATCAGACTTACGTTAGTCAGCTTATAGGATCATGATTCACTACGCTAGTTTGCCAATGGCAACAAACGGAGCCAAATAATGTTAGCAAGCGGCTAGACAGCTGAGCTTTAGTTAAAGTCTGTTAGCATTTGATGCTAGCTGGAGTTATAGCTTAAGGCTGCAGAACACAGCTACCGTATCCAGCCGCTAGTAGCTGGCTAACTTTAACTACTAACCAAACAAGCACAAACACCTAAGTGCACAGTGCTTAAGCTGCATCACACACTACACAAACTTAAAATTAGTTTAGCCAACCTTCGTACGTACTTATTATTGTCCCCTCCACGAGAGATGAGGGGGTGCCTCCGCTTTAGATGCTCCAACATCGCGGTTGTGCTAGTGTGGTATGCCAGCTCAGTTTGGCAAAGGCTGCAGATAACGATACCTTTTCGTTTGGGACTGAATTTAAAGTATTGCCACACTTTAGATGATTTAGGGCGACCTGCTTTTTTGGGGCTTTTTGTAGGGGTTTGTTGGGCACCCTGTGAGGAGGTCGCAAGTTCGGTCTCCATTCTGTACAGCGCTGCACCAACCGCTTGTTTTTGCTGACCCACGTATGTGTGGCGATGTGTCGACGCCAAAATATGACGTTGATGATATTTTAAAGTCACTGTCTTTGTCCAAGACCCAGCACTTAGTGATTATGTAGCACTAACTGTGTTGTGTGATGTTATGTTTGTCCAAAAAAAAAAAAAAAAAAGGAGGGGGTGGGAGGTGACACTTCTTCTGCCACTAGATGGCAGTACCTGTGACCAAATCACAACTGAAGCACTTTTGCGCTACTATTGGTTTTTCCTTAAGTCTGAATACTTGCTTGTGTTGTACGTCGCTTTGGACAAAAGCGTCCGCTAAATGAAATTGTAGAATTGTAGAATTGTAGACGTCATAGACGCGTCGCTGAAGGCCTAAAGGTCCACAATGTAGTGCAGACTTGAGACGGTGTCCAGTTGAACATGAGTGTGTGACCACTCAACAGTGCAGCAGGTTAACAGATCAACTGTTTAAGAGAGTAATGGCAGTGGGAAAGAAACTGTTTCTCGGTCTTGTGGTTTTTATGCACAGGGCTCTGTAGCGCCTGCCAGAGGGGAGGAGTGAGAACAGTTTGTGTCCAGGGTGAGAACGGTCTCTGATGATGTTCCCTGCCCTCTTCCTGACTCTGGAGGAGTACAGTTCCTGAATGGAGGGCAGGGGGGCTCAAGTGAGTCTTTCAGCAGTCCTAACTGTGCGCTGCCGTCTGTTCCTGTCCTGCTGTGTGGCTCCTGTGAACCACACGGTGATGGAGGTGCACAGGACAGACTCGATGGTGTAGAACTGGATCAACAGCTCCTGAGGCAGACCGTGTCTCTTCAGCTGCTGCAGGAAGTACATCCTCTGCTGAGCCTTCTTCAGGATGCAGTCGATGTTCGTCTCCCACTTCAGGTTCTGAGAGATTGTAGTTCCCAGGAACTTGAAGGACTCGACGGCTGACACAGGGCTGTTGCTGATGGTGAGGGGGAGTGGTGGCCAGGGCTGTCTTCTGAAATCCACTGTCATCTCCACAGTCTTGAGCGTGTTCAGCTCCAAGTTGTTCTGACTGCACCAGAACACCAGCTGCTCAACCTCCTGCCGGTACGCAGACTCATCTCCGTCCTGGATCAGGCCGATGACCATTTTGTCATCTGCGTACTTCAAGAGCTTTACAGCTGGGTGCTTGGAGGTGCAGTCGTTGGTATTGAGGGAGAAGAGCGCGGGGGACAGGACACACCTCTGGGGGGCGCCAGTGCTGACAGTCCGGGTTGTTGAGGTGAAATCTCCCAGCCTCACCTGCTGACTCCTGTCTGTCAGGAAGCTGGTGGTCCACTGACAGATGGACGGAGGCACGTTGAGGTGGGAGAGTTTGGAGGAGAGGAGTTCAGGGATGATCGTGTTGAATGCCGAGCTAAAGTCCACAAACAGGATCCTTGCGTAGCTCCCTGGGCTGTCAAGATGCTGCAGGATGTAGTGCAGTCCCAGATTGACAGCATCATCCACGACCTGTTTGCCCGGTAGGCAAACTGCAGGGGGTCCAGCAGGGGTCCTGTAACAGTCCTTAGATGGCTCAACACCAGTCTTTCAAAGGACTTCATGACCACAGACGTCAGGGCCACCGGTCTGTAGTCGTTGAGTCCAGTGATGGAGGGGTTCTTTGGGACCGGGATGATGGTGGAGTGTTTGAAGATGGCGGGGACTTCACACTTCTCCAGGGAGCTGTTGAAGATCCTGGTGAAGACTGAAGCCAGCTGGTCAGCACAGGCTTTCAGACAGGATGGTGACACTCCGTCTGGGCCTGGTGCTTTCTTGATTTTCAGTTTCTGGAACAGCCGCCTCAGCTCATCTTCACACACTCTGAGTGTGACAAAGAGGGAGGCAGGTTGGGGTGCAGCTGGAGGTGTGGCGGGGGTCACTGCAGTACTGATGGTCTGGATGAGAGGTGGGCTGGAATGGGTGAGAGGTGCGAAGTTGTTCCTCTCAAATCTGCAGTAAAAGGTGTTGAGGTTGTCTGCCAGGTCTTTGTTTGCCTCGACGCAGGGGGAGGGTCTCCTGTAGTTCCTGATGTCTCGCAGGCCCCTCCACACTGAAGCAGGGTCGTTTGCTTAAAAAATGGTTTTTCAGCTTCTCGGAGTAGCTCCTCTTAGCCACTCTGATCTCCTTGTTCAGTGTGTTTCTGGCCTGCCTGTACAGGACCCTGTCCCCACTCCTATAGGCCTCCTCCTTGACCAGTCGGAGCTGACACAGTCTGGCGGTGAACCATGGCTTGCAGTTATTAAAAGTCCAAAATGTTTTGGTTCATTAGAAACTGATGTAGGCTGTCACAGTCTCTGTCAGGTCGTCCAGGTTGTCATTGGGTCATTGTCATTGTCATTGGGTATGAACATACATTTGTGTTTTATCAAACTTTTTATAATAGAATTGTTTCCCAAGACTTTATATATTTATTTATTTATATTTTTGTAAAGCTTCACGTACCCCTGGTGGACCTCCACGTCCCTCCATTTGAGGACCAGTGCACGACTACATGTCTCTGTCCCGCTCACACTTTGGAAGGGTTCCTTTCTCCAGTTGTAACTTGCATTGAGCAGATTGTTTCCGTGTTTGTTACTCCTACGTTTGATGTGCAGTATATAATTTATCTCGGAGAAATAATTCTGACAAAGGTATCATAGAATGAGGCAAACACCACGGACTACAGCGCAGCACTTCATTAGCATGACAAACCAGCAGATCATTTTCAGATGGAGGCAAAATTGCACGTATTATTGTTCCTTACATCATCTTGAGTCAGAATCAATGGTTTTTCTACTCTGGACGCTATTTTTTTATTTAAAACAATGTATTACACATGTCCCATTTCAGACAGAAACAATTCTAATGAACATGGAATGAATTCATAAATGTCACATTGGCTTTAAAAAGATGTTAAAATAATTCCAGAGAAGAGTTAATTGAACAAGCAGCTATTTAGGCTGAAAAAATTGAAATCAATTAAGTTAATAGATGAGTAGAAAAGACTAGAAGACATTTAACTTTCCTAAAAAGGTATCTTCTCAATCAAATAACCTGGCGTGACTGTCCCATGGTCGCCACCGGGGAAACAACCGTTTCTCAGGTGGCCCACGTGACTCACCCCTGCTTTTATTCTCTTATTTTCCGTTTCTATTGTCAGACAGTCAAACAAGTGTGGAGTACTGATTGAAACGAGGCCCATTCAGGTGTTCACCTGTTAACCATAACTACCTGGAAGCTCTGCTCTGAGCACGTTCTCAGTCCGAGCTCTGAGACACGCCCACTGACTCTCCTCTGCCTGTCACTCAACGGAGGACCGAGAGGCCTCGGGGGAGAACAACCTCACCCTGGCGGACCGCCACCAGCGACACTTTTCAACTTAGAGTCGCTGGTTTGGTCTCGAGGCACTAAATCCTTAACGGCGGCTAAATCTCGCGACCAAATAAACTGAGAACCCTGGGCTGCAGGACCGCTCCAAGCGGAAATGCTAATTTGATTGGCTGGAAGCGTCACGTGGGCGCTGCGCGGGCTCGAGGCAGAGAAGTGCTGGGCTCATACGGTGACGACAGACATGCACGTGCGCGACTTTCAACCCACGAGCATGCGATCCCAAGGCAGGGGGGATACCTAATTTTTCCAATAACTGTTAACCGTTTCCATGGACATTTGTCCTTTTTTAATCATTTTCCATGACTGGAAAACTGTTGACCAGTTTTCCAGGTTTTCCAGGACGCGTGGGAACCCTGTAGTGAATAGAACTGTCCTTGGGGATGAATCAAGTATTCTGATCATGATTCTGATTCCAGAATTTGCTGTTTTATTTCATTGTTTCACCATGTGATTTTTATTGAACATAGGATTCATGGCGGGAGTGATGAAGTCAGCAAGTAGGAGTAAGGATGAGTCATTTTCTGTGCTGGGGGCAAGTCCTCAATGGCTGTCTGTGTCCCACAACATGGTCTCACAGCAGCAACAAAATCATTGGTGAATGAATGATAAATATAGCAACTTCTGAGCAACCCCTATTGATTTCTTGACATCAATTCTGCGAATGTTATATGTCCATCACAACCCACCTCCTCCGAGATAATGGTGTACCTGCTGGTCCCGATACTTCAGTATCATTTCTATAGTGACAGTATTTTAGCATGGAAGACATTTGCTCCAGTAGCTCAGTGGTTTGTTGTTGTTTCCTTTTAATATGAACAAAACTGAATTACAGTTTAAAAGAATTCAGTGTGTAGAACTTTGGCTCAAACTGCTGGCAGTTTATACTGAGCATCAAAAGTCTGTCGGTGTCAACGGTGCTGCCGTCATGTGCTGGTATTGGGCTCTGATGGCCGGGACACCCCAGGCTGGTGACACCAGGCTCTCAGGATCCACACCAGGGAACGGCGAGAGGCTGTTGGGTGATAGTGCCTACAAGACATGAGCACAACATTAGTGGGCAAAGTTAAAGGTGCAATGTTCAACACCTCCACCTCCTGCTGCACTAATCTAGTCTCCTGGTCACCAGGTTGACTCAACTAACCACATGTGGTCAGAGTTGGAATAGCAGAGATTAAACAGACAAGTCATGTGGTGGACCATGCCAACATGGTGGGGATTCACACACTCAAAGTAACAACATGAATCTGTCAGAAGTTAAGTTGCTAAACTGAGATATTGCTGTAGTTTGTTAGCAACCGTTAGCTTAGCTGCCCATCAGAGAAGTGGCCCCTTCAGGCTGATGACCTTGTCCATATCCTGCTCTCTCATTCCTTTGATCGTTCTTGGGCTTGTGGAGCTCCTGGATGTGGGATTACTGGCCCCACGGGGATCTCCCACTGATGGGGCGGGGAGGCAGTCTGCTCCTGGGGGAGGGGAGGCGGCCTGCTCCTGACGCCTGGAGTGCCAGGCTCAGCTGCTGGCTCTGCTGTGGAGGTGTCCCCTTGTATCAGCTGATGTCCCTCCTTTTGTTTCAGCTGGGTGGTGGAGGGAGTCTCCTCAACCAGGGAGCTGGGGGCTGAGGGGGGCTCCTGGGGAGCAGTGGGGTGGTGGTGGGGCGGGGGGTCCTGTGGAGCAGTGGGGCTCCTGGGGAGCAGTGGGGTGAGGGGGGTGTCCTGTGGGGTGAGGGGGTCAAGGGGTTTTTTCTGCTTTAATCTGACTCTCCACGACCCGCTTGTCTGCCTTTTTCTTCTCCAGCTGGTTCATTGTCTTGTACAGGTTGTCGATGTCGGCCTGTTGCTCTCTGCTGTCGTTTTGCAGACGCTTGTTAATCTCATGTAGATTTTCCAACTGGGATTCAAGGTTGAAAGTATTGCTCTGTGAGTGATTCACTCGATCCAGGCAATAATATATATATATGCTCCTGTGGAGCAGTGGGGTGAGGGGAGCTCCTGGGGAGCAGTGGGTTGAAGGGGGTGTCCTGTGGGGTGACGGGGTAAAGGGGAGCAGTGGGGTGAGTTGGGCTCCTGGGGAGCAGTGGGGTGAGGGGGGTGTCCTGTGGGGCTCCTGGGGAGCAGTGGGGTGAGGGGGGTGTCCTGTGGGGTGAGGGGGGTGTCCTGTGGGGTGAGGGGGTCAAGGGAAGCAGTTGGGCTCCTGGGGCTCCTGGGGGGTGAGGGGGTCAAGGGGAGCAGTGGGCTGAGGGGGTCCTGGGGAGCTATGAGGTGATGGGGTCTGGGTGATGATTTTCTCAGGCTGCTTCATGCCAGTGTGCTGACCGGTCACAGCAGTCTGACTTTCTGTGCCTGTGTGTCAGGGACAGCCTGGCTTTGGGGTGTGGAGGGCACGGGAGTGGATGAGCTTGCACTGAAGCCTGTGTGGAGTACCAGGGGCAGGAGAGGTGATAGCCCTGATAGGGAATCCTGCATGGAGTACCAGGGGCACTGGGTTAGTTCCCTCAACCACTGGGAGCCTCTGGCCAGAGGGACTCCTCTGCCACACAATGGTCGTGTCCTGCACCCCCAGGTGTGACAGCAGGGCGTGGAACCGAAGCTTATCCTCATAGGGAAGCCTGCGTGGAGTACCGGGGGCACTGGTGGGGGGTCCCCTGGCTGAGGGGAGCTCTGAGGAGGGCTTGGGAACAGGCATGGTAACTGGTCAGTCGCCCGAGAGGCATTTGAACTGTTTTTTGTTCCTGGCAGAAATCCCTTTCTCTAAAAAAAAAAAAAAAAAACACTTTCTCTGGTGAGTCCAACTGACTCGTCAGCTCCGATGACAAATTGTCAATGACCTTGTGCATCTGCTGACCTCTGGTGGCCGCCTCAAGAGACATATTTTTGAGCTGCCCTGCCAAGGAGTCAAGCTCATGACTCACTTTCCCTTCCAACACCTGTTTTTCTGCTGGGATTCAAGGTCAAGGGCTCCATCCACCGTCGATTCTTTTCCCCTCCCATTAGGGTAACCTGTCTGTAGCAATGGACTTCAGAGAACGTTAGCAACCTCTGTGCACTGCGCCTCAGCGTGTGCTGACTCCACTCTGTGATTTTGGCCAACCACTTTGAGGCTGAGTTGCTGTTGTTCCCAGTTGCTTCCACTCGGTGATAAAACCAGTAACAGTTGAGCGGGGAATATTTAGAACGCCTGAATTCACTGAGCTCATGAGAGCATGGAAGTAGGCAGGAAGGTGGAGCAGATCCAGGATCCGTGGGGACGGACGTCTGCTTTGACCTGTGTATTCAGGAACCTTTGTAAATACGCCCGTCTGTTCCGAGGATGGCAACCTTTCCGTGTCTTTGGTGAACAGTCCCATTTTTCATTTTTCTAGACTGTATGGGCTGAGGCGAGGGTTCCATCTTCTTCTTGGCAGGCTGCTTCATGCCAGCGTGCTGACCGGTCACAGCACTCTTGATTTTGGGTGCCTTTGTGTCAGGGACGGCCTGGCTTTGATTGGGCTTTGGGGTGTGGAGGGCACGGGAGTGAATGAACTTGCACTGGGGGGGGGGGGGGGTCTACTGGCTGAGGGGAGCTCTGAGGGGGGCTTGGGAACAGGCATGGCAACTGGTCGGTCGCATGAAAGGCATTTCAGTTGTTTCTTGATCCCAGCGGCAACCACTTTCTCTGGTGCTTCCTGAGCCTGCAGCTTCTTCTGGATTGTCTTCCAACGATCCTCCTGCTGCTTCTTCACAGAGTCCAACTGACTCGTCAGCTCCGATGACAAATTGTCAATGACCTTGTGCATCTGCTGATCTCTGGTGGCAGCCTCAAGAGACACGTTTTTGAGCTGCTCTGCCAAGGAGTCAAGCTCATGACTCACTTTCCCTTCCAGCGCCTGTTTTTCTGCTTTAATCTGACTCTCCACGACCCGCTTGTCTGCCTTTTTCTTCTCCAGCTGGTTCATTGTCTTGTACAGGTTGTCGATGTCGGCCTGTTGCTCTCTGCTGTCGTTTTGCAGACGCTTGTTAGTCTCATGTAGATTTTCCCACTGGGATTCAAGGTTGAAAATGTTGCTCTTTGAGTGATTCGCTTGACCCACGTCCTCATCTTGATGGTGTTGCTGTCTCATTTTTTCTTCACTTAAAGCAATTTCAGCCATCAGCTGCTTTTCCAGTTCCTCCACAGAGTTGCAGAGGTTATTTATTTGTTCTGGAAGCTCTTTATAGGCTTTGGCTGAAGAAACTGCCTCAGACTTTTCCATGTGTTCACGGTCATGAATGAGCTCTCTGAGGTGTTCCAGCTGAGCCCGGTCCACCTTTCCCTCCTCCAGGGCTGCAACACGAACTTGCAGACTCTCGATCCCTTTTTCCAAGTTGAGTATGGCCGACTCTACAGCAGTCTGCCGGTCAGAGCAACTCAGTGGAATTAAAAAAATAATGAACATGATCAATTTTCCATTAAAAAACAAAAAAGGTGGAGAGAACATGAACACAAGTGTTGGCAGAGAGGCGCCACTACTTTGACACAAAGTTGTTTGATTGAGCTCAGTGGTTTCTGCCTCTCTGCCAAAAGGCTCAGTGTCTCCGCACTGGAACGAACTCCTGAGGATCTTCTTTGGCCAGCTACCAGGACAAGGGCTGGACAGGGTCTCTCACGCTCTGGTGGGACTCCCGCATCTCACTGCTGATGTCATGATCCCGCCAGTTACGCTGATCCTTATTCAGGCGGCCCCACAGAGCTTTGGCCCCTGGATGGTCCAAAGCCACAGGCTACAAAGAAAATACAATGTTTCAAGTTACAACCATAACATTTGGTCACCCAGATTTCAGTAAAAAAGATTTGGACTTTACCTTTGTGTTCTTACACGGGGTATTGATGTGTGTCCTCAGGGGAGGGGCACTGTCTCTGTCCTCTGAGAATGTCTGCTGTGCCAGGGAGGCTCATTAGCATGAGGGACATGGCCTCCAAAGGCTCCTCCTTGTTTTTGGCCTTCCTGCGGCCCCTGGAACGGTGCACTGGTGGGTGTCCTTTGGGGGAAGGTCAATGTCTCCGTCCTCTCTGAACAAGGACAGTTGCGCCAACTAGGTCCATTTGCATGAGGGCCACGGCCCCCAGTGGCTCTCCCTCATTTTTGGCTTTCCTGCAGCCCCTGGCAAGGTGCATAGGTGTGTCCTCAATGTTGCTTCCATGAGGGGGCATGCACGTACAGTGTATCTGGCAATGAAGTTGACATTAACTTTGACCTTGTATTCTCCATGAGCCACACACCAGGCTGATGAGGGCGCTAATGACATTCTGGCCAAGCCCTCAGGTGATCCCCCAACTAGTTAAATACCTGGCTTTCCTCACCTTCCTTTAGAACGGAAGAAGCCTCTCGGATAAGTGGGGAAACGTCTTCTACACCAGTGAAAGAAGAACTTTTGCCTACACCAGATTTTGTGTGTCAACAGAACAGCATGTCTGCATATTTTGCCGAAGAAAGATTTGACTCTTTGCAACAGCCCCTTCTTGGGCTCAGCGGGGGCATCCCCCTGGCTCATCCGCATTTTCTCTAGACTGTCTTTCGTACTGGAAAAAAACAAAAAACATGACGATGAATGACTCTGTCAGTCATTGAATTCACCTGTTCAGGTGTCTGCTCAACTCTACTGATACCAGAAACTCAGGTACTTACTACTGGCCCCCGTCTGGTTTCACCATCAGATGGACCATTTTTATAAATGGATGATGGAGAGCCTCCTGAGGTGTGATCCTCTTGTCTGGGTCCAATTCCAGGAGAGCCTTCAGGAGGTCGATGAAGGCAGCTCGATCCTCCAACTCCGCTTTGTTGTCTGTCTCTGAGGGGAACTGAGTTTGCAAAGATTGTGTTTGTCAGCATCCTTCTATCAGCAGGAGAGCAAACTTGTATTAATGCAAATGGACCACTTACTGTCATCAGCGCGTCCAGGTACTGGAGTAGCCCTTTCCAGTTTGTAGTCCCTAAAGTGTAATCCTACATGGTCGACAGCAACAAAACACGTTAGATACTTTCTCCTAAAGGTTTGAATCATTTCAAATAGTTCCTGCCTAAATGAACACATCTGGAAAGGACAGAAGAAGTTCAAATACCTTCAACCTCCATTTCGGTTGTAAGTGTTCACAGTACTCAAAGTACATCTGGGTGTGTTTCCCGGCGTTGAGTAGGTGGTCAGGTGGCTGGCCAAAGACGTCCACCATGGACCTGATCTGGAGAGAGAAATTTGTATCAGCCAATGTCCTACTTTACCTCCCTAAATGACTTGGGATATGTTTTCTGCAGTGGGATGTCATGAGGTCTTCGCTACTTACAATCTGGAACTTGTCCCTTGGAAACAGGCGACGGGCGGTGAACAGTTGAAACAACAGGCAGCCGAGAGACCACATATCTATGGCCTCGGACACAGGGAGTCCCAAAAGGACTTCAGGGGCACTGTTGGTAAAGAACAAGTTGAGGGCATTGTTTATTGTGTTTTGGGTTGTGTATTGCCTGCTACTATTTTTATGTTGGTTTATTGCCTGTTTGCACCGTGAAATTTCATCTGTGCTGTATGTCATGCACGTACAGTACACTTGACAGTAAAGTCGACTTTGACTTTTCACAAAGTCAGCATGTGTGTGGAACATTGGAACAACTTTTAATGGATTGTGAAGAGCATGTGACAAGAGGGGCCTTGCAGAGGGATCTTACCGTATTGCCAAGGGCTGGATGATCTGACCGTGTTTGCTATTAGCCTCGCTCGTAAAGAAGGACAGGCCAAAGTCAATGATCTTGACTTTGAAGGGTGTCTTTTCATGGTCCACTAACATGACGTTGTCCAGTTTTAAGTCAGAATGAATTATTCCCATTGACTTTAGTGTGTCTAAAGCTGTCAGGAGCTGCAGGAAAAAGGAGGAAACGTATGAGACCAAGGTGAAGGTCGGTATAATTCCTGGACCAGTCAATAGAAAAGCTTGACATTCTTACCTGCTGTGCTATCGGTCGTATCTCATGAAGGTTTAGTGGCTGGAAGTTTCTGTCTTCTAACAATTCATATAGGTTCCTATCCAGCCTCTCAGATGATAGATAGGCGTTTTCTCCAACTTCAAAATGCTCAATGTCCTTGACCAAATTTGTCCTGTCCTGGTCAAGGACACTCATTGCCTTTGCCATGGTTATCTAGAGAGAGGAGCAAAAAATGACATTGTTGAGAGACGCAGGGTCGTACAACCTATTTGTCTCATCATCATCAAGAGGGCTCGGATTGCTTACCTCTCTTGAAGCCAGCGACTTGTGTTTAAAAAGCTTTAGCGCCACCCTTTGTTCTGGTGCCAATGTTACACTTTTAAAAACGTGAGCGTAGGACCCTTCACCCATGAGGCCCAGAAGAAAGTACCTCCTGGTGGGGCTGTCAACAAAATCTTTTCCTCTCAGATTTTTGAATGATGGCGTCGGCTCTGTGAGGAAAGGAAAACATGAGTTTGAGGAACAATGCCACAGTTTCCAAACATTTGGTCTTCTGTCTGTAGTGAGGGGCGGGGCCATGAATTGTGTGAAGATGACCGACAGCATCAAAGCTCTCTCAAAGCTTTGATGGGTTGTGACATCGCACAACCTCCTCAACCACCCTTCATGTCCCATGATGACAATGACACGATTTACTTACCATCCATCTCTCTGTTTGTCTCAGGCAGCTTTCCTCCATTGTTGGTCATAACTCTGGTGTGTCGTGAGATATTTGGACGCACCACGTTCCAAATTCTGGATGAAATCCTGAACATCTTTGGTTTAGGTAGCTGTGTTGTTGATGTTGATGTTGTTGTGACAAGCCTTTAATTCTCATCTTAATTCGTTACTCTTATATTGACTCAGTCATCCTGATCACTGAACTTTGTCATCTGTGTCACATCATCAATGAATCTGCTGACAGAATCAGTGATGTCACAGAGAACTCACACACACACACACACACACACACACACACACACACACACAACACACACACACACACACACACACTGACGTGCAAACAGAAGGTCTTTGTGCAGAAGCTGAGCAGCTTTTAGGGTGAAACCATAAAGGCCAGTTCTGATCAGTGATTGACAACATGACAACATGACATGACAGCTTTAAAATGTTGCAGATGAACATGGAGCAGTGTGAACCATTACCTGGGGGCTCAAAACTCAAACTACTACGACTGAAACGCTCTCACATACACACACACTACTGAAACGCTCTCACATACACACACACACTACTGAAACGCTCTCACATACACACACACACACTACTGAAACGCTCTCTCATACACAAACACAAACTACTGAAACGCTCTCACATACACACACACACTACTGAAACGCTCTCTCTCATACACACACACAAACTACTGAAACGCTGTCACATACACACACACACTACTGAAACGCTCTCACATACACACACACTACTGAAACGCTCTCACATACACACACACATTACTGAAACGCTCTCACATACACACACACACACAACTGAAACGCTCTCACATACACACACACTACTGAAACGCTCTGAAATATACACACACACTACTGAAACGTTCTAACATACACACACACACACAACTGAAACGCTCTCACATACACACACACACACAACTGAAACGCTCTCAAATACACACACACACGACTGAAACGCTCTAAAATATAGACACACACTACTGAAACGCTCTCTCATACACACACACACACTACTGAAACGCTCTCACATACACACACACACTACTGAAACGCTCTCACATAAACACACACACACAACTGAAACGCTCTCTCACATACACACACACACAATTGAAACGCTCTCATATACACACACACACTCCTTAAATTCTCTCTCACAAACACACACACTATAAAAATGCTCTCAAATACACACAAACACTACTGAAACACTCTCACATACACACACTCTACTGAAACACTCTCAGTTACACACACACACGATTGAAACACTCTCGCATACACACACACTACTGAAACGCTCTCAGATACACACACACACACTACTGAAATGCTCTCACATACACACACACACACACTCCTTAAACGCTCTCACATACACACACACTACTGAAACGCTCTGACATACACACACACTACTGAAACGCTCTCATATACACACACAACACTGAAACACTCTCACATACACACAGACACTACTGAAACGCTCTCACATAAACACACAAAAACTGAAACCCTCTCACATACACACACACTACTACAACGTTCTCACATATACACACACACTACTGAAACGCTCTCAAATACACACACACACTACTGAAACGCTGTCTCATACACACACACACACTTCTGAAACGCTCTCACATACACACACACAACTGAAACGCTGTCTCATACAGACACTACTGAAACGCTCTCACATACACACACAACACTGAAACGCTCTCACATACACACACACATTACTGAAACGCTCTCACATATACACACACACACACTACTGAAACGCTCTCATACACACACACACTAGTGAAACGCTCTCAAATATACACACACACTACTGAAACGTTCTCTCATACACACACACACAACTGAAACGCTCTCTCACATACACACAAACACACTCCTGAAACGCTTTCACATACACACACACACAACTGAATCGCTCTCTCACATACACACAAACATACTACTGAAACGCTCTCACATACACACACACACAACTGAAACACTCTCACACACAAACACACTACTGAAACACTCTCACATACACACACACACACGCACAACTGAAACGCTCTCTCACATACACACACACTCCTGAAACGCTCTCACATACACACACACAAACAACTGAAACGCTCTCTCACATACACACTACTGAAACGCTCTCACATACACACACACACTACTGAAACGCTCTCTCATACACACACACACTACTGAAACGCTCTCACATACACACACACACTACTGAAACGCTCTCTCATACACACACACACTACTGAAACGCTCTCACATACACACACACACAACTGAAACGCTGTCTCATACACACACACACACACTACTGAAACGCTCTCACATAAACACACACACAAACAACTGAAACGCTGTCTCACATACACACTACTGAAACCCTCTCACATACACACACACACTACTGAAACGCTCTCTCATACACACACACACTACTGAAACGCTCTCACATACACACACACACTACTGAAACGCTCTCTCATACACACACACACTACTGAAACGCTGTCTCATACACACACACACACACTACTGAAACGCTCTCACATAAACACACACACACAACTGAAACGCTCTCACATAAACACACACACACAACTGAAACGCTCTCTCACATACACACACACACAATTGAAACACTCTCACATACACACACTCTACTGAAACACTCTCAGTTACACACACACACGATTGAAACACTCTCGCATAAACACAGACTATTGAAATGCTCTCAGATACACACACACACTACTGAAACGCTCTCAGATATACACACACACACACTACTGAAATGCTCTCACATACACACACACACACACGCCTTAAACGCTCTCACATCCACACACACTACTGAAACGCTCTGACATACACACACACTACTGAAACGCTCTCACATACACACACAACACTGAAACACTCTCACATACACACACACACTACTGAAACGCTCTCAAATAAACACACAAAAACTGAAACCCTCTCACATACACACACACTACTACAACGTTCTCACATATACACACACACTACTGAAACGCTCTCAAATACACACACACACTACTGAAACGCTGTCTCATACACACACACACACTTCTGAAACGCTCTCACATACACACACACAACTGAAACGCTGTCTCATACAGACACTACTGAAACGCTCTCACATACACACACAACACTGAAACACTCTCACATACACACACACACTACTGAAACGCTCTCACATAAACACAAAAAAACTGAAACCCTCTCACATACACACACACTACTACAACGTTCTCACATATACACACACACTATTGAAACGCTCTAACATACACACATACACAACTGAAACGCTCTCACATACACACACAACTGAAACGCTCTCAGTGACACACACACACGATTAAAACACTCTCGCATACACACACACTATTGAAATGCTCTCAGATACACACACACACACTACTGAAACGCTCTCAGATACACACACACACACACTACTGAAACGCTCTCACATACACACACAATACTGAAACACTCTCACATACACACACACACTCCTGAAACGCTCTCAAATATACACACACACTACTGAAACGTTCTCTCATACACACACAAACACACTACTGAAACGCTCTCACATACACACACACACAACTGAAACGCTCTCTCACATACACACAAACACACTCCTGAAACGCTTTCACATACACACACACACAACTGAATCGCTCTCTCACATACACACAAACATACTACTGAAACGCTCTCACATACACACACACACAACTGAAACACTCTCACACACAAACACACTACTGAAACACTCTCACATACACACACACACACGCACAACTGAAACGCTCTCTCACATACACACACACTCCTGAAACGCTCTCACATACACACACACAAACAACTGAAACGCTCTCTCACATACACACTACTGAAACGCTCTCACATACACACACACACTACTGAAACGCTCTCTCATACACACACACACTACTGAAACGCTCTCACATACACACACACACTACTGAAACGCTCTCTCATACACACACACACTACTGAAACGCTCTCACATACACACACACACAACTGAAACGCTGTCTCATACACACACACACACACTACTGAAACGCTCTCACATAAACACACACACAAACAACTGAAACGCTGTCTCACATACACACTACTGAAACCCTCTCACATACACACACACACTACTGAAACGCTCTCTCATACACACACACACTACTGAAACGCTCTCACATACACACACACACTACTGAAACGCTCTCTCATACACACACACACTACTGAAACGCTGTCTCATACACACACACACACACTACTGAAACGCTCTCACATAAACACACACACACAACTGAAACGCTCTCACATAAACACACACACACAACTGAAACGCTCTCTCACATACACACACACACAATTGAAACACTCTCACATACACACACTCTACTGAAACACTCTCAGTTACACACACACACGATTGAAACACTCTCGCATAAACACAGACTATTGAAATGCTCTCAGATACACACACACACTACTGAAACGCTCTCAGATATACACACACACACACTACTGAAATGCTCTCACATACACACACACACACACGCCTTAAACGCTCTCACATCCACACACACTACTGAAACGCTCTGACATACACACACACTACTGAAACGCTCTCACATACACACACAACACTGAAACACTCTCACATACACACACACACTACTGAAACGCTCTCAAATAAACACACAAAAACTGAAACCCTCTCACATACACACACACTACTACAACGTTCTCACATATACACACACACTACTGAAACGCTCTCAAATACACACACACACTACTGAAACGCTGTCTCATACACACACACACACTTCTGAAACGCTCTCACATACACACACACAACTGAAACGCTGTCTCATACAGACACTACTGAAACGCTCTCACATACACACACAACACTGAAACACTCTCACATACACACACACACTACTGAAACGCTCTCACATAAACACAAAAAAACTGAAACCCTCTCACATACACACACACTACTACAACGTTCTCACATATACACACACACTATTGAAACGCTCTAACATACACACATACACAACTGAAACGCTCTCAGTGACACACACACACGATTAAAACACTCTCGCATACACACACACTATTGAAATGCTCTCAGATACACACACACACACTACTGAAACGCTCTCAGATACACACACACACACACTACTGAAACGCTCTCACATACACACAATACTGAAACACTCTCACATACACACACACACTCCTGAAACGCTCTCAAATATACACACACACCACTGAAACGTTCTCTCATACACACACACACACAACTGAAACGCTCTCACATAAACACACACACACAACTGAAACGCTCTCTCACATACACACACACACAATTGAAACACTCACATACACACACTCTACTGAAACAC
Source organism: Aulostomus chinensis (assembly GCF_037954235.1). NCBI lineage: Eukaryota > Metazoa > Chordata > Actinopteri > Syngnathiformes > Aulostomidae > Aulostomus > Aulostomus chinensis. The sequence goes on along the minus strand of NC_141340.1, from coordinate 25,432,047 downwards.
TCTCAGTTACACACACACACGATTGAAACACTCTCGCATAAACACAGACTATTGAAATGCTGTCAGATACACACACACACTACTGAAACGCTCTCAGATATACACACACACACACTACTGAAATGCTCTCACATACACACACACACACACGCCTTAAACGCTCTCACATCCACACACACTACTGAAACGCTCTGACATACACACACACTACTGAAACGCTCTCACATACACACACAACACTGAAACACTCTCACATACACACACACACTACTGAAACGCTCTCAAATAAACACACAAAAACTGAAACCCTCTCACATACACACACACTACTACAACGTTCTCACATATACACACACACTACTGAAACGCTCTCAAATACACACACACACTACTGAAACGCTGTCTCATACACACACACACACTTCTGAAACGCTCTCACATACACACACACAACTGAAACGCTGTCTCATACAGACACTACTGAAACGCTCTCACATACACACACAACACTGAAACACTCTCACATACACACACACACTACTGAAACGCTCTCACATAAACACAAAAAAACTGAAACCCTCTCACATACACACACACTACTACAACGTTCTCACATATACACACACACTATTGAAACGCTCTAACATACACACATACACAACTGAAACGCTCTCACATACACACACAACTGAAACGCTCTCAGTGACACACACACACGATTAAAACACTCTCGCATACACACACACTATTGAAATGCTCTCAGATACACACACACACACTACTGAAACGCTCTCAGATACACACACACACACACTACTGAAACGCTCTCACATACACACACAATACTGAAACACTCTCACATACACACACACACTCCTGAAACGCTCTCAAATATACACACACACTACTGAAACGTTCTCTCATACACACACAAACACACTACTGAAACGCTCTCACATACACACACACACAACTGAAACGCTCTCTCACATACACACAAACACACTACTGAAATTCTCTCACATACTCACATACACACAACTGAAACGCTCTCATATACACACACACACTCCTGAAACGCTCTCACATAAACACATACAGCTTAAATTCTCTCTCACATACACACACATTCAACTGAAACGCTGTCTCATACAGACACAACTGAAACTCTCTCACATACACACACACTACTGAAACGCTCTCAAATACACACACACACTACTGAAACGCTGTCTCATACACACACACACACTTCTAGAACGCTCTCACATACACACACACAACTGAAAAGCTGTCTCATACAAACACTACTGAAACGCTCTCACATACACACACTCAACTGAAACGCTCTCACATACACACATACACAACTGAAACTCTCTCACATACACACATACACAACTGAAACGCTCTCGCATACACACACAAACACAACTGAAACACTCTATCACACACAAACACACGACTGAAACGCTCTCACATACACACAAACATAGGACTGAAACGCTCTCACATACACACACACACTACTGAAACGCTCACACATACACACACACTACTGAAACGCTCACACATACACACTACTGAAACGCTCTCACATACACATACACACACTAGTGAAATGCTCTCACACACACACACACAAGACTGAAATGCTCTCTCACATACACACACACTCCTGAAACGCTCTCACATGCACACACACACAACTGAAACGCTCTCTCACAGACACACTCCTGAAATTCTCTCACATACACACATACACACAACTGAAACGCTCTCATATACACACACACTACTGAAACGCTCTCTCATACACACATACAAATGAAATGCTCTCACACACACACACACACACACTACTGAAACCCTGTCACATACACACACAATACTGAAACGCTGTCTCATACACACACACACACACACACTACTGAAACGCTCTCACATAAACACACACACACAACTGAAACGCTCTCTCACATACACACACACACAATTGAAAAGCTCTCATATACACACACACACTCCTTAAATTCTCTCTCACATACACACACACTATTAAAATGCTCTCAAATACACACAAACACTACTGAAACACTCTCACATACACACACTCTACTTAAACACTCTCAGTTACACACACACACGATTGAAACACTCTCGCATACACACACACTATTGAAATGCTCTCAGACACACACACACACACACTCCTTCAACGCTCTCAAATACACACACACAACTGAAACGCTCTCACATAAACACACAAAAACTGAAACACTCTCACATACACACACACTACTACAACGTTCTCACAAATACACACACACTACTGAAACGCTCTAACATACAAACATACACAACTGAAACGCTCTCACACACACACACAACTGAAACGCTCTCACATACACACATACACAACTGAAACGCTCTCACATACACACACACACGACTGAAACGCTCTCACATACACACACAACACTGAAACGCTGTCTCATACAGACACAACTGAAACGCTGTCACATACACACATACACGACTGAAACGCTCACATACACACACACACGACTGAAACGCTCTCACATACACACATACACAACTGAAACGCTCTCACATACACACATACACAACTGAAACGCTCTCACATACACACACAATTGAAACGCTCTCACATACACACATACACAACTGAAACGCTCTCACATACACACACACACGACTGAAACGCTCTCACATACACACACACTACTGAAACGCTCTCAAATACACACACACACACTACTGAAACGCTCACACATACACACTACTGAAACGCTCTCACATACACATACACACACTAGTGAAATGCTCTCACACACACACACACAACTGAAACGCTGTCTCATACAGACACTACTGAAACGCTCTCACATACACACATACACAACTGAAACGCTCTCACATACACAATACTGAAACGCTCTCACATACACATACACACTAGTGAAACGCTCTCACACACACACACACACAAAACTGAAATGCTGTCTCACATACACACACACTCCTGAAACGCTCTCACACACACACAAACACAAAACTGAAATGCTCTCTCACATACACACACACTCCTGAAACGCTCTCACATACACACACACACAACTGAAACGCTCTCTCACATACACACTACTGAAATTCTCTCACATACACACATACACACAACTGAAACGCTCTCACATACACACACACACTCCTGAAACACTCTCACATACACACACACTCCTGAAACGCTCTCACATATACACACACTACTGAAACGCTCTCACATACACACATACACAACTGAAACGCTCTCACATACACAATACTGAAACGCTCTCACATACACATACACACTAGTGAAACGCTCTCACACACACACACACACAAAACTGAAATGCTGTCTCACATACACACACACTCCTGAAACGCTCTCACACACACACAAACACAAAACTGAAATGCTCTCTCACATACACACACACTCCTGAAACGCTCTCACATACACACACACACAACTGAAACGCTCTCTCACATACACACTACTGAAATTCTCTCACATACACACATACACACAACTGAAACGCTCTCACATACACACACACACTCCTGAAACACTCTCACATACACACACACTCCTGAAACGCTCTCACATATACACACACTACTGAAACGCTCTCACATACACACACACTACTACAACGTTCTCACAAATACACACACACTACTGAAACGCTCTAACATACACACATACAAAACTGAAACGCTCTCACATACACAAACACACAACTGAAACGCTCTCACATACACACACACTCCTGAAACGCTCTCACATATACACACACTACTGAAACGCTCTCACATACACACACACTACTACAACGTTCTCACAAATACACACACACTACTGAAACGCTCTAACATACACACACACACTACTGAAATGCTGTCTCATACACACACACACACACGACTGAAACGCTCTCACATACACACACACAACCGAAACGCTGTCTCATACACACACACACACTTCTGAAACCCTCTCACATACACACACAATACTGAAACGCTGTCTCATACACACACACACACACACTACTGAAACGCTCTCACATAAACACACACACACAACTGAAACGCTCTCTCATATACACACACACACAATTGAAACGCTCTCATATACACACACACACTCCTTAAATTCTCTCTCACACACACACACACACACACTCTACTGAAACGCTCTCACATAAACACACACACACAACTGAAACGTTCTCTCACATACACACACACACAATTAAAATGCTCTCAAATACACACACACACTACTGAAACACTCTCACATACACACTCTACTGAAACACTCTCAGTTACACACACACACGATTGAAACACTCTGGCATACACACACACTATTGAAATGCTCTCAGATACACACACACACTACTGAAACGCTCTCAGATACACACACACACACTACTGAAACGCTCTCACATACACACACACACTACTGAAACGCTCTCAAATACACACACACACTACTGAAACGTTCTCTCATACACACACAAACTACTGAAACGCTCTCACATACACACACACACACAACTGAAACGCTCTCTCACATACACACAAACACACTACAGAAACGCTCTCACACACACAAACACAACTTAAACACTCTCTCATTCACACACACACTCCTGAAACGCTCTCACATACACACACACACACAACTGAATCGCTCTCTCACATACACACAAACACACTACTGAAACGCTCTCACATACACACACACACAACTGAAACACTCTCTCACACACAAACACACTACTGAAACGCTCTCACATACACACACACACACACACACACACACAACTGAAACGCTCTCTCACATACACACACACTCCTGAAACGCTCTCTCACATACACACTACTGAAACGCTCTCACATACACACACACACAACTGAAACGCTCTCACATACACACACACTCCTGAAACGCTCTCACATACACACAAACATTCGACTGAAACGCTCTCACATACACAAACACACAACTGAAACGCTCTCACATACACACACACACACACAACTGAAACGCTCTCAAATACACACACACACACTACTGAAACGCTCTCACATACACACAAACATACGACTGAAACGCTCTCACATACACAAACACACAACTGAAACGCTCTCACATACACACACACACACAACTAATACGCTCTCAAATACAGACACACACAACTGAAACGCTCTCAAATACACACACACACTACTGAAACGCTCGCACATACACAATACTGAAACGCTGTCACATACACATACACACACAAGTGAAAAGCTCTCACACACACACACACACAACTGAAACGCTCTCTCACAAACACACTACTTAAATGCTCTCACATACACACATACACACAACTGAAACGCTCTCACATACACACACACTCTAATGAAAAACTCTAACATACACACACACACTCCTGAAACGCTCTCACATACACACACACTCCTGAAACGCTGTCTCATACAGACACAACTGAAACTCTCTCACATACAAACACACACTACTGAAACGCTCTCTCATACACACATACAAATGAAATGCTCTCACACACACACACACACTACTGAAACCCTCTCACATACACACACAATACTGAAACGCTCTCACATAGACACACACACACAACTGAAACGCTTTCTCACATATATACACACACAATATTGAAACGCTCTCACATACAAACACACAACTGAAACGCTCTCTCACATAAACACACACACACAACTGAAACGCTCTCACATACACACACACAAACAACTGAAACGCTCTCTCACGTACACACTACTGAAACGCTCTCACATACACACACACACAACTGAAACGCTCTCACATACACACACACACTACTGAAACGCTCTCACATACACACACACACAACTGAAATGCTCTCACATACACACACACATCTGAAACGATGTCTCATACAAACACAACTGAAACTCTCTCACATACACACACACTACTGAAACGCTCTCTCATACACACATACAAATGAAATGCTCTCACACACACACACACACACACTACTGAAACCCTCTCACATACACACACAATACTGAAACGCTGTCTCATACACACACACACACACTACTGAAACGCTCTCACATACACACACACACTCCTTAAATTCTCTCTCACATACACACACACTATTAAAATGCTCTCAAATACACACAAACACTACTGAAATACTCTCACATACACACACTCTACTGAAACACTCTAAGTTACACACACACACTATTGAAACACTCTCGCATACACACACACTATTGAAACGCTCTCAGATACACACACACACACGACTGAAATGCTCTCACATACACACACACTCCTTAAACGCTCTCACATACACACACACTACTGAAACGCTCTGACATACACACACACTACTGAAACGCTCTCACATACACACACAACACTGAAACACTCTCACATACACATACACTACTACAACGTTCTCACATATACACACACACTACTGAAACGCTCTAACATACACACATACACAACTGAAACGCTCTCACATACACACACAACTGAAACGCTCTCACATACACACATACACAACTGAAACGCTCTCACATACACACACAACTGAAACGCTCTCACATACACACATACACAACTGAAACGCTCTCACATACACACACACACAACTGAAACGCTCTCACATACACACACAACTGAAACGCTCTCACATACACACACACACAACTGAAACGCTCTCACATACACACACACACAACTGAAACGCTCTCACATACACACACAACTGAAACGCTCTCACATACACACACACACGACTGAAACGCTTTCTCATTGTTAAGGGAAAACAGGTCGAAACCTAAATTCCCGTTATTAGGAAAGACACAACACGAACTAATTCAGCTTTGTACAAAGGGCACCCTGTCTCAGTGGCTTCCCGAGAGAGAGTCCGCCGAGACAGTTCCTTGCTTCTTTATGATACTGATAATCCAGATACATGGGAGTGTGGATGGGTGCTCATATCAAGGCAGGTGCGTTCTCATGATGATAACAGTGTGACCTTGAATGAACTTCTATTTGAACATAGTGTGACAATAAAACATTAAAACATTATTTTCTTTTATCACTCATACACACACACACACGACTGAAACGCTCTCACATACACACACACACGACTGAAACGCTTTCTCATTGTTAAGGGAAAACAGGTCGAAACCTAAATTCCCGTTATTAGGAAAGACACAACACGAACTAATTCAGCTTTGTACAAAGGGCACCCTGTCTCAGTGGCTTCCCGAGAGAGAGTCCGCCGAGACAGTTCCTTGCTTCTTTATGATACTGATAATCCAGATACATGGGAGTGTGGATGGGTGCTCATATCAAGGCAGGTGCGTTCTCATGATGATCACAGTGTGACCTTGAATGAACTTCTATTTGAACATAGTGTGACAATAAAACATTAAAACATTATTTTCTTTTATCACTCATACACACACACACGACTGAAACGCTCTAACGTACACACACACACACTACTGAAACGCTGTCACATATATACACACGTACACACACTACTGATACGCTCTCACATACATAAACACACTACTTAAACGCTCTCACCTACACACACACTACTGAAACATTCTCACATAAACACACACTACTTAAACGCTGTCACATATACACACACGTACACACACAACTGAAACGCTCTCACATATATACACACACTACTGAAACGCTCACACATACACACAAACACTACTGAAACGCTCTCACATACACACAAACACTACTGAAACGCTCTCACATACACACACACTCCTGAAACGCTGTCACATACACACACACTACTGAAACACTCTCACATCCACACAAACACTGCTGACACTCTCTCACATACACACACACACAACTGAAACGCTCTCTCACATACACACACACTCCTGAAACGCTCTCACATACACACACACATACAAAAGAAATGCTCTCTCACATACACACACACTCCTGAAACGCTCAAACATACACACACACACACAACTGAAACGCTCTCTCACATACACACACACACTACTGAAACGCTCTCACATACACACACACACACTCCTTAAACGCTCTCACATACACACACACACTACTGAAACGCTCTCACATACACACACACACACACTCCTTAAACGCTCTCATATACACACACACACAATTGAAACGCTCTCTCACATACTCACACACTACTAAAACGCTCTCACATACAAACACACACACTCCTTAAACGCTCTCACATACACACACAAACAATTGAAACGCTCTCTCACATACACACACACAACTGAAACGCTCTCACATACACACACACACTACTGAAACGCTGTCACATATACACACACACTACTGAAACGCTCTCACATACACACACACACTCCTTAAACGCTCTCACATACACACACAGAGCTGAAACGCTCTCACATACACACACACACACTCCTTAAACGCTCTCACATACACACACACACACTACTGAAAAGCTCATACATACACACACACACACTCCTTAAACGCTCTCACATACACACACACACTACTGAACCGCTCTCACATACACACACACACACTCCTTAAACGCTCTCACATACACACACACACTACTGAAACGCTCTCACATACACACACACAACTGAAATGCTCTCTCACATACACACACACTACTGAAATGCTCTCTCACATACACACACAACTGAAATGCTCTCTCACACACACACACACTACTGAAACGCTCTCACACATACACACACACAACTGAAATGCTCTCACATCCACACAAACACACTTCTGAAATGCTCTCACATACACAAACAGAACTGAAACGCTCTCACATACACACACACACTACTGAAACGCTCTCACATACACACACACACACTCCTTAAACGCTCTCACATACACACACACAAAATTGAAATGCTCTCTCACATACTCACACACTACTGAAACGCTCTCACATACACACACAGAACTGAAACGCTCTCACATACACACACAAAGCTGAAACGCTCTCACACACACACACACACACTCCTTAAACGTCTCACATACACACACACACACAATTGAAATGCACTCTCACATACACACACAAAACTGAAACGCTCTCTCACACACACACAAAACTGAAACGCTCTCACATACACACACACACTACTGAAACAATCTCACATACACACACACAACTGAAACGCTCTCACATACACACACACACTACTGAAACGCTCTCACACACACACACACACTACTGAAACGCTGTCTCATAAACACACACACACAACTGAAATGCTCTCACATCCACACACACGACTGAAAGGCTCTCATATACACACACACTACTGAAACGCTCTCACATATACATACACACACAACTGAAACTCTCTCAGATAGACACACACACTACTGAAACGCTCTCACATACACACACACACTACTGTGACGCGCTAACATACAAACACACTACTGAAACGCTCTCACATACACACACAAACTACTGAAACGCTCTTACACACACACACACTACTGAAACGCTCTCACACACACACACACACTACTGAAATGCTCTGACATACACACACAAAAAAACTACTGAACACTCTCACATACACACACACAACTAAACACTCTCACATTCACAAACACTACTGAAACTCTCTCACACATACACACATACACTACTGAAACGCTTTCACATACACACACGCACTACTGAAACGCTCTCACATACACACACACAACTGAAACGCTCTCACATACACGCACACACACAACTGAAATGCTCTCTCATATACACACACACACTACTGAAACAATCTCACATACACACACACAACTGAAACGCTCTCACATACACACACACACTACTGAAACGCTCTCACATACACACACACACACTCCTTAAACGCTCTCACATACACACACACACTACTGAAACGCTCTCACATATACACACACACACTCCTTAAACGCTCTCAAATACACACACACACTACTGAAACGCTAACACATACACACACACAGACAATTGAAACGCTCTCACATACACACACACAACTGAAACGCTCTCACATGCACACACACACTACTGAAACACTGTCTCATACACACACACACTACTGAAACACTATCACATCCACACACACACTACTGAAACTCTCTCACATACACACACACTAATGAAACGCTCTCACGTACACAAACAACTGAAACGCTCTCACATGCACACACACACTCCTGAAATGCTCTCACATGCACACACACACTCCTGAAATGCTCTCAAATACACACACACAGAACTGAAACGCTCTCAAATACACACACACACAACTGAACTCTCACACACACACACTACTGAAACGCTGATGATGATGATGGTGATGATGATGATGATGGTGATGATGATGATGATGTTGATGATGGTGATGGTGATGGTGATGATGATGATGGTGATGGTGACGGTGACGGTTACGATGGTGATGATGATGATGATGACGATGATGGTGATGATGATGATGATGATGACGATGATGATGGTGATGATGACGATGATGGTGATGATGATGATGATGATGATGATGATGATGATGACGACGATGATGATGACGATGATGGTGATGATGATGATGATGATGATGATGGTGATGATGACGATGATGGTGATGATGATGATGGTGATGATGACGATGATGACGACGATGATGATGACGATGATGGTGATGATGATGATGATGATGATGATGATGATGGTGATGATGACGATGATGATGATGATGATGATGATGATGATGATGACGACGATGATGATGACGATGATGGTGATGATGATGATGATGTTGATGATGGTGATGATGATGATGATGATGATGATGATGATGATGATGATGATGATGACGATGATGGTGATGATGATGATGATGATGATGATGGTGATGATGACGGTGATGGTGATGATGATGATGGTGATGATGACGATGATGACGACGATGATGATGACGATGATGGTGATGATGATGATGATGATGATGATGATGATGATGGTGATGATGACGATGATGATGATGATGATGATGATGATGATGACGACGATGATGATGACGATGATGGTGATGATGACGATGATGGTGATGATGATGACGATGATGATGACGATGATGGTGATGATGATGATGATGATGATGTTGATGATGGTGATGATGATGATGATGATGACGACGATGATGATGACGATGATGGTGATGATGACGATGATGGTGATGATGATGATGATGATGATGATGATGATGATGATGACGATGATGGTGATGATGATGATGATGATGATGATGGTGATGATGACGATGATGGTGATGATGATGATGATGATGATGATGATGATGATGATGATGATGATGATGGTGATGATGATGATGGTGATGATGATGATGGTGATGACGATGATGGTGATGATGATGATGATGATGATGGTGATGATGATGATGGTGATGATGATGATGGTGATGATGATGATGGTGATGACGATGATGGTGATGATGATGATGATGGTGATGATGATGATGATGATGATGATGGTGATGATGATGATGGTGATGATGATGATGGTGATGACGATGATGGTGATGATGATGATGATGGTGATGATGATGATGATGATGATGATGGTGATGATGACGATGATGGTGATGATGATGATGAGCGGCTGGCTTGACCAAGCTGTAGCGAAAGACCGCTGACTTGACCGCGGTCGATGCGCATCGCGGGCTGCGGAGCGGAGCACCCGCGGAGCATCTCGAGCTGCTGCGCTTCAACAGGGCCGCTGTCAAGCTCGATAGAACAGAATGTAGCAGACAGGAAGTCAGGCACAGAAAAGACGAGAGAATCCGGCCAATTTTCAAAATAAAATAAAGAGAGCCTCTCGTTAGACTTCGTCCGATGACGTCTGTTCAGCACATCGGTGGTCTGGTTAACGCCAGAGCCTCTGTGTGCAAGGCTTCAGTCTGCAGATGTGTGTTTCTAAAAGCTCATTTTGGTGCTGTGCTTAGTTTTGCTGCACACTCGTAGCTGCCCAGCTGTGTTTCGCAACCCGTTAGCATAGCCGCACCGAACCTGTAGCCGGGGCAAGTCCAGGCAGCACCGCTTTGAGTGCTGCCGCTGAACGTTTTATTTTACCGACCGAGACGTCTCACTCTCAACTCGAGACTCCGACACTGAAGAGGAAACGTACCAGATAAGTTTTATCAGTCTGCACCGCGGTCAGTAGCCCAGTCAGGGAATAAGAAGTGTGTTTGATTGAGTGAATCGCCATGATGCACTATCTGCCAAATTGATGTATCCAGGTGTGTTTGCATCAGCCACATCAAGGACCAGGCATACCTGGATTCATCAGTTTGGCGAATATTGTAAGACAGGAGGTAAATGAGCTGCCTTGAATGCAGGATGTGGTGGAACTGTGCATATGTAAGATTCACATCTACAGTCGGAAACTGATTGCTGAAGAATTTACTCATTCTTCACGTCAGTTGCGCATCATTTTAATCCTGGAAACATGTTAAAGTTGGGACAGAACATCTAACAGGATTTAGCATGAAATGTAGCCGCCTCATCAGTTCCAGTGTTGAAAGGACAGCCATGTGACGTGACAGGCAGTTCGAAGTTGATGTTGTCTGGGCATTGTTCCAGCCAAAGTGACTGAGAGGAGGAGAAAGACTCCCGATCAGGATGCTGTGGACCACATTATTCCTGGAGAAGACAAATCCTGCCTGGAAGGAAGACTTATTAACCCTTATGAAGGTAAGTTCTTCATCCAATATATTCATGTCTGATTCTCTGAGTGTAGTCACCTCACAGTAGCTGTAGTTTAAGATGCTGGGAGTGATGTACTGCTCAGGGCCCCAGCATGCACTGCTAAGACCCTATTGTTTTTCCATCTCCATGTGAACAAACTTCAGGCCACTTGAGTCAGTTGAGTCAGACGTCCATTCCTGGATTATTGGGAGCTGACAGAGACAGAATACACCACTAAACACTGCAAGCTCCAACAAGGTAGGGAAGTGACTGCTGTCCATCTGAAGTTTCAGGAAGGGTTGGGAGAGCAAAGTGCTAAAAGTTACCCCTCAACTACATCAGGCGTGACAATGTCATGACACACATGTCGCAGCACAATGCATCCGTTAAAATCAACCCAGGCTGCTAAAGATTGTTTTCCATAATGCCTGTAATGTGTGTGTGCTTCCCATCCAGATAAAACCCACGTGGAGTTGATATAGTACACCGACTGGCTACCTAGATGCAATATTTTTCCTTGCATTGTCTTCCTTAAACGCTGGACCGAAGGGGATTTAAATTGTAAGATCATTTGATTGATGGGTTGCTATGTGGTTGCAGAGTTGAATTTCTGAAAGCCTGCATCAAATTCAGGAATCGAGTCTTATTTATCTAACCTGTTCATGCAGTCTTCATTGGTGGTTCAAAGCTACCAACCTACAGCCAGGACTGAGTTAGATGTGCAGGGATGGGCAATTACAGGCAAACAAACTCAGTTATAAAATGGATTGGTGAACTCTGCCTATCTGTGGTACAGTGAGCGTATACCACAGCTACGATTTTAAAAAGCCTTATCATAGCATATCACTCTGTTTCAGGGAAGCATCATGTTTCCATGACAACAACCACCAACCTGGGCCGTATTATTATCAGATGAGATGATAAAACTCTGCACTCTGCTTCAATGAATAATTAGGAGTCAGACAGCTGCCGTTTAGGGACCGTCGAGGATCAGCACACAGGGCTCTACAGGGTGGTCTGCCCTTGTCTGATTGAGCAGCCTCATGGAAAAGAGATTTTACAGTTCTTCCCTTTATTTACTCATCAAGTTTATTTTATGGCAACCAGGCTATTCAGTGCTTTGAACGTCATGATATTCAGACGGCGCTGCTGTGTCTCCATGTGTCTGCCGCGATGTCACCTACAGTCAGCTTAGTGAAGTCAGTGACCATTCAAAGCTGCAACAATCAAAAAACCTCCTTGGTTGAGGTTAGGGTGGATTCTTCTGGACCACTCACTCATAGTAACTGTGTTCCCACGTGTTTACGTCACTGGACTGATGGTCAGAGAAGCAAACATTCATCCATGAAAACAAACTGTAGGGAGCAAAAAGTTGCTGTTTCATTATAAACTTTGATCAAAAACTTTATGCACTACAAATTGTTTACAACGTATCCAAAATTCTTAGCTTTTCCTGTGTAATGTGAAGGTCATTAAAGCACACACAATGTTTAGCTTCCTGATGTCATCCCTCTGGTCTGTACACCAAGAATGCAAATGACTGATTCAACCTGAGGAGTAGTTGCTGGGATAAACTGGGATTCTCTGCTTATCCTGGATGAATTTAGCCTTGATTTGGGTTATTAATTAATAATTGGCTTTATTAATGCTGCTTCTCAGACAGCAGCCACTCTCATCTGAAGCCAGTTTGTTTCTTACAATGACAAGACATGTAAAAGTAAAAAAATTCAGACACGTTACAAAAGGATCATACATGTTTAAACATTCTTTTTGCCTCACCGCATAGATGCTTCAAAAGAAGACGGAACACTGGGACGGCTGGTGAATGATGATCACATACATCCCAACTGCAAAGCCAAGAGAATAATGGTCCACGGAAGGCCCCACCTTTGCCTTTTTGCTGTCAAGGAAATCTTTCCAGGCGAGGAGCTAACATATAACTATGGTGACTCCTCTTGGCCATGGCGCTCAATGGTGAGTTAAGGTTCTCATGTTCTTTTAATACAGCAGCTAGTTCTGACTGTAAACTGTAAAGAGGCACTCCAATGCTGATATTGAGTACGAAAGCAGTAGGATGTTTCCCAGTATGTCTCAGTCCATGTTACAGGTGTTCCAACAGTTGCTAATGAAAACAGTCATGGCTAACTTGCTGGCTAGTTTAACACAAACGGCATTGTAACAAATAGCACTGAAACTGGACTTTTTTCCAAAACTTACTTTTGAGATGAATCATGAATTGTTGTTAGCAGAGGATGAGGAGAAGATAAAGCAGAATACTTCAGTGCAAACCTCCAGCTATGCTGTTGTGACATCAGTGAGCGAGTGTGCAGGAATATGTTCATTATTTGTGTGGCTTAGTAACAGTCATTTTCTGGTTCAGTGACAGCACCATTTGTGTTGGTAGAGTCCAAAGAAATGATAAGATAAACAAATCATAGTCTGTTATTCTTATTACTGTCAACCAATAAATGCCATTTGTGGAACTGCTGTGGTCCTGAATAGCAGCACAGCTGTGATAGGGTTGTAGGCACAAGGCCGAAGGACAAGAGCAGAACCTTGAGTGTAATATTGCTTAATTAACAAATTAAACAAGTTCAAAACATGAGGTGGAGCTGGAGGTCAGCAGGGTCATCTAAGATTTTAGTTAATTTCATTATTTAATTGGTTTATACGGGACGGTGTGTGCTTAAATTATTAATTCATAAGAATGTGTACATGGGCACAACTGTGAAAATTTTGCGATCTGTAGAAATTGGTTGTAGACCTAGAAATTTTATGCTATATGACTCATTACAGCTGTATTCCTTTCTCAATGACCACAAGTGACAGCGCTACCAGACATGTGACCAGCCAACTGTAAACTTCCTCTGTATTATTTCAGGCACCCTGTGTAGAACCATCAGACCCGAAGTTGAAAGAAAACGAGGCAGCCTCAGAAAAGGCAAGTTGTGCTTTGCACCATCAGTCACGTGCTGCATTTGTGGCCTTCAGTACATTAGAATGCTTTTGGTCCTTCAAATTCCATACGACCTTCTCTGCTGACTTACTAACACTTCTGCCATACTTGCGGGCAGCGTTGCAACACAATGTTTGTGGAAGGAAAATGATTTAGTTCATGTTAAAATAATCTCAACGCTGTCCCTGTCATTGACTCACTCACAGGAAGTCTCTGGTTGCACTGAGGATACGGTGGCGGCGGTCAGTTGCAGTCCTACAACATCAAAGGATGATACTGTAAGTTGACAGTTTTCTGGTAACATCATGACTCTACATCCAGCCATAATACTGTTTAGTTTGACCCTATGACAATGCTCAGGCATCCACACACTCACACACACTGTGTCCTGACAGGATTGTGAGGACACAGCGTGTGTGAGGACAGGAGCAAACTTGTTGAACATGCTTCAAACTGAGACTTGTGTGTCGGATGGGCACCTGACACACCTGAATTATGAGGACACCTTTTTTTAATGAGGACCCTCGTTTATATCTTTACACAATGGGTTTCACAATTTGGTCGGAAAACCTGTAAAGGTTTTAGAATGTCAAGTAGTCTGTAGGTCTTGAATGTAATGAATTTTTTGAAATCTTATTTTGGAACTCGTAGAATTTTGTTGTTTGTAATGACATTGTAACAGTAATCTGTCACCTTTGAGTTTAATATGAGCAGAATCATCTCCTGACTAACTTTCTCAATGACCACCGAGTCACAGTGCTACCAGACAAGTGACTAGACGTAGATCTAGACTGTAAAGGTCTTAGAATGTTAAGTGTGCTACGGGTGGCAGCTTGATCCTCTTTAGGTCTGCAGCCTCCTCCAGCAGCACCCAGGATCTGGGATGAGGGGAGCCCGAAGGCTCCGGAGAAGAAGACGAGTTAGTAATACGTATGAGTATGATTTATGTATGACACATATAGGAGGACAGAGAGGGAAGAGAGGAGGAGAGCCCAATGCACCATGGGAGATCCCTCAGCAGTCTGAGCCTATAGCAGCAGATCTAAGGGCCAGCCTAAGCAGCCCTAAGTATAAGCCTGATCAAAAAGGAAGGTCTTAAGTCTGCTCTTTAAGGTCAAGAGGGTGCCTGCATCCCGGACTGAAACTGGGAGACGGTTCCACAGGAGGAGAGCCTGATAGCTGAAGGCTCTGGCACCATTCTACTTTTAGAAACTCTCAAAACCACAAGTAACCCTGCATCCTGGGAGTGAAGGGCTCTAGCTGGATCATAGGGGACTTGGAGCTCTGTCAGGGATGAAGGCAAGGCAAGGCAAGGCAATTTTATTTGTATAGCCCGTTTTCACAAACAGTTTGTCTCAAAGGGCTTCACATGGCATCATAACAACATCCTCTGCCCTTAGACCCTCACATCGACTGAGGAAAAACTCCATAGAAAACCTTTAACAGGGAAAAATCTGAGAAACCTCAGGGTGAGCAACAGAGGAGGGATCCCTCACCCAGGACGGACAGACGTGCAGTAGATGTTGTTACAGACAAGAAAAGAGTTTACAATGCAAAATGTGGGAAACATGGAAATGTTAATAACAGCTGAAGAAGGAAGCTTCTGGAAGGGGAGGCAGGGAGAGCAAGCCAGCTTGATGGGGGACTGGATGGCAGACTGGTTCATGGAAGGGGAGCGCAGGCCGGTGTAACAGTAGGGAATAAGGGGGGGGGGCGATGCAGGCGGCGGTTGGGGCTCTGGTGGATCTGTGGAAACACAGAGAGACTGCGAGACACCAAGGCCAAACTACAAAGTGCAACAAGTAATAGTGAGGAGAGGAGAGGAGAGGAGAGGAGGGGAGGGGAGGGGAGGGAAGGGCTCCATGTAACCTGATGTGTCCCCCAGCAGTCTAAGCCTGTAGCAGCATAGCTATCAATGGTTCAGAGCTACCTGAACCAGTCCTGACTGAAGGCTCTGTCATAGAGGAAGGTCTTAAGCCTGGACTTAAACGTAGTTAAAGTGTCTGCCTCTCTGACCCATGGAGAGATGCTGGTTCCACAGTAAAGGAGCCCGGTAACTAAAGGCTCTACCTCCCAGTCTGTTTTTAGAGATACTGGGAATCACTAAAAGACCTGCATTCTGGGAGCGGAGTGCTCTGGTCGGACAGTAGGGACTAATGAGCTCTTTCAAATAGGATGGAGCTTTATCATTGAGAGCCTTACAAGTTAGCAGAAGGACTTTGAAGTCGATTCTAGATCCTACAGGAAGCCAGTGGAGAGAAGCTAAAGTGGGAGAGATGTGTTCTCTCTTCTTAACTCCCGTCAAAACCCTCGCTGCAGCGTTCTGGACCAGCTGGAGACTCTTTAGAGAGTATTTAGGACATCCTGACAGGAGAGAGTTGCAGTAGTCCAGCGGAGAAGTGATAAATGCATGCACCAGTTTTTCAGCATCACTCTGGGAAAGGATATTCCTAATCTTAGCGATACTTCGCAGATGGAAGAAGGCGGTCCTAGTCACATGCTTTATGTGGGAGCTGAAGGAAAGGTCCTGGTCAAAAATGACCCCAAGGTTCCTTGCAGTTGTACTCGAAGTTAGGGTGATGCCATCTAGAGTAGAGATCTGATTCAAGAGTGTGTCCCTGTGGTGTTTAGGTCCAAAAATGATTACCTCAGTTTTATCTGAATTGAGCATTAAGAAGTTAGAAGACATCCAGGATTTAATGTCTTTCAGGCAGTCTTGCAGATGAGTAAGCTGGCTTGTGTCGTCTGGCTCCATCGACAAGTAAAGTTGTGTGTCATCTGCATAACAGTGGAAGTTGATCGAGTGCTTCTGGATTATGTCACCTAATGGGAGCATGTAAAGAGTGAAGAGAATCGGTCCTAAAACTGAACCCTGTGGTCCACCATATGTAACTCTGCTATACTCAGAATGGTCATTATTAACATTAACAAACTGAAACCTGTCAGATAAGTAGGACTTGAACCATTTTAGGGCAGTTCCTTTAATCCCAATGTCATGGTCTAGTCTCTGTAGCAGGATGCTGTGGTTGATGGTGTCAAATGCAGCACTGAGGTCCAAAAGGACAAGCACAGAGACAAGACCTCTGTCTGAAGCTATAAGAAGATCATTAGAGACTCTGACCAGTGCTGTTTCAGTGCTATGGTGTTCCCTGAATCCAGACTGGAAGGCTTCAAAGAGCTCGTTGCTGTGCAAATGTTCATGTAGCTGCTCCAGGACAACCTTCTCAAGGATCTTGGAGATGTAGGGAGGTTGGATATCGGCCTATAGTTGGCTAACACATCTGGGTCAAGAGAAGGTTTTTAAGTAAAGGGTTGATGACAGCCACCTTAAAGGCCTGTGGCTCATAACCTGTGACTAAGGAAAGATTCATTTGATTCAATATAGAAGTGTTGACTAGAGGGAAGGCATCCTTAAGGAGGCTTGTCGGGATGGGATCCAGCAGACAAGTGGCTGACTTGGAGGAAGTGACTGTAGAAGTTAATTCTGACAGGTCGATGGGGAGAAGCTGTCCAAGTGAGCACCAAGTCTGGGAGGTGCTTCTATGGGGACTGTAGTCTGTCCTCCATTACTGGCAATCTTTGTTCTAATATTCACAATCTTTTCAGTAAAGAAAGAAAGGAAGTCGTTACTGCTGAGAGTTGGGGGATGCATGGCTCAACAGCACTATGGTTCTTGGTGAGCCTGCCCACGGTGCTGAAGAGGAACCTGGGGTTGTTCTTTTTCTTTTCTATCAGGGACGAGTAGTAAGCGCTTCTAGCATTGCGGAGTTCTTTTTTATATATTAATAAACTCTCCTTCCAGGCTTGGCGGACTTCCTCGTGCTGGCTGGAATGTGTCTTCCTTTCCAGTTGTCTGGTCTTCTGTTTTAAGGCACGCAGCTCTGGGCTGTACCAGGGAACTATTCTTTTCTGGTTGATAACCTTCTTCTTCAGGGGAGCTACGGCATCAAGTGTCCCAAGGAGTGCTGCTTCAGTGCTGTCCACAAGATAGTCCACCTGGGTGGGGTGGAATCAGCATAACTGCCCTTTATATCACTACAAGGTGTGGCAGCAAGCTCTGCTGGAATAAGCTCCTAAATCTAGAAACAGCAGTGTCAGATAGACATCTACTGAAGCGGGACTTTTTCCCAGGTAGGATATAATTTGTTAAAGTAAATTCAAATGTAATTAAGGAGTGATCAGACAAGACAGGGTTCTGAGGAAGAACTATGATGCGGTCAGCTTCTATTCCATAAGTGAGCACTAAATCAAGGATGTGATTAAAAGTGTGAGTGGGTTTGTTTACCCTCTGACAGAAGCCAACAGAATCAAGAAGCGACTTAAACGCAGTGGCCAGACGATCATCATTGACGTCCGCGTGGATGGTAAAGTCACCCACTAGAATGACTTTGTCTGAGTTCAATGCCAAGTTAGACAGAAAGTCAGAGAGTTCTTCTAAGAACTCAGAATAAGGTGCAGGAGGACGGTACACCCCAGCAAGTAAGAGTGGTTTCTCTGCTTTCCAGTCTGGGAGGGAGAAGCTGACAGTCAGGCTCTCAAATGAGTTAATGAACAATTAGGTGGAGGGTTAATGAGCAAATTTGACCGATAGATTGCAGCCCCTCCTCCTCTGCCAGTGGTGCGAGGTACATGGTAGTTAATGTAACCAGGAGGGGAAGATTCATTTAAACTAACACACTCATCTTGCTGCACCCAGGTTTCAGTGAGTGCTAATACACCAATCTGATAATTAGTAATTAAGTCGTTCACTAGGAGAGACTTGGATGCAAGAGATTGAATATTTACCAAACCACATTTAATAGTTTTACTAGGTTGGTTTGCTGGAGCAGTGGTTTTAATTTGAACTAAGTTGCCATAAGTTACTCCTCCAGATTTGGGTGTAGCCTTATACAGCCTCGGGGCAGACACAGTTTCTATAGGCTGGGTGGGTGACAACACGAAGGAACCAGCAGAGGGGCGTGTTAAACTGCAGCTCTGCCTGCTGGTCTGAACTCTGGTTGCTTGTCAGGGATTAGTATGGCTAACAAACTGGCCTCTGTTCCTAGATAAGAGAGATGCACCATCCAAAGTAGGATGGACGCCATCTCTCCCAATCAGACCAGGCTTTCCCCAGAAGGAGCTCCAATTGTCTATGAGCCACGTTGTTATCTCAGCACCACCTGGACATCCAGCGATGGAATGAACGCATGCGGCTAAACATGTCGTCACTCGCTAAATTGGGTAGCAGGCCAGAGAAAACTACAGAGTCCGACATTGTTTTTGCGTAGTTGCACACCGAAGCCATGTTAACTTTAGTTAATTCCGACTGGCGAAGCTGGGTGTCATTAGCGCCGACATGTATTAAAATCTTACTGTATTTAACCGTACGTTTTGCCAGCAGCTTTAGATTTGCCTCAACGTCACCCGCTCTGGCCCCTGGGATGCACTTTATGCTCGCTGGAGTCTCCACCTTCACGTTGCGAAGAACAGAACTGCCAATAACTAATGTCGGCTTCACAGCGGGGCTGCGAGCAACAGAGCCGACATGCAGAGTTTCACTCTCAGCGGGTGTGTCGCTGAGTGGGGAAAAGCGGTTAGAAACATGAAGGGGTTGGTGGGCAAACACGGGCTTACTGCGTCTAGGTTTCCCTCGTGATGTCACCCAGCGGGACTGGCTAGTTCCCGGCTGCTCGGGAGCTGCAGGGGAGCTGCTAGCGGTGGCTAGGCTAGGTGGCTCCGCACCCGCTAAGGTGGACTGAGCAGCTCCTGAAGGTAAAGGACTAGCGCTAGCTTCCATGGTGCGGAGCCGAGTCTCTAACTCACTAAGCCTCGCCTCCAGGACTACAAACAAACTACACTTTTTACACGTACCATTATCACTAAAGGAGGCAGAGGAGTAACTAAACATCTGGCACATGGAGCAGGAGAGGGAGGGAGAGGTGGGGGGAGAGGCGGAAAGAGAGAGAGCAGCCATAGCTAGTGTGCTAAGGTGAGCTAGCGGACCTGTGGCAAATATAACAAATAGAACGAGGAATTTCAGAGCAAAGTCCTGCTAAAGAGTTAAGTGACAGAAACCTATGTATTACACCAAAACGTCGTATACAGTGGTGCTTAAAGCGATTAAGTTAGCAGTACACCTGAGGGAGGATTGAAAGAGTCGAACAACACAGCGACAGGATTACAGGCAGGAAATGACGTAACACGCTCACCGGTATCGGGTCAGCAGGCAGCAAAAGGGAGCCTGATTGTTGAGGACTTTGTATGTTAGAAGGAGAATTTTGAATTCTATTCTGAATCTGACAGGGAGCCATGCAGAGAAGCCAGTTCAGGAGAGACCTGGTCTCTGCTACCAGTTCTAGTCAACACGTGGGCAGCAGCGTTCTGGACCAGCTGGAGAGTCTTTAGGGACTTCTTAGTCCAGCCTGATAGGAGGGAATTGCAGTAATCCAGCCTGGAAGTGACAAAGGCATGGACTAGTTTTTCTGCATCTTTTTGAGCCAGGATGTTTCTGATCTTAGCGATGTTACGTGAATGAAAGAAAGCAGTCCTAGAAATTTGCTTCATGTGGGCATTAAAGGACAGATCCTGATCGAAGAGAACACTGAGGTTCCTTACGGTCGTGCTGGGGGCCAAGGTAATTCCTTCCAGGGTACCTATCTCATTAGATAGGGTGTCTCTAAGATGTTTTGGGCCCAGGACAATGACTTCAGTTTTATCAGAGTTTAATAAAAGGAAATGATTGGTCATCCAAGTTTTTATCTCCTTTAGACAGGCCTCCAGTTTAGTCAGCTGATTTATTTCATGTGGATCATTGATTAGTACAGCTGTGTGTAGTCAGCATAACACTGAAAATTAATTGAGTGTTTCCTCTTTTTTTTTTTTACCTGTCCTGTTCAGTAGCTGAGGCAAGCAGCATCAATGTTCCTGGTGCCTTGTTGTACTGAAGCAGTTTTATTCTGCATAGGAGGAATCTGATAAACTCCTCCTATTGCCATTTATGTTTAACTTTATTAGGAATGGTGTTGGTTCATTGATGAAGCGACCAGACTGAGGACAGGAGAGAGAACAGGGACAGGACAGCGAAGACAAGGGGGGGGGGGGGGGAGAGCCAAAAACAACAACAGCAATAGCAGAAAACAACAACAACAATAAAAAACACACAAAAAACAAAACAAACAAAAACAAACAAACAAAAAACAAATAAACAAAGAAAAAGTAACAACAAAAGAAAAAGAAAAAGAAAGGAAAAAAAACATTGGTTGCAGAATTTCCGGTGCAGGCTTACCATTTGGTTTAATATAATTTTAAGATAAATGTCTGAGTGTGTGTTTATGGTCAGTTGTGCGCTCCATGCGTGTATGTGTGTATACGTGTGTGTACGTGTATGTGTGTGTGCTACGGTTTGTCTTGGATGCCGTGCGTACCTGGCTGTAGCTGATGTGGGGGGCCAGGACATCGCACCCCCAGTCCAGGATAGCAGGTAGGTCAGGACCAGGTCACCAGAGCACCCCGAAACCCCCAGGACACGGGGAGCCCCAGGCCACCCCCCCAGGAAACAGCCACAGGACCAACCCATGCCAGGACCCATAGGAAAGCATAGGAGCAGCAACCCCCACCCATAAGCAACCCACAGAGAGACGGGGCAGAGATGACCCTGGTCCCGTCGGGCACCCCCCCCCCCCCCCCCACAGCATGAGCAGAGCCCAGGGGCACAGGGCCCCTCCGGCCCAAGACCCGACCAGAGCCCCCAGAGAGGTCCGCCAGCGGCGGGGTCGACACCCACCCACACCCCACACCCAGGCGGGGCAGCCACAGCCCACCACAATGACCAGGCCCACCGCCCCGAACAGAGCTATCCCCCCCCCCCAACCCTCGATCCCCATCCCCTCTACTCATCCCCTGTTCTCCCCCTCCCCCCAGAGCAGGAGGGCTTCAGGCTATAGGGCACCACCAGCCAGCCAGCCGGGACCCCCCACTCCCCGGAGAGGTCCAGCCATGCCGCCGGGTTGAGTCAAAGGCACGCACACCCAGGACCGCCACCCCCGAACAAAACCATCATACTCTCATCTTCTTCCATACAGGGGCTGAGAACACCATAGATGCTGATACGGTCCAGGGCACCTCAGACTTAGTGAAACCGCCAGCGAGCGATCCACCGCACAACAGCAGGGCCCGTGACCAACCCCAGCCCAACCACCATGCCGGGAAGAGGACCACCCCCCCCAAAGAGCCCCGGCCAGGCCCCCAGGCCTGCAATGGTGCAGTTACCAAAGGAGGCAGCACTGGACCCACTCCCTGCCCCAGCTGCCCCCCCATCCCAACATGGTGCAGGGTGCGTGTTGTGCATGGGAATGTAGATGTGATGATGTGGATGACTAGAATGTGGTTAAAATTGGCGGAGGCACCCAGGGCATGGGAGCCCCGCCGGTTGCAGACGGCAGAGTCTCCCAGTACATCCTCATGCACTCCCCCAAGCCCTAAATGTCTACGATGGGCCCACCACGGTGCAGTCAGAGGGCAAGGAGGGCCCAGGCCCCCAGTGCACAGCGGAACCCCCAGCCAGCAGCCTGTAGTCAGGGCCCCCAGTTCGATCAGCATCAAGGTGGTCAGCCCCCATCCCTCAGACGTCCCCCAGCATCCTCCCTTTGTCCAGAG
The DNA here is from genome assembly GCF_037954235.1 of Aulostomus chinensis. Lineage (NCBI taxonomy): Eukaryota > Metazoa > Chordata > Actinopteri > Syngnathiformes > Aulostomidae > Aulostomus > Aulostomus chinensis. Next base: position 25,407,538 of record NC_141340.1, on the reverse strand, counting down.
TGGCGGCAGTCTAGGACACCGCGCCAGGGCCCAGCCCGCCCGAGGATGGGCTGAGGCTAGCAAACCCCTCCCAAATGTGGGTGCGACCCCCCCGGGGGAGCGGCAGGGCCCCAGGCCAGCAAGTCCCAGGCGCCAAGCAGTCCACCTCTACCTCACTCTCCAGCCCCTACCTCCCTCCCGACCCCCCTCCTCCTGACCCCCCTCCCTCTCTAACCCCACCTAACCTTCCTTCCCCACCCTCCTCCCATCGTCCGGGGGCAAATATGCCCCAGCCGCCACGGCAGGCCCCAGCACGCCCCGCCAGAGCCCGGGGACCGGGCGACCACAGCCCCCCACCGCAGGACCCCACCGGGGGACCGGCGCGAATCCCCGGCAGCAGAGCACAGGGCCCCCGACCCCCCCATGCCGGGTGGAGGCCCCGACCCAGCCCAAGGACCCCCAACCCCCAATCCCATAGGGTGCCGCCATGATAGGGGAAGCCGCCCCCACGCCCCCCATGTCGTCCCTCAACAGGTGAGACCCAAAGCCGCCCCAGAAGGCAGTAACCCCAGGCCCACCAGCCCAGCGAGCCACCGGACACCCAAGGCAGCCAGCGTCCATAGCCACCCGCCCCGGGGCCAGAGCCATGAAGCCCAGCCCCCCCCAATCAAAACTATGTGATGGATTTAATTATCGGGGACCAGATTTGTTCGAACTCTGACGATCGACTTTCCTCCCAAGCAGACATTCTCTCCATGGAAATGTGGTCTAATAAAAGGTTTCTATATTGAGTAATGCTTAGGTTGTTCTTGGATTTCCAATTCATCAGGATGGCCTTCTTTGCGATGCTTAGAGCAGTGACAAGCATGCAGGATTTGTTTACTTCCATATTAACATCAGTGAGGTCACCTAGCAGACAAAGTGAGGGGGAGATGGGGTTGGGGTACCCTAACCACCATGATAGGTCTTTACAAACCCTCTGCCAAAAATTGTTAACAGGTGTACAAAGCCATATAGCATGCAGATAGCAGTCTGGTGAGCCAGTCGCACAATATGGACAAATGTTTGTTTGTGTGAGGCCCATCTGGAACATCCTTTGTCCTGTGTAGTGTGTTCTGTGGAGAACCTTGTAATTTATTAATTGTAGGTTATCACAGCGAATCATTCTAAATGTGTTGGAGCAGATTTCTATCCAAAAGTTAGGGTTTGGGTTGATCGACAGATCTTCCTCCCATTTGGATGAAGGAATAGAGATTATAAGTTCTGTTGTTGAAACTATTGAGTTAATTTTAGACAGTAGCTTAGGGGGTGAAATTTGTAAAAAATCTGTTATTCTGGGTGGAAGCTCTAAGTCTAACTGGGTGAGGTCAAACCGTGCCTGTATTATAGATTTGAGCTGAAGATATTCCAGAACTTTTTTTTTGTTAATACCATAATTTGCTGTAATTTGGTTAAATTCTATGAATTCTTTGTCTTGGAAGATATGCTGTAGATTTTTAATCCCTTTATTGGCCCATGCAGCAAAATGTATTGTTTTTTTATTTTGCAGGATGTCAGGATTGTTCCAGATAGGCGTGAGCCTGCAAGGGGTGTTCGAGAGCCCATTGCTTTTGAGAAATTCCCACCAGGCTATGAGGGTGTTGCTGATGCTAATGTACTTAAAGCAGCTGTGACGCTTGATAACAGGGCTGATAAAAGGGAGATCAGAGATTTGGATTTCTTTGCAGAATGTTTGTTCAATATCGCGCCATGCTTGGTCTAATGAGTTTGGCTTTAACCATTTTAGTATGTATTGCAATCTATTGGCCAAGTAGTAATTATAAAAAATTTGGTAGTTCCAAGCCACCATAGTCTTTACTCTTTTGTAAAGTCTTAAAGCTTATACGTGGTGGCTTAGCTTTCCAGAGAAATTTGGAGATGTTAAAGGTCAAGTGTTTTGAACCAAGTCCGGGGAGGTTGGGTCGGAACCATCGAGAAAACATAGTTGATTTTTGGCAAGATCATCATTTTTACTGTTGCTATTCTTCCCATAAGTGATATGGATAGGGAGGTATGATTCAGCAGTGTCAAGTCAGACAATTTGGCAGAGATGTTGATGCCCAGGTATTTAATGTTTCCTGGCCGTAGTGGTGCGGCGAGCATACTCTGGAAACCTGAGAAGATGATTATTAGGAAACACTTGAGTATTTCCTAATAGTGTGACCGAGAGGAAGCAGATAAAGGGTGAATAGGATTGGTCCAAGCACAGAGCCTTGTGGTTTCTGAGGGGTTATCATTTGTTAGTACAAACTGAGATCGACCTAGTAAATATGACCTGAACCAGTTTAGTGTGGTTCCTTTGATGCCAGTGACAGGTTCCAGTCTCTGTAGAAGGATATGGTGGTCAATGGTATCAAAAGCTGCAATGAGATCTAATAAGACCAGCACAGAGACCAGTCCCTCATCTGGTACCAGTAGGAGGTCACTGGTACCTTTGACTAGTTCTGTTTCTGTGCTAGGATGAACCTGGAACCTGACTGAATCCTCCAATCAGCTGTTGCTGTGGAGAAGTCTCAGAGCTGTTTAGCAGCTGCTTTCTCCAGAACCTTGGAGAGAAAAGGAAGATGTGATGTTGGTCTGTAGTTGGTAGAACTTCTGGATCCAGGCTTGTTTTTTGAGAAGGGTTTAATTCCTGCCACTTTAAAGGACTGTGGGACGGAACCAGATACCAGCACCACATTGATCATATCTAAGAGGGAGGAGCTAATGGGGGTAGAGAGTCCTTTTCAGCTTGGTTGGGATGGGGTCTAAAAGACAGGTGGAGGTTTAGAGGAGGGAATTATTGAACTGAGGTCATGAAGGCTGATGGGAGAAAAACTATCAAAATGTACGTCTGGTTCTACAGCTGCCTCTGAGGCTGTCAGTGCCATGTTGTCAGCTGATGGCTGGAGGACGTGAAGTTTCTCTCTAATCAGGACAGTTTTGTCATTCAAGAAGTCCATGAAATCTCTGCTGCCCAGGGAAACAGGACTACTTGGTTCAGTAGAGCTGTGGCTCTCTGTCAGTCTGGCTCCAGGACTGAAGAGGAACCTGGGGTTTTTCAGCTGATTTGTGCAAATTCAAAAGTGATTGATTGATGGTCTGATAAAAGCGTTCTGTGGAAACACAACCAGATGTTCAGCTTCAGTTCCACATGTTAGGAGGAGGTGGAGGTGTGGTTGTGACAGTGAGTCGGTTTGTGAACAGACTGATGGACACCAGTTGAGTCTAGGAGAGAGAGAAATGCAGTACCAGACTGTCCTTATCAACATCCACATGAATATTGAAGTCTCCTACAATCATGACTTCATCTGATTTTAGAACTTGTGCTTTTGGTCCTTCAAATTCCATACGACCTTCTCTGCTGACTTACTAACACTTCTGCCATAATTGTGGGCAGCGTTGCAACACAATGTTTGTGGAAGGAAAATGATTTAGTTCATGTTAAAATAATCTCAACGCTGTCCCTGTCATTGACTCACTCACAGGAAGTCTCTGGTTGCACTGACGATACGGTGGCGGCGGTCAGTTGCAGTCCTACAACATCAAAGGATGATACTGTAAGTTGACAGTTTTCTAGTAACATCATGACTCTACATCCAGCCATAATACTGTTTAGTTTGACCCTATGACAATGCTCAGGCGTCCACACACTCACACACACTGTGTCCTGACAGGATTGTGAGGACACAGCGTGTGAGGACAGGAGCAAACTTGTTGAACATGCTTCAAACTGAGACTTGTGTGTCGGATGGGCACCTGACACACCTGAATTATGAGGACACCTTCATATAATCCAGTGCAGTTTGTGGCTGAATATTTATACTGTATTTTTACCATTTTCATCAATTTTATTTTCCTATGTACATTATTGTTTCCTCAGTGCCACCATCGAACTATAAGTGCAGTTGTCAGCGCTTTGGACCATTGTGAAGTTTGCGACGGACCTGTGTCTAAGATGGCTTGGTTTCACATGCGCATGTTTGTATTTACATCACTCAAACACAATTTTTATGGTTGTTGTTGTCTTCAGTGCATTTATTTATGTTAAATTAAAACAAAAGCGTGAGGATGAATCGGTAACCTTTCATTTCAATGTGCTTTCAGTGTGTTCAAAATCATGGCACAAATCGTGCTTTTTCAAGACAGATTTGCCGCTGGTATGTTGATTGTCTTCTATTTCATTTCAAATTTGAGTTTAAAAAGTTTCATTGTTGGATGGTAACTTACAGGAAAAGATTTTGGGGGTTTAATTTCGAATTTTTTTGTTGTTGTTTTTTGCTACATAGGATATTGATGATGAGCATGTTTCTGACTCTGCAAGTAATGATGGCTCTTCCTCCGTTGATGTCTATCAACCTCACACTGCATCAAGTGGTGATGAATCCCACTCTGATGAAGATGTTGCACCTGACACTGAACAAAATATTGATAGTGAGGATCCACAGTGGGTAAACCTCCCACACTGCAAGGGTGGACCAGTTAAATCACTTTCCTCTCAGGAAAGGACAAAGACAGTGCCGCAACCTACATCCTGCATGGAAAAAGAAGACAAGGATTGTTCCAAGTCTGGCAAATTTGGCATTGATGATGACCTCATACCTGATTGTGAACCCTGTTCTTATGATGATCCTACGACAAGCAAGACCCACACACTTCCAACAAGTACAAAGGAGTCTACTGAGACTGCAGCAGCCCCAGAAGTCTCTTCTTGCACTCCAAGAAACTACTGCTACGTTTGCAAAACACCTCAATCTAAAATATCCCGTCATCTTAAAAAGCATGAAAAAGCAGAGCCTGATATTGCTGAAGCATTCTCATTCCCTAAGAAATCAAGAGAGAGAAAAAGATTACTTGAGAGGTTGCGGAACAAAGGTAATTATGAACATAACCAAGAAGTTGTGAGAAATCATGGGGGACAGTTAAAAATAAAAAGAAGACAAGCACAATCAAAAGTCACTGTGAATACCAAAACGCATGTTCACTGTGCATATTGTAACGGCATGTTTATCCGTAAGGAGCTGTGGCGCCACCTGCGTAGATGCCCATCAAAGACGGTCTCAGAAACTGAAGCTGTTGGTAAGAGCAAGGTCTTAGTTCTGGCTGATATGGTGGAGGCAACATTCTGCCAAGCAATTTCTGCTGGATTTTGGAAAGTCCTTGGAAGTATGAGGCAAGATGAGGTAGCTTCTGTTGTACGAAACGACTTCCTCGTTCTGCAACCGGGCCAGTCTCTCTACAACAAGCATGGGAATGATCCAACAAAATTTGAGTATATCAGAACAAAGGTCCGCGAAATGGGCAGACTGTTGTTGACCTGAAGAGAGAAATATTCTGTATTTACCTTTGAAGATGCTGTGAAGCCAAAAAATTTCTACAAGATCATTGGAGCTGTCAGAGCAGTTGTAGGATATGTTGAAGAGAAGCATGCATATTGCACACCAAGTCTTGCCCTAAAAGTGGGACACTCGCTCAAGAAGATTGGTGGCATTATCCTTTGCAGGGCCACTGCAGCAGAGGATGAAAATCTGATTAAAGCAGCAGAACGATTCACACAACTCTGCACAAAAGAGTGGGCAGGACAGGTCTCCCACACTGCACTGGCTACTTTGAGCAAGTCAAAATTCAATAAACCATCCACCATACCATTCACAAGAGATGTGCAGCTTCTGCACAAGTACCTGGAGGAGAAATCGGCTCGCGCCATTGAAAACCTACAAGACCTTGAGTCTCCACAGGCGTATGCAGAACTTGCAAGGGTGACACTTGCTCAAATAATTGTCTTTAACAGGCGCCGTGCGGGAGAAGTCTCCAAAATGACACTTGAATCCTTCAAAAAAAAGGGACCAGACAGAGCTCCATAGTGACATAGCTGCTAGCCTGTCACCGTTTGAACAAAAGCTAGCCAAGCACTTCAGCAGGGTAGAAATTATGGGCAAAAGAGGGAGGAAAGTTGCTGTTTTATTAAACCCTGAGCTTGTCAGTGCAACAGCCCTTTTGTCAGATAAGAGAGACACATGTAATGTGCACAAGGATAATCCTTTCCTCTTTGGACGGCCACAGTCCCCCCGCAAGCCACTACAGGGGACAGGACTGCATAAGAGTTTTTGCACGCATGTGTGGTGCAAAGAATCCTGATCATCTCAGGTCAACACACCTTCGCAAGCACATTGCAACACTGTCCCAAATTCTCAACCTCAAGAATAATGAGCTGGACCAACTTGCCAACTTTTTGGGCCATGATATACGGGTCCACAGAGACTTTTATCGTCTGCCGGAGGCAACTAGAGAAATGGCAAAAATCACAAAGCTTCTACTTGCAATGGAGAAAGGAACTCTTGCAAAATTCCAGGGAAAGTCTCTTGACGAGATTGAGGTTGAAGGTAAGTGGTGGTAACAACACTCTTGATAGCTCTTCTCAAAGAATTACAAATTTTATTACAGGAACAGAATAGCCTTATTGTTCAAGTAAATAATACAAAAACATGTGAGGTGTACAAACTTGCAATAACAATGATTTTTATTTTTCCATCAATCATGCTTTTCTTTAGATGAATTGGACCCAGAGCTCGATGATGGAGATGGTGGAGACGACAAAGGTGGTGGAAATGACGGAGGCGATGGAGACAACAGTGGTGGAGATTACGAAGATGGAGGCAATGAAGAGTCAGATTGTCCCCTTGGACTAAGGGGTATGTATTGAATATCTTCCTGTATACATTCATGGTATATCATGGAATAAGGACCAAAATTTGGTTCCCTTTGCTTCAGCACTGTAAAGTTATCATGAGTTTATGTTTGTTTAGCTTCTCCTCAACAGAAAATGGTCTGGTCAACCATAAAGTGTGCAACGGACCTTTTTTCCTCTTTCTGATTTTTTATTAGGGAATACCAGGTTGAAAGCAGAAACAGAAATGCACTACGAACAAACATTATTGCTTTCAAAGAAAACTATTTCAAATCATTTAATGATAATAGTCATTTTAATGTTGACTTTAAATTTAATGTTTCAACTTAAATGTTTTTAAAGAGCAGCAGCAGTTACTGTTCGATATTTAAGCTTATATTAATGTTAAGGAGCGAAACCAATGTGTAAACCAATGTATAAACACGTTCAGCAACAAACTAGAGTCAAAAAAGGAAATCAAAGAAGGCCACTTGACGACTGCTCGACATGATCAAGCCTGATGGAGGCTGTTGATCAGCCTGGATATTTCCTCTCCTCAGCAGGGAGGCTATGTGATGCTCCACCCAGCCTTCATACGTCATTTTGTCTTTGTGCGATTAGACTTTAAATCAAGTCTAAAGTCACAGTCAGTCAAAGTCGGCAAGGTACATGGTCGTCACGATAAATAGCCCTAACAGTGAGCTAAATGTGGCCATCAGGGTTAAGTCCATGGTTTGGTTCCACATTCAAGAGGAGTCATGTGGTATATCTATGTACACATACAGGAAACAAGAACATATTCATAAAAGTTAGACCAGACACTCCTAATCACTACCACTACCAAAGTAGTTCATTGATCACTTAACTTCGATAGATGCTGAAAGCCTTTTTTGTATTCTTTTCACCAGAAAATCAAGAAATGACAATACCTGAAGAGCCCTCCAGCTCCTTTGGTAACGTATGGGAAATTCATAATTTGTCCTTGCTATATAGCAGGCAGTACTACTGTGCTAAATGGTGTCTGACAGAGGGGAGAACGCAGACAAATTGCAAAGCCGTTAAAACTTCAGAACTTCTAAAATCTGAACCTTCTTGTTATTTATTTATTTATTGTAGGGAAAAGAAAAAGTATGCAATTGACCCAGGGTGAGGCCAAGAGTTGCAAAGGTAAGGTTTTTGTTTTTGTCTAAAATGGCAGTAATGGTTCAGAGGGGTTTCCAGAAATCACATTGCCAGATTTTGTACAAAAAAAAACGTATAGTTCCTTGGAGATTTACATTTTGATACGGTGTCATTATGAAAGTTAATATTCACACAAAGTTTGTCATGGCACCCTGACTGAGGAGTGGCACTTCACATTAAAAAGGCTGCAGACCCCTGGTAAGGGAAAGTGAAAAATAACTTAAGCCAGTAAGATCTCTGACCAACTTACCCCACCGAGAAAAAAAATGAAGGTTCAACCCAGAAGTTCAAGCTGCTATTCAGTAAGTAGTATTGTTTGGTGTAGAAAGTGAACTTCTCCAGAGATGGATAGGATATTGTACTAGCTATTCAACAAAATAATTTCTTGCTTCTCCAGGGCAAACAAAACTGTGTGTGACCCAGAGTGTGGTATCCAGCTCCAAGGGTAGGACTAAATCCATTAATTACTTTATTTTTAGGTGCTTAAACTTGAATTGATCAACACATGTAAATGAATAGATAAATATTGACAGAATACTACAAGCACAGTTCAATGTAGTACATGGTGTCATCATGTATACATCACTAAGAGAAATACTACTGTATGTGACCTTTGTATATCATAAGGGTGTCCAAACTTTTTTCAAAGAGGGCCAGATTTTAAAATGTGCGAATATCCAAGAGCTGATGGCCCCATCCACATTTCTTTAACCATGAAAGGCAAAATGTTTGCCGTGTTAAGCAATTGACGTGAACACAGATTGTAATTTCCGTCTTCCCTGGAAGCATCAGCCCTCAAAATCGGTCGTCCTCTTTTCATCAAGAGTTGCCATGGAACAAAGTGGCCTGTATGGGGCACACAGTCAGGGGAAGTTCCAGAGTGCTGCTGTCACCATGAAGTGGAAAGAGAAACTGTGTTCTGGATCTGCAGGCGTTCTTAGTTCTGTTTGACAGTGGTGGTGGGCCAAAACTAACACATGATAAGACAGAGGCTGGAGGCCGTATAGTAGCTGACCTCATGCCATGATTGGCCCCTGGCCGGGACTTTGGACAAGCCTGAACCTTAATTTCAGCAGCTCAAAGGTCATTTAAAAAATATTGAACTAAATTTATAACAGCTATTGTCCTCACTATCTTAATTTAGATTTTTTTTTGGATTGACAGAGTTCAAATCAAGAAGATGTGTGGAAAGGCCCTGGACCAAGGATGAAATGAGCGCTGTCATGAAACACTTCAAAACTCCCATTTCAAAGGGACACCTTGACACAAAGTTGGAGTGTGGCAGTGCAGGCTTCCTGAGCACCCTGTTCTGATGAGCAGGACCATTCAAAACATCAGAGATTTTGTGAGGACCAGGGGCCTGATGTTTGAAGAAATATGGTCTGATAAAGACCACTTTGCTGTTACAGTGAATGTGTTGGGTCTGTGGTTGTGGGTTGTTTTTACCCCTTGATTCTTGTGCAGTGGACTTCCTGTTCCGCTCAATTTCTGTTGTTTAAATTTGAAATCAATATTTTGCAGTTCTCTCAGGGCAGTACTTGTGATGAAGTCATTTCCTTACTCAAGTGTTGCTGTGCACTTTATGGTGGGATATATGACTCTGCACTTCAGATTTTAGATGTTGATTTAAATTGTAAATCAACAGTTGATTTGAATTGAAAGATGTGAAAACACATGAATACATTATTCATTATTTATTAACTGATTCAAACACCATTTATTGTCATTTCAGGACATGAGGGTACATAAAAAGAACAAAATTTAGTTAAAAATAGCATTCAAGAGCGTTTCAGTTGTCTGTGTGTGTGTGTGTGTCTGTGTGTGTGTGTGTGTGTGTGTGAGAGCGTTTAAGTAGTGTGTGTGTATGTGAGAGCGTTTCAGTCGTGTGTCTGTGTATGTGAGAGCGTTTCAGTCGTGTGTGTGTATGTGAGAGCGTTTCAGTAGTGTGTGTATGTGAGAGCGTTTCAGGAATGTGTGTATGTGAGAGCGTTTTAGTTGTGTGTGTGTGTGTATGTGAGAGCATTTCAGTAGTGTGTATGTGAGAGAGCGTTTCAGTTGTGTGTGTGTATGTATGTGAGAGCGTTTCAGGAGTGTGTATGTGAGAGAGCGTTTCAGTTGTGTGTGTGTGTGTATGTGAGAGCGTTTCAGGAGTGTGTGTGTATGTGAGAGAGCGTTTCAGTTGTGTGTGTGTGGATGTGAGCGTTTCAGTTGTGTGTGTGTGTCTGTGTGTGTGTGTGTGTGAGAGCGTTTAAGTAGTGTGTGTGTATGTGAGAGCGTTTCAGTAGTGTGTCTGTGTATGTGAGAGCGTTTCATTCATGTGTGTGTATGTGAGAGCATTTCAGTTGTGTGTTTGTGTGAATGTGAGAGCGTTTCAGGAGTGTGTGTATGTGAGAACGTTTCAGTTGTGTGTGTGTGTGTGTATGTGAGAGCATTTCAGTAGTGTGTATGTGAGAGAGCGTTTCAGTTGTGTGTGTGTGTGTGTGTCTGTGTGTGTGTGTGTGTGTGTGTGTGAGAGCGTTTAAGTAGTGTGTGTGTATGTGAGAGCGTTTCAGTAGTGTGTCTGTGTATGTGAGAGAGCGTTTCATTTGTGTGTGTGTGTGAATGTGAGAGCGTTTCAGGAGTGTGTGTGTGGATGTGAGCGTTTCTGTTGTGTGTGTGTGTATGTGACAGCGTTTCAGTAGTGTGTGTGTGTATGTGACAGCGTTTCAGTAGTGTGTTTGAATGTGAGAGCGTTTCAGTTGTGTGTGTGTGGATGTGAGAGAGTTTCAGCAGTGTTTGTGTGGATGTGAGAGCGTTTCAGTAGTGTGTGTGTGTATGAGAGAGCGATCAATTGTGTGTGTACGTGTGTGTATATGTGACAGCGTTTCAGTTGTGTGTGTGTATGAAAGAGCGTTTCAGTTGTGTGTGTGTGTGTATGTGAGAGCGTTTCAGTAGTGTGTGTGTGTGTATGTGAGAGCGTTTCAGTAGTGTGTGTGTGTGTATGAAAGAGCGTTTCAGTTGTGTGTGTGTGTGTATGTGAGAGCGTTTCAGTAGTGTGTGTGTGTATGAGAGAGCGATCAATTGTGTGTGTACGTGTGTGTATATGTGACAGCGTTTCAGTTGTGTGTGTGTATGAAAGAGCGTTTCAGTTGTGTGTGTTTGTGTATGTTAGAGCGTTTCAGTAGTGTTTGTGTGTATGTGAGAGAGTTTCAGTAGTGTGTGTGTGTATGAGAGAGCGATCAATTGTGTGTGTACGTGTGTGTATATGTGACAGCGTTTCAGTTGTGTGTGTGTATGAAAGAGCGTTTCAGTTGTGTGTGTGTGTGTATGTGAGAGCGTTTCAGTAGTGTGTTTGTGTATGTTAGAGCGTTTCAGTAGTGTTTGTGTGTATGTGAGAGCGTTTCAGGAGTGTGTGTGTGTGTATGTGAGAGCATTTCAGTCGTGTGTATGTGAGAGAGCGTTTCAGTTGTGTGTGTGTGTGTGTGTGTGTGTGTGTGTGTGTGTGAGAGCATTTAAGTAGTGTGTGTGTATGTGAGAGCGTTTCAGTAGTGTGTGTGTGTGTGTGAGAGCGTTTAAGTAGTGTGTGTGTATGTGAGAGCGTTTCAGTAGTGTGTCTGTGTATGTGAGAGAGCGTTTCATTTGTGTGTGTGTGTGTGTATGTGAGAGCGTTTCAGTATGGTGTGTGTATGTGAGAGAGCGTTTCATTTGTGTGTGTGTGTGTATGTGAGAGCGTTTCAGTTGTGTTTGTGTGTATGTGAGAGAGTTTCAGCAGTGTTTGTGTGGATGTGAGAGTGTTTCAGTAGTGTGTGTGTGTATGAGAGAGCGATCAAGTTGTGTGTGTACGTGTGTGTATATGTGACAGCGTTTCAGTAGTGTGTGTGTATGAAAGAGCGTTTCAGTTGTGTGTGTGTGTGTGTATGTGAGAGCGTTTCAGTAGTGTTTGTGTGTGTATGTGAGAGCATTTCAGTAGTGTGTATGTGAGAGAGCGTTTCAGTTGTGTGTGTGTGTGTGTGAGAGCATTTCAGTAGTGTGTATGTGAGAGAGTGTTTCAGTTGTGTGTGTGTGTATGTGAGAGCGTTTCAGGAGTGTGTGTGTATGTGAGAGAGCGTTTCAGTTGTGTGTGTGTGGATGTGAGCGTTTCAGTTGTGTGTGTGTGTGTCTGTGTGTGTGTGTGTGAGAGCGTTTAAGTAGTGTGTGTGTATGTGAGAGCGTTACAGTAGTGTGTCTGTGTATGTGAGAGCGTTTCAGTCGTGTGTGTGTATGTGAGAGCGTTTCAGTAGTGTGTCTGTGTATGTGAGAGCGTTTCAGTTGTGTGTTTGTCTATGTTAGAGCGTTTCAGTAGTATGTTTGTGTGTATGTGAGAGCGTTTCAGGAGTGTGTGTGTGTGTATGTGAGAGCATTTCAGTAGTGTGTATGTGAGAGAGCGTTTCAGTTGTGTGTGTGTATGTGAGAGCGTTTCAGGAGTGTGTGTGTATGTGAGAGAGCGTTTCAGTTGTGTGTGTGTGGATGTGAGAGTGTTTCAGTAGTGTGTGTGTGTATGAGAGAGCGATCAAGTTGTGTGTGTACGTGTGTGTATATGTGACAGCGTTTCAGTAGTGTGTGTGTATGAAAGAGCGTTTCAGTTGTGTGTGTGTGTGTGTATGTGAGAGCGTTTCAGGAGTGTTTGTGTGTGTATGTGAGAGCATTTCAGTAGTGTGTATGTGAGAGAGCGTTTCAGTTGTGTGTGTGTGTGTGTGAGAGCATTTCAGTAGTGTGTATGTGAGAGAGTGTTTCAGTTGTGTGTGTGTGTGTATGTGAGAGCGTTTCAGGAGTGTGTGTGTATGTGAGAGAGCGTTTCAGTTGTGTGTGTGTGGATGTGAGCGTTTCAGTTGTGTGTGTGTGTGTGTGTCTGTGTGTGTGTGTGTGAGAGCGTTTCAGTTGTGTGTTTGTCTATGTTAGAGCGTTTCAGTAGTATGTTTGTGTGTATGTGAGAGCGTTTCAGGAGTGTGTGTGTGTGTATGTGAGAGCATTTCAGTAGTGTGTATGTGAGAGAGCGTTTCAGTTGTGTGTGTGTATGTGAGAGCGTTTCAGGAGTGTGTGTGTATGTGAGAGAGCGTTTCAGTTGTGTGTGTGTGGATGTGAGCGTTTCTGTTGTGTGTGTATGTATGTGACAGCGTTTCAGTAGTGTGTGTGTGTATGTGAGAGCATTTCAGTAGTGTGTATGTGAGAGAGCGTTTCATTTGTGTGTGTGTGTGTATGTGAGAGCGTTTCAGTTGTGTGTGTGTGGATGTGAGAGCGTTTCAGGAGTGTGTTTGTATGTGAGAGAGCGTTTCAGTTGTGTGTGTGTGGATGTGAGAGCGTTTCAGGAGTGTGTTTGTATGTGAGAGAGCGTTTCAGTTGTGTGTGTGTGGATGTGAGCGTTTCTGTTGTGTGTGTGTGTGTATGTGACAGCGTTTCAGTAGTGTGTGTGTGTATGTGACAGCGTTTCAGTAGTGTGTGTATATATGTGAGAGCGTTTCAGTTGTGTTTGTGTGTATGTGAGAGAGTTTCAGCAGTGTTTGTGTGGATGTGAGAGTGTTTCAGTAGTGTGTGTGTGTATGAGAGAGCGATCAAGTTGTGTGTGTACGTGTGTGTATATGTGACAGCGTTTCAGTAGTGTGTGTGTATGAAAGAGCGTTTCAGTTGTGTGTGTGTGTGTATGTGAGAGCGTTTCAGTAGTGTGTGTGTGTGTATGTGAGAGCGTTTCAGTTGTGTGTTTGTGTGTATGTGAGAGCGTTTCAGGAGTGTGTGTGTATGTGAGAGCGTTTCAGTAGTGTTTGTGTGTATGTGAGAGCGTTTCAGTGTGGTGTGTGTATGTGAGAGTGTTTCAGTAGTGTGTGTATATATGTGAGAGCGTTTCAGTAGTGTGTGTATATGTATGTGAGAGAGTGTCAGCAGTGTTTGTGTGGATGTGAGAGTGTTTCAGTAGTGTGTGTGTGTATGAGAGAGCCTTTCAGTAGTGTGTGTGTATGTGAGAGCGATCCAGTTGTGTGTGTACGTGTGTGTATATGTGACAGCGTTTAAGTAGTGTGTGTGTATGAGAGAGCGTTTCAGTAGTGTGTGTTTGTATGTGAGAGCGTTTCAGGAGTGTGTATGTGAGAGAGCGTTTCAGTTGTGTCTGTGTGACAGCATTTCAGTTGTGTGTTTGTGTATGTGAGAGCGTTTCAGTAGTGTGTGTGTATGTATGTGAGAGCGTTTCAGGAGTGTGTGTATGTGAGAGCGTTTCAGTAGTGTGTGTGTGTGTATGTGAGAGCATTTCAGTAGTGTGTATGTGAGAGAGCGTTTCAGTTGTGTGTGTGTGTGTGAGAGAGCGTTTCAGTTGTGTGTATGTGAGAGAGCGTTTCAGTTGTGTGTTTGTGTGTGTGTGAGAGCGTTTCAGGAGTGTGTATGTGAGAGAGCGTTTCAGTTGTGTCTGTGTGAGAGCATTTCAGTTGTGTGTTTGTGTATGTGAGAGCGTTTCAGTAGTGTGTGTGTATGTATGTGAGAGCGTTTCAGGAGTGTGTGTATGTGAGAGCGTTTCAGTAGTGTGTGTGTATGTATGTGAGAGCGTTTCAGGAGTGTGTGTATGTGAGAGCGTTTCAGTTGTGTTTGTGTGTGTATGTGAGAGAGCGTTTCAGTTGTGTGTGTGTGTGTATGTGAGAGCGTTTCAGGAGTGTGTGTGTATGTGAGAGAGCGTTTCAGTTGTGTGTGTGTGGATGTGAGCGTTTCAGTTGTGTGTTTGTGTGTGTGTGTGTGTCTGTGTGTGTGTGTGTGAGAGCGTTTCAGTTGTGTGTGTGTATGAAAGAGCGTTTCAGTTGTGTGTGTGTGTGTATGTGAGAGCGTTTCAGTAGTGTGTGTGTGTGTATGTGAGAGCGTTTCAGTTGTGTGTTTGTGTGTATGTGAGAGCGTTTCAGGAGTGTGTGTGTATGTGAGAGCGTTTCAGTAGTGTTTGTGTGTATGTGAGAGCGTTTCAGTGTGGTGTGTGTATGTGAGAGTGTTTCAGTAGTGTGTGTATATATGTGAGAGCGTTTCAGTAGTGTGTGTATATGTATGTGAGAGAGTGTCAGCAGTGTTTGTGTGGATGTGAGAGTGTTTCAGTAGTGTGTGTGTGTATGAGAGAGCCTTTCAGTAGTGTGTGTGTATGTGAGAGCGATCCAGTTGTGTGTGTACGTGTGTGTATATGTGACAGCGTTTAAGTAGTGTGTGTGTATGAGAGAGCGTTTCAGTAGTGTGTGTTTGTATGTGAGAGCGTTTCAGGAGTGTGTATGTGAGAGAGCGTTTCAGTTGTGTCTGTGTGACAGCATTTCAGTTGTGTGTTTGTGTATGTGAGAGCGTTTCAGTAGTGTGTGTGTATGTATGTGAGAGCGTTTCAGGAGTGTGTGTATGTGAGAGCGTTTCAGTAGTGTGTGTGTGTGTATGTGAGAGCATTTCAGTAGTGTGTATGTGAGAGAGCGTTTCAGTTGTGTGTGTGTGTGTGAGAGAGCGTTTCAGTTGTGTGTATGTGAGAGAGCGTTTCAGTTGTGTGTTTGTGTGTGTGTGAGAGCGTTTCAGGAGTGTGTATGTGAGAGAGCGTTTCAGTTGTGTCTGTGTGAGAGCATTTCAGTTGTGTGTTTGTGTATGTGAGAGCGTTTCAGTAGTGTGTGTGTATGTATGTGAGAGCGTTTCAGGAGTGTGTGTATGTGAGAGCGTTTCAGTAGTGTGTGTGTATGTATGTGAGAGCGTTTCAGGAGTGTGTGTATGTGAGAGCGTTTCAGTTGTGTTTGTGTGTGTATGTGAGAGCATTTCAGTAGTGTGTATGTGAGAGAGCGTTTCAGTTGTGTGTGTGTGTGTATGTGAGAGCGTTTCAGGAGTGTGTGTGTATGTGAGAGAGCGTTTCAGTTGTGTGTGTGTGGATGTGAGCGTTTCAGTTGTGTGTTTGTGTGTGTGTGTGTGTCTGTGTGTGTGTGTGTGAGAGCGTTTCAGTTGTGTGTTTGTGTGTATGTGAGAGCGTTTCAGGAGTGTGTGTGTATGTGAGAGCGTTTCAGTAGTGTGTGTGTGTATGTGAGAGTGTTTCAGTAGTGTGTGTATATATGTGAGAGCGTTTCAGTTGTGTGTGTATGTGAGAGAGTGTCAGCAGTGTTTTTGTGGATGTGAGAGTGTTTCAGTAGTGTGTGTGTGTATGAGAGAGCCTTTCAGTAGTGTGTGTGTGTGTATGAGAGAGCCTTTCAGTAGTGTGTGTGTGTGTATGTGAGAGCGATCCAGTTGTGCGTGTACGTGTGTGTATATATGACAGCGTTTAAGTAGTGTGTGTGTATGAGAGAGCGTTTCAGTAGTGTGTGTTTGTATGTGAGAGCTTTTCAGGAGTGTGTGTGTGTATGTGAGAGCGTTTCAGTAGTGTGTTCGTGTGTGTATGTGAGAGCGTTTCAGTAGTGTGTGTATTTGAGAGCATTTCAGTAGTGTGTGTGTAGGTGAGAGCGTTTAAGTAGTGTGTGTATTTGAGAGCATTTCAGGAGTGTGTGTGTATGTGAGAGCGTTTCAGTAGTGTGTTCGTGTGTGTATGTGAGAGCGTTTCAGTAGTGTGTGTATTTGAGAGCATTTCAGTAGTGTGTGTGTAGGTGAGAGCGTTTCAGTAGTGTGTGTATTTGAGAGCATTTCAGTAGTGTGTGTGTAGGTGAGAGCGTTTAAGTAGTGTGTGTATCTGAGAGCGTTTCAGTAGTGTGTGTGTGTATCTGAGAGCATTTCAATAGTGTGTGTGTATGCCAGAGTGTTTCAATCGTGTGTGTGTGTAACTGAGAGTGTTTCAGTAGAGTGTGTATGTGAGAGTGTTTCAATAGTGTGTGTGTGTAACTGAGAGTGTTTCAGTTGTGTGTGTCTGTGAGAGTGTTTCAATCGTGTGTGTGTGTAACTGAGAGTGTTTCAGTAGAGTGTGTATGTGAGAGTGTTTCAGTAGTGTGTGTGTGTATTTGAGAGCATTTTAATTGTGTGTTTGTGTATGTGAGAGAGCGTTTCAGTTGTGTGTGTGTGTTTATGTGAGAGCGTTTCAGTAGTGTGTGTGTGTGTGTGTAATAGACAGCGTTTCAGTATTGTGTGTATGTGAGAGCGTTTCAGTAGTGTGTGTGTGTGTGTGTGTGTGTGAGAGCATTTCATTTGTATGTGTGTATGAGAGAGCGTTTCAGTAGTGTGTGTGTATGTGAGAGCGTTTCAGTCGTGTGTTTGTATGTGAGAGCGTTTCAGAAGTGTGTGTGTGTGTGTGTATGAGACAGCGTTTCAGGAGTGTGTGTGTGTATTTGAGAGCGTTTCAGTAGTGTGTGTGTATGTGAGAGAGTTTCAGTTGTGTCTGTATGTGAGAGAGTTTCAGTTGTGTGTGTGTATGTGAGAGCGTTTCAGTAGTGTGTGTATATGTGAGAGCGTTTCAGGAGTGTGTGTGTGTGTATGTGAGAGCATACATTTAAAGCATTAGCATAGGTTGTACGACCCTGCGTCTCTCAACAATGTCATTTTTTGCTCCTCTCTCTAGATAAGAGAGATGTGAGAGTTTTTCAGGAGTGTGTGTGTGTATATGAGAGTGTTTCAGTTGTGTGTATGTGTGTATGTGAGAGAATTTTAGGAGTGTGTGTGTATGTGAGAGAGCATTTCAGTTTTGTGTGTGTGTGTGTGTGAGAGCGTTTCAGGAGTGTGTGTGTATGTGAGACAGCATTTCAGTTTTGTGTGTGTGTGTGTGTGAGAGCGTTTCACTAGTGTGTGTATGTGTATGTGAGAGCGTTTCAGTAGTGTGTGTATATGTGAGAGCGTTTCAGGAGTGTGTGTGTGAATAAGAGAGTGTTTAAGTTGTGTTTGTGTGTGTATGTGAGAGCGTTTCAGTAGTGTGTTTGTGTGTATGTGAGAGAGCGTTTCAGTTGTGTGTGTGTGTATGTGAGAGCGTTTCAGTAGTTTGTGTGTGTATGAGAGAACGTTTCAGTAGTGTGTGTGTATATTTGAGAGCGTTTCAGTAGTGTGTGTGTATGTGAGAGTGTTTCAGTATTGTGTGTGTATGTGAGAGCGTTTCAGTAGTGTGTGTGTATGTGTGAGCATTTCAGTAGTGTGTGTGTGTGTATCTGAGAGCGTTTCAGTAGTGTGTGTGTGTATCTGAGAGCATTTCAATAGTGTGTGTGTATGCCAGAGTGTTTCAATCGTGTGTGTGTAACTGAGAGTGTTTCAGTAGAGTGTGTATGTGAGAGTGTTTCAGTAGTGTGTGTGTGTATTTGAGAGCATTTTAATTGTGTGTGTGTGTATGAAAGAGAACGTTTCAGTTGTGTGTGTGTGTTTATGTGAGAGCGTTTCAGTAGTGTGTGTGTGTATGTGAGAGCGTTTCAGTTGTGTGTTTGTGTATGTGAGAGCGTTTCAGTCCTATGTTTGTGTGTGTGAGAGCGTTTCAGGAGTGTGTGTGTATGTGAAAGCGTTTCAGTTGTGTGTGTGTGTATGTGAGAGCGTTTCAGTAGTGTGTATGTGTTTATGTGAGAGAGCGTTTCAGTAGTGTGTGTGTATGTGAGAGCGTTTCAATATTGTGTGTGTGTATATGTGAGAGAGTGTTTCAGTTGTGTGTGTGTGTTTATGTGAGAGCGTTTCAGTCGTGTGTGTGTGTGTGTATGAGACAGCGTTTCAGTATTGTGTGTGTATGTGAGAGGGTTTCAGTAGTGTGTGTGTGTGTGTGTGTGTATGAGACAGCGTTTCAGTATTGTGTGTGTATGTGAGAGGGTTTCAGTAGTGTGTGTGTGTGTGTGTGTGTGAGAGCATTTCATTTGTATGTGTGTATGAGAGAGCGTTTCAGTAGTGTGTGTTTGTATGTGAGAGAGTTTCAGTTGTGTCTGTATGAGACAGCGTTTCAGGAGTGTGTGTGTATGTAAGAGAGTTTCAGTAGAGTGTGTGTGTATGTGAGAGCGTTTCAGTTGTGTGTATGTGTGTATGTGAGAGCATTTAAGTAGTGTGTATGTGAGAGAGCGTTTCAGTTGTGTGTGTGTGTATGTGAGAGCATTTCAGGAGTGTGTGTGTATGTGAGACAGCATTTCAGTTTTGTGTGTGTGTGTGTGTGTTAGAGCGTTTCACTAGTGTGTGTATGTGTATGTGAGAGCGTTTCAGTATTGTGTATGTGTGAGCGTTTTAGTATTGTGTGTGTGTATTTGAGAGCGTTTCAGTTGTGTGTGTGTGTATGTGAGAGCGTTTCAGTTGTGTGTTTGTGTATGTGAGAGCGTTTCAGTCGTATGTTTGTGTGTATGTGAGAGCGTTTCAGGAGTGTGTGAGTATGTGAGAGCGTTTCAGTTGTGTGTGTGTGTGTATGTGAGAGCGTTTCAGTTGTGTGTGTGTGTGTATGTGAGAGCGTTTCAGGAGTGTGTATGTGTGTATGTGAGAGCGTTTCAGTAGTGTGTGTGTGTATGTGAGAGCGTTTCAGTAGTGTGTATGTGAGAGCGTTTCAGTAGTGTGTATGTGAGAGCGTTTCAGGAGTGTGTGAGTGAGAGCGTTTCAGTAGTGTGTATGTGAGAGCGTTTCAATATTGTGTATGTGTGTATGTGAGAGCATACATTTAAAGCATTAGCATAGGTTGTACGACCCTGCGTCTCTCAACAATGTCATTTTTTGCTCCTCTCTCTAGATAACCATGGCAAAGGCAATGAGTGTCCTTGACCAGGACAGGACAAATTTGGTCAAGGACATTGAGCATTTTGAAGTTGGAGAAAACGCCTATCTATCATCTGAGAGGCTGGATAGGAACCTATATGAATTGTTAGAAGACAGAAACTTCCAGCCACTAAACCTTCATGAGATACGACCGATAGCACAGCAGGTAAGAATGTCAAGCTTTTCTATTGACTGGTCCAGGAATTATACCGACCTTCACCTTGGTCTCATACGTTTCCTCCTTTTTCCTGCAGCTCCTGACAGCTTTAGACACACTAAAGTCAATGGGAATAATTCATTCTGACTTAAAACTGGACAACGTCATGTTAGTGGACCATGAAAAGACACCCTTCAAAGTCAAGATCATTGACTCTGGCCTGTCCTTCTTTACGAGCGAGGCTAATAGCAAACACGGTCAGATCATCCAGCCCTTGGCAATACGGTAAGATCCCTCTGCAAGGCCCCTCTTGTCACATGCTCTTCACAATCCATTAAAAGTTGTTCCAATGTTCCACACACATGCTGACTTTGTGAAAAGTCAAAGTCGACTTTACTGTCAAGTGTACTGTACGTGCATGACATACAGCACAGATGAAATTTCACGGTGCAAACAGGCAATAAACCAACATAAAAATAGTAGCAGGCAATACACAACCCAAAACACAATAAACAATGCCCTCAACTTGTTCTTTACCAACAGTGCCCCTGAAGTCCTTTTGGGACTCCCTGTGTCCGAGGCCATAGATATGTGGTCTCTCGGCTGCCTGTTGTTTCAACTGTTCACCGCCCGTCGCCTGTTTCCAAGGGACAAGTTCCAGATTGTAAGTAGCGAAGACCTCATGACATCCCACTGCAGAAAACATATCCCAAGTCATTTAGGGAGGTAAAGTAGGACATTGGCTGATACAAATTTCTCTCTCCAGATCAGGTCCATGGTGGACGTCTTTGGCCAGCCACCTGACCACCTACTCAACGCCGGGAAACACACCCAGATGTACTTTGAGTACTGTGAACACTTACAACCGAAATGGAGGTTGAAGGTATTTGAACTTCTTCTGTCCTTTCCAGATGTGTTCATTTAGGCAGGAACTATTTGAAATGATTCAAACCTTTAGGAGAAAGTATCTAACGTGTTTTGTTGCTGTCGACCATGTAGGATTACACTTTAGGGACTACAAACTGGAAAGGGCTACTCCAGTACCTGGACGCGCTGATGACAGTAAGTGGTCCATTTGCATTAATACAAGTTTGCTCTCCTGCTGATAGAAGGATGCTGACAAACACAATCTTTGCAAACTCAGTTCCCCTCAGAGACAGACAACAAAGCGGAGTTGGAGGATCGAGCTGCCTTCATCGACCTCCTGAAGGCTCTCCTGGAATTGGACCCAGACAAGAGGATCACACCTCAG
Organism: Aulostomus chinensis; assembly: GCF_037954235.1. Classification (NCBI taxonomy): domain Eukaryota; kingdom Metazoa; phylum Chordata; class Actinopteri; order Syngnathiformes; family Aulostomidae; genus Aulostomus; species Aulostomus chinensis. Next base: position 25,386,676 of record NC_141340.1, on the reverse strand, counting down.
GAGGCTCTCCATCATCCATTTATAAAAATGGTCCATCTGATGGTGAAACCAGACGGGGGCCAGTAGTAAGTACCTGAGTTTCTGGTATCAGTAGAGTTGAGCAGACACCTGAACAGGTGAATTCAATGACTGACAGAGTCATTCATCGTCATGTTTTTTGTTTTTTTCCAGTACGAAAGACAGTCTAGAGAAAATGCAGATGAGCCAGGGGGATGCCCCCGCTGAGCCCAAGAAGGGGCTGTTGCAAAGAGTCCAATTTTCTTTGGCAAAATATGCAGACATGCTGTTCTGTTGACACACAAAATCTGGTGTAGGCAAAAGTTCTTCTTTCACTGGTGTAGAAGACGTTTCCCCACTTATCCGAGAGGCTTCTTCCGTTCTAAAGGAAGGTGAGGAAAGCCAGGTATTTAACCAGTTGGGGGATCACCTGGGGGCTTGGCCAGAATGTCATTAGCGCCCTCATCAGCCTGGTGTGTGGCTCATGGAGAATACAAGGTCAAAGTTAATGTCAACTTCATTGCCAGATACACTGTACGTGCATGCCCCCTCATGGAAGCAACATTGAGGACACACCTATGCACCTTGCCAGGGGCTGCAGGAAAGCCAAAAATGAGGGAGAGCCACTGGGGGCCGTGGCCCTCATGCAAATGGACCTAGTTGGCGCAACTGTCCTTGTTCAGAGAGGACGGAGACATTGACCTTCCCCCAAAGGACACCCACCAGGGCACCGTTCCAGGGGCCGCAGGAAGGCCAAAAACAAGGAGGAGCCTTTGGAGGCCATGTCCCTCATGCTAATGAGCCTCCCTGGCACAGGAGACATTCTCAGAGGACAGAGACAGTGCCCCTCCCCTGAGGACACACATCAATACCCCGTGTAAGAACACAAAGGTAAAGTCCAAATCTTTTTTACTGAAATCTGGGTGACCAAATGTTATGGTTGTAACTTGAAACATTGTATTTTCTTTGTAGCCTGTGGCTTTGGACCATCCAGGGGCCAAAGCTCTGTGGGGCCGCCTGAATAAGGATCAGCGTAACTAGCGGGATCATGACATCAGCAGTGAGATGCGGGAGTCCCACCAGAGCGTGAGAGACCCTGTCCAGCCCTTGTCCCTGGTAGCTGGCCAAAGAAGATCCTCAGGAGTTCGTTCCAGTGCGGAGACACTGAGCCTTTTGGCAGAGGGGCAGAAACCACTGAGCTCAATCAAACAACTTTGTGTCAAAGTAGTGGCGCCTCTCTGCCAACACTTGTGTTCATGTTCTCTCCACCTTTTTTGTTTTTTAATGGAAAATTGATCATGTTCATTATTTTTTTAATTCCCTGTGCAAATAAAAACTAATGATCAATGAAGACCAAAGGTTGTGTTTTTAATTTTCCAAATAAAAGAAATGACCCAAACCTGCTCAACTGAAATGATTGATAGTTATTGTTTGAATTGTGTGAGTTTATGTGTTCATCATCCAGCAGCTCCAGATAACGGACGCCTCAAAGTGCAGTAGCTGGCTCGTAATCCTTAAAAGGAATAAGCAGAAGACAATGGATGGTGTTTGTGTGTGTGTGTGTGTGTGTATACATATATACAGTATATTTATATATATATATATATACTGTATATATTTATCGTTTGTGTGTATATGTGTGTGTATATACAGATGTGTGTGCGTGACAGATTAATGTGTATCTGCTATGAAATATATTGATTCTCTATAAATGCTTTTCTATTGTTGTGTTTATATTCAGTGTTTGCAAAATACCTATCATACACCACATGTTTCTTGTATCAGAATATTCCATTAATTTATTGGTAATCCCACCTTGAATGCATATAAAATGTAATGGCGACCCCACGGCTCGTCGGCGCTAACAGGCAGTAGCGGTAGATGCAGGGTCTCCTCTTTACTATGTCTGTGATCGGCCCTGCCATGGACCGGTGACCCTCTGGTCAGAGGCTCCCAGTGGTTGAGGGAACTCCCTCCACCATCAAGCAGGAATCAGCAGATCAAGCAGCTGAGATCAAGTGTCTGGAGCAGGTCACCTCGGAGCAGCAACTCCAAATCCAGGAGCTCCACAACCTCAACAACAGCATGAGGAGTGAGATACAGGAGCTGGGGAAAACAGTTGAATCAGAATCGCTCCCGATGGTCGAGAAGTGCTGCCATCGTGTAGATGCCTTGGAGAAAACCGTGAACCGTCTGAGAGACAGGATGTGGAGGTACCCTAAACCGGAGGAACTGAGTTGCTCTGACCGGCAGACTGCTGTAGAGTCGGCCATACTCAACTTGGAAAAAGGGATCGAGTGTCTGCAAGTTCGTGTTGCAGCCCTGGAGGAGGGAAAGGTGGACCGGGCTCAGCTGGAACACCTCAGAGAGCTCATTCATGACCGTGAACACATGGAAAAGTCTGAGGCAGTTTCTTCAGCCAAAGCCTATAAAGAGCTTCAAGAACAAATAAATGACCTCTGCAACTCTGTGGAGGAACTGGAGAAGCAGCTGATGGCTGAAATTGCTTTAAGTGAAGAAAAAATGAGACAGCAACGCCATCAAGATGAGGACGTGGGTCAAGTGAATCACTCAAAGAGCAACATTTTCAACCTTGAATTCCAGTGGGAAAATCTACATGAGACTGACAAGCGTCTGCAAAACGACAGCAGAGAGCAACAGGCCGACATCGACAACCTGTACAAGACAATGAACCAGCTGGAGAAGAAAAAGGCAGACAAGCGGGTCGTGGAGAGTCAGATTAAAGCAGAAAAACAGGCGCTGGAAGGGAAAGTGAGTCATGAGCTTGACTCCTTGGCAGAGCAGCTCAAAAACGTGTCTCTTGAGGCGGCCACCAGAGATCAGCAGATGCACAAGGTCATTGACAATTTGTCATCGGAGCTGACGAGTCAGTTGGACTCTGTGAAGAAGCAGCAGGAGGATCGTTGGAAGACAATCCAGAAGAAGCTGCAGGCTCAGGAAGCACCAGAGAAAGTGGTTGCCGCTGGGATCAAGAAACAACTGAAATGCCTTTCATGCGACCGACCAGTTGCCATGCCTGTTCCCAAGCCCACCTCAGAGCTCCCCTCAGCCAGTAGACCCCCCCCCCCAGTGCAAGCTCATCCACTCCCGTGCCCTCCACACCCCAAAGCCCAATCAAAGCCAGGTCGTCCCTGACACACAGGCACCCAAAATCAAGAGTGCTGTGACCGGTCAGCACGCTGGCATGAAGCAGCCTGCCAAGAAGAAGATGGAACCCTCGCCTCAGCCCATACAGTCTAGAAAAGTGAGAAATGGGACTGTTCACCAAAGACACGGAAAGGTTGCCATCCTCGGAACAGACGGGCGTATTTACAAAGGTTCTTGAATACACAGGTCAAAGCAGACGTCTGTCCCCATGGATCCTGGATCTGCTCCACCTTCCTGCCTACTTCCATGCTCTCATGAGCTCAGTGAATTCAGGCGTTCTAAATATTCCCCGCTCAACTGTTACTGGTTTTATCACAGAGTGGAAGCAACTGGGAACAACAGCAACTCAGCCTCAAAGTGGTTGGCCAAAATCACAGAGTGAAGTCAGCACACGCTGAGGCGCAGTGCACAGAGGTTGCTAACGTTCTCTGAAGTCCATTGCTACAGACAGGTTACCCTAATGGGAGGGGAAAAGAATCGACGGTGGATGGAGCCCTTGACCTTGAATCCCAGCAGAAAAACAGGCGTTGGAAGGGAAAGTGAGTCATGAGCTTGACTCCTTGGCAGGGCAGCTCAAAAATGTGTCTCTTGAGAGGGCCACCAGAGGTCAGCAGATGCACAAGCAGTGCTGCACACTTGGTGACTTTCTCACTCAATCTGGCGACTTTCCAACTCTCCATGGCGACTTTTTTGTGTCAAAAGTGACTCGCGACAAATCCAGCGACTTTTCCTGGTGTTATTGGAGACTTCTCTGATATTTGGAGACTTACGTAAAATCACATATCTGTGTTCCGCAACTCATGTTCTCAGCGAGCAGTGGGCTCTTCCTGCTCCGCCCGAAAGTCGTCACACACAGGCGATCACCGCCTCCAGCGTTGCGGTAGTTGGCAGCTGTAGTCAGGAGAGGAGCAGAGACCCTCAACCCTCTTCGTCCAGGCAGCAAATGAATCGCGCATGCGCAAAGCCGCCGAGGAGTGGGCTTGGATGGCGGGATGTTAAATAAACGTAAAGGTTCATTCATTTCATTTTTTGTCACCAAATCACTGCATTATACAGTTTTATATACAGTATGTATATTATATATATTATATAAACATGTGATAAAACATATTTAGTTTCTTCAACACTTTTTGTCTCGACTGCGAAGTCTCTCCTGCAGCATCCAATGCGATCACGTGCACATTATGCAAATTAGGTGATGGCGTCATTTAGCGACGTCCTGCGACTTTCCTTCCTGAGGAGTTGGCAACAATGAAGCCAACTTTCCGAGGTGGCATTTTTCACCTCACATCTCGTGGCTGCGTGCTGCTGCCTCGGGCTGAAGTCTGCACAGGTAAGTTTTAAACAGCCTTTCAGTTTGCCTACCAGCCCGGCATCGGCGTGGAGGACGCCATCATCTACCTCCTCCACTCATCGCTGGAACACCCGGAGAAGGCTGGAAGCACTGTGAGGATCATGTTCTTTGATTTCTCCAGTGCCTTCAACACCATCCAGCCCATCCTGCTGGGGGACAAGCTGCAGCATGCTGGAGTGGACCACCACCTTACGACTTGGATTACGGACTACCTCACCAACCGACCACAGTATGTGAGGGCACAGGGCTGTGAGTTGGACATGCTTCTCTGCAGCACTGGGGCGCCGCAGGGGACTGTCCTGGCTCCGTTCCTGTTCACCCTCTACACCTCGGACTTCACCTACAGCTCTCCATCCTGCCACCTCCAGAAGTTCTCTGATGACTCTGCGATCGTCGGCCTCATTACTGACGGAGATGATCGGGAGTACAGGGGACTGATGGAGGACTTTGTGGACTGGTTCCTGCAAAACCACCTCCAGATCAACCCGGGGAAGACTAAGGAGCTGGTTGTGGATTTCTGCAGGAAACAACATTCTCCACCTGCACCAGTGAACATCCAGGGTTCAAACATAGAGAGGGTCACCTCCTACAAGTACCTTGGTGTTCACCTGAACAATAAACTGGACTGGTCACACAACACGGACGCCCTGATCAGGAAGGGGCAGAGCCGGCTCTTCCTGCTCAGAAAACTGAGGTCTTTTGGAGTGTAGGGGTCACTCCTTAAGACCTTTTATGACTCTGTAGTGGCCTCAGCCATCCACTTTGGCATCGCCTGCTGATCAGGCAGCATCTCAGCCCGGGACAGAGAGAGATTGGACCGGCTGGTCAAGAGGGCCAGCTCTGTCTTGGGCTGCTCCCTGGACACTCTGGAGGAGGTGGGCAACAGGAGGATGCTGGCTAAGATCACAGCAATGAAGGACAGACCCTCCCACCCCCTCCAGGCCACTCTGACAGAACTGAGCAGCTCCTTCAGCCAGAGACTGTTACACCCGCGCTGCAAGAAGGAGAGGTACCGCCGCTCATTCCTGCCCACTGCTGTCAGGCTGTTTAACAGTCACACCTGAACTCTGGACTCCATTAGGCCAGACATACCTTTTCACTACAGCTATATGAAGACTTCCATCAACTGCAAGATACAATTGTGAGCAACTGTAATAACTGCTTTTCAGTATACAGTGTTGCAGTACCACTGTACATAGACATACAGTATATTTGAGACTGTACATACTCCACTGCTGTACATACTTCTTCCTCTTTAACTTTGTTTATTATTTTTATATATTACTTATTTTTGTACATTTGCACATACCTCATATTTATCTTCACATACTATTTATGTTAAATTCTCCTTGTTCTTGCTGCTGTAACGATGTAAATTTCCCCACTGTGGGACGATTAAAGGTTGATCTTATCTTATCTTATCTTATCTTATTTAATTTCTTTGAACGTGAAATAATAGGGGAATTTTTACTTTGAGTTGAGTCATCATGGAGAAAGCGACCTGCACCTTTTAAACACAAAGCTTTTCAGTCCTCAGCAGTTCGCGGCTAACTGATGCTAGCAGGGCTGCAGCAGTTAAGCCAGTAACGTTAGCTTGTCTGGGCTTGTCTGTATAATTAGTGCAATTTAGCATATTTTCCTTTTTTTTACCGGCCAAACACACCTGTCCATTGCAACGTTGGGCTGGTGCAGGCCAGGCAGCACGTGTTCAGCAAAACACCGGTTAGCAGGTTGGCATCAGAGAGGCGACAGACAGCTCGTTGGGATTTCCACGCAACAGCTTTATTTCTACGAACTCAAACATTGACCATAGAATGCCAGGTCTCCACGGCGCTACATCTACAAATCATACGTGAAGAGCAGAATATACACAGCTTACGAACTGCACCAGCTCGTCGTTACTGATGAGAGTCCAGTCTTGAGGCAGTGACTGGAGCATAGCAGCGATCGGCATGCAGCACTGGCATACAACAGAAAGGAGGCGCCGCCCTGTGGCGCAATCTGGTACTGTAGTAATAGACTGGCTGTGACACCATGCACTCGCGTTTTTACTTATTAATTTTTACCCTTCCATCAGACTGAGTTCAATAAGTCAAGGCAGCATGGTGATTTTCAATTTTGTTTAATTTAAGTTGAATTTTGAATTTTGAATTTCCATTCCTCGTCCTGGTTATACTGAATCACAGTGTTTGAAAACGTTGAAATGCATGTATTTGGCTCAGTTTTTTACTGACTGCTGACTTATATGACTGTCCTGGTTTGTTGAGTCGTCTCCCTAATTACTGAGTTAAGTGAAATTCATCTTCACAACAGCAACATATATCTAAAATTAAAAATGGGACAGAATATTATATTGTTCGTCTTGTCAACTGTAGTTTCTCGTCTACTGTTCACTAGGGCTGCAACGATTAGTCGATGCTGTCGACAAAAATCGATAATAGAAATAGTCGACAATAAATTCCATCGTCGACTCTTGTCGCCAGACGCGTTTTTCCAACAGAGTGAGGCACCACTCTTGATTATGATCTCTGCCGAGAGTCGCTCATGCACTGTAGCGTCTCTGTCTCTGAGTGGTAACATAGAGAAATGGCGGCGTCAACATCACGTACGCGCACCAAAACTTCTAAAGTTTAGTGGCACTTTAGCCTGGATAAGGCGAATAAAAAGACTACTAGCAAAGGTTGCTAAGCAGACCTTGGTGTCATGGCGGTGTTGCAGGAACATTTAAAGAGAAAGCAGGTCGGACAGTTGAACGGAACGGAGTCTGACTCGCCTCGGTGAGGTTCAAGTAACATTCAAGCAGGACGGTTTTTAGGACACACATTGTACATTTTATAAGAGTGTTTTCGCTATAAAAGAGAGCTTCAGTGTTATGAGACTGTCACTGACAAACGTGTTTTAAATTAACGAATGTTCAATAAAAGATGTATATTTCATTGTACCATCTTTCTTGTTTATTATCATTTGCCACATAATTAAATTAACAAAATGCTAAATTTAAGAAAAAATTAATAATTATCCGATTAGTCGACTGATCGTTTCAATAGTCGGTGACTAGTCAGTCGACTGTTAAAATAGTTGTTAGTTGCAGCCCTATTAATTAGGCACAGCCTCGTCCAGCGCTGTCAGCTTTGTTTATGGTACGAGAGGTGAGAACACTGTTTATTTCTACACAGTAAACACGTTTCGAATGCTGTGAAAGTTTGTGTGTCTGAAACACGATGTGTCATGTGATACAGTACAGTTTACACAGCAGGTACAGGTTCCCTACTACTATTGGAAGTTATGCATATATGCAACTTGTTGTTTGTAGGAAATGTTAACAAATCGGAAGCTTCCCCAAACAGCATCTCTTTCCTGACCATCCCCTCTGTGCACGAACCTTACATGTGGTAATTAAACACTAAAACACCTGCGGCTTACAGTCCAGTGCGTATATATCCTTGTATATGTACACATTAGTTTTTTTACCTAAATTTCGCTGGTGCGGCTTGTAGTCAGGTGCGCCTTATAGTCCAGAAATTATGGATGTATTGTAGTATTTTAAATATAAAAAGTGTTTGCGGCTCCCAGTGTTGTCTTTTCCGTTGAAACCGGATCAAAATGGCTCTTTGAGGGTTAGAGGTTGCCGACCCCTGGCCGATGCTGATGATGTTGTTGTTGTTATAATGTTTAGCAGGACATTGATGCTGTTGCCAGTGTTACTAACAAGTTCTCTAAAGTGTCGGCTGCAAGGGTGAACTGGGGAAAGAGTGAAGCCTTTGCTGTTGGGGAGCGGCGTGGGGGCCTCCCGGGCCTCCCTCAAAGCATGACTTGGAAAAAAGATGGTCTACAATATCTTGGTATCTACCTGGGGAATGAAACTGTGGTTAAAAAAAGAACTGGGAGAATGTTATTAAAAAGGTGAAGGGGAAACTGTTGAAGTGGAGGTGGATTCACTCACACACGTCTTCTAGAGGAAGAGTGTTGGTTTGAAATAATCTTGTAGCCTCTCTGCTGTGGCACGGGCTGGCCTGTTTGGATCCACCATCAGGTTTGTGAGCCCAGATCCAGGCAAAGATGGTTCATTTCTTCAGGGATGGACTGCATTGGGAGTCACAGTCAGTTCTGGTTTTATCTAGAGAGGAGGGGGCCGGGGCCTTGTCCCCCTGGCCAGTAGAACAGCTGCTGTTAGGCTACGTTTTATCCAGAGGTACCTGACAGGGCCGTCTGATGTGGTGTGGAGGGATGAGGCCAGCTGCATGCTCAGGCGTGTTAGTAACTTGGGACTGGACGCTGCTCGGTTTTTAACTGGTTTAAACTTTTAAAGTTAAGTGGGTTCCCTCCATTTTACCATGGTGTTTTTCAATCCTGTGCTCCTTTTAACTGGACAAGGTTTCAGGAGTCTGACTCTCTGCACTGGTTGTTGGAAGAGCCTTTAGTCTGTGGTGGCAGACTGGATGTCTGCAGTAGCACCGTGCCTGGGCTGATGGGGGCGCTGTGCAATTCAAAGATCGTGACACTGAAGCAGCTGGTGGACACAGTGGGGCCAGCGCTCTCCCATGCCCAGGTTTTGAGCTCTTTGTTGGGGATGCGATCTGTCCGGCTGGTCCAGAGATGCTTGGAGCTCTGGAGGCAGAGGCTCTCTGTCCTGGAGAGGAGCTTCCTCCTGAGGTACGGCAGAGGGGAGGCTGAGCCTGACCTCACAGACCTTTTTCCCGATTGCCACCAGAGTCCTGCGACCACAGAGCTCAGTGGTCCTCTCCTGAAGGTCTGCTGTAAGGAGAAGCTGAGCCTGCACGAAGCACACAGACAGACTTTGTGCATGAACTGTGTGAAAGTAATTAACAAAAAGGGCCTGTGCAAGAGAGCAGCCAGTGTATGGACAAGCAGACTGGGGGACAGAGTCCTGGTGAAGACTCTCTACTGGCCCCTCTCAAAGAGCAGACTGTGGGACAGAGTCCTGGTGAAGACTCTACTAACCCCTTTCAAAGAGCAGACTGGGGGACAGAGTCCTGGTGAAGACTCTACTAGCCCCTCTCAAAGAGCAGACTGGGGGACAGAGTCCTGGTGAAGACTCTACTAGCCCCTCTCAAAGAGCAGACTGGTCTGTTTTAAATGGCGGTGTTTTAAATCAGCGCCCTTCCTGTAGTCTTTTCATGTTTTTCCTGAGTGCAGCAGATTGACAGAGTTCTTTAGGGTTTGAACTGGTGGTTTTAATCTTTTTGGTGCTGTGCTGTCTGCCCCTGTTTTTATTGGTGGAGTCAAAAACAACAAGAAGAACAAATCCAAGTGCCACATTTTAAACTGATCATTTTCTGCCAGTACATTGCCTGTTCTTCTCCAGACACCTTCCCTTGTAGCTGCTGACGGATCATTCTGTAGACTTACAGGTCACTCTCCAGAAAATCGACAGAACATTCATCATCATGGATCTGAATCCACAACAAAATGTACAAACTGTAGCATTTCTTCCTGGTCATTTATTCAGTGCATCTGAGGTAACAAGTCATTACAAATATAACAAAGTTTAACTTGTGCTGGAGTGTTTTCTCTAAAGGCAAATGTCAGGAATACACGTGTAAAGAACATGCAGTGGGTGTGTGTGGGTGAGACAAGTAACAACTCACTTCATGTCACTTCCACAAAAGACACCCCTCACCACCCCAAAACAGATCAGTCAATAGAACAGGTAGAACCTGAACCATGTCCATGTGGCTTTAGCACAGATACGAGTCCTCAGTGAATGTGTGTGGGACGGGTAACAGGTCACATGACCATCTAAGGAAGATTCTTTGATAAAAAGCTCAATTAAAATTAGGTGGAATTCACAGGAGCTGCCACATCGAGCAGAGAAGACGCCCCTCACCCCCCCAAAACAGATCCAAGAACATCTAGAGAACAGACAGATAACACAGATAAAATTCTATGAATCTGCTCTTGCTCCTGTCGCCCAGATGTGGCACGGCTGCAGGTTTACATGGCGGGGGAGGTGCCAACCCCCCCAAAATCTGTCCTGTCTGCTGAGGCCCATATAGTTTGGTTTATTTTGCTGATCGCCGGCCTCATTGAGACGCTGACTCAGCACCGCGTCTCAATGCAGGCTGTGGCAGGGAGACAATGGAATGAGATAAGATGGTTACAATTGGTTAAGACACGGAAAGGTTGCCATCCTCGGAACAGACAGGCGTATTTACAAAGGTTCCTGAATACACAGGTCAAAGCAGACGTCCGTCCCCACGGATCCTGGATCTGCTCCACCTTCCTGCCTACTTCCATGCTCTCATGAGCTCAGTGAATTTAGGCGTTCTAAATATTCCCCGCTCAACTGTTACTGGTTTTATCACCGAGTGGAAGCAACTGGGAACAACAGCAACTCAGCCTCAAAGTGGTTGGCCAAAATCACAGAGTGGAGTCAGCACACGCTGAGGCGCAGTGCACAGAGGTGGCTAACGTTCTCTGAAGTCCATTGCTACAGACAGGTTACCCTAATGGGAGGGGAAAAGAATCGACCGTGGATGGAGCCCTTGACCTTGAATCCCAGCAGAAAAACAGGCGCTGGAAGGGAAAGTGAGTCATGAGCTTGACTCCTTGGCAGGGCAGCTCAAAAATGTGTCTCTTGAGGCGGCCACCAGAGGTCAGCAGATGCACAAGGTCATTGACAATTTGTCATCGGAGCTGACGAGTCAGTTGGACTCACCAGAGAGTGTGTTTTTTTTTTTGTTTTATGTTTTTTTAGAGAAAGGGATTTCTGCCAGGAACAAAAAACAGTTCAAATGCCTCTTGGGCGACTGTCCAGTTGCCATGCCTGTTCCCAAGCCCTCCTCAGAGCTCCCCTCAGCCAGGGGACCCCCCACCAGTGCCCCTGGTACTCCACGCAGGCTTCCCTATGAGGATAAGCTTCGGTTCCACGCCCTGCTGTCACGCCTGGGGGTGCAGGACACGACCATTGTGTGGCAGAAGAATCAGCTCTACATGGAAAATTAAACCTCCGAGACCCATGGCTGGTGATGTACATAAGCTCCACGAAACCGCTTTCACACGACCTATAATGCCATCCTCATCATGGCTGTGGTGTCAGCAGAGCAAGTAGCTGAGATCAAGCGTCTGGAGCAGCCCAGTGCCCCTGGTACTCCATGCAGGATTCCCTATCAGGGCTATCACCTCTCCTGCCCCTGGTACTCCACACAGGCTTCAGTGCAAGCTCATCCACTCCCGTGCCCTCCACACCCCAAAGCCAGGCCGTCCCTGACACACAGGCACAGAAAGTCAGAGTGCTGTGACCGGTCAGCACACTGGCATGAAGCAGCCCGAGAAAATCATCACCCAGACCCCATCACCTCATAGCTCCACTTGACCCCCTCACCCCCCAGGAGCCCCCCTCACCCCACACACCCCACTGCTCCCCAGGAGCATATATATATATATATATATATATATATATATATATATATATATATATATATATATATATATATATTATTGCCTGGATCAAGTGAATCACTCAAAGACCAGTATTTTCAACCTTGAATCCCAGTGGGAAAATCTACATGAGATTAACAAGCGTCTGCAAAACGACAGCAGAGAGCAACAGGCTGACATTGACAACCTGTACAAGACAATGAACCAGCTGGAGAAGAAAAAGGCAGACAAGCGGGTCGTGGAGAGTCAGATTAAAGCAGAAAAACCCCCTTGACCCCCTCACCCCACAGGACACCCCCCTCACCCCACTGCTCCCCAGGAGACCCCCTCAGCCCCCAGCTCCCTGGTTGAGGAGACTCCCTCCACCACCCAGCTGAAACAAAAGGAAGGACAGCAGCTGATACAGGGGGACACCTCCACAGCAGAGCCAGCAGCTGAGCCTGGCACTCCAGGCGTCAGGAGCAGGCCGCCTAGGTTAAGGTTAGACAATTTTTTCCTTCGCAACAGTATGAATTGTAGATAGGGTTATGTGCAAGTTGACATTGCCACTTCACTCCCCAGATTCCACTTTCAGATAACGGTGAAGGAATATCTTCCCTGGAGGAATATCCAGGAGACATTCCCACAGCAACAAACAGGTGAAAACCCTTATCTTTATGCTTTATGCTTCCATTCTGAAACAAAATTAAGGGGTACGCAAAATACATACTACTTTCCTCTAAAGCTTTCATTCATCCAAAGTTGTTTTGGTAATGTTTATTCTCACCTAAATGTGAACAGTATGATAGTTAAATGAATCTACGTGCTGTCTGGTGATCAGAATGGTCCAGATGAGGGCCTCGTTGCAGAAGCAGCGAGTGGTCAAACATCTGTAGAACGTTTGAGAGGAAAGCATCTTGTTAGTCCAAGAAGAGAGCACCAGCTGCAGGACGGACCAAACAGGTTCATCAGAGGCCTAAAATAGCAGCAACTGAGATTGTTGGCATTCATTGCTGTGTTATACTGTATGGGTAGTTTTGGCATTCTTGTCATTTCAATTAAATTAGATGTGATGAAAATAATGGTTGTCCTAGTCCCTACAGTGTATTTTCTTAAAATGAGACACAAACATGTATGATTGTCATCAAACCTTCACTTGAGGGTTTCCATGTATTATATCTTCATTATTATGCAGCCTGCTGGAGAGGGGGTCTCCAGAAAGACCCACCCAGTGCTGGAATTGCTACCCTCCACCGACTCACACTGCACTTCTCAATTTTGTGGGGATCACCAAGATATGCACATCGGACCGGCAGCACAGGGACTGTCGTTACAAGTTACTGGTTTCATTTTTATGCTAAAAACAACCCCTTTAACCAATACAGAAAATGTAAATAAAGCAGTTTTTATTTTTTAAAACCGACGTCTTAAAATAGTAATATAGACCACTGATAAACATGTACTGAAAGTGAACACCAGCACGGTATCACTTGGTTAAAGAATTATAACCACATAGAACTATTCCAAAGCATGATTGTATTGTTCATTCATGTTTAATTTACATTGTAATTCAAGCCAATACGTGGTTCCACATGAGGCTGCATTGAGACTTGATGGCTGCGACGTGTAGCTTCCTTTAATTAATGCAGTTCTTAAGCATGTGAAACTCGTCACTGTTTTCCTGGTGATCATCCACAGTTGGACCTTCACTGCACACATTATGCAGATGTGGCTTAACTTGCTTGATCTGACTTAAATCTGGGGTTTTATTCTGCCAATCCAACAATTTTGTCTTTTATAAAGCATGAAGTAAGCATGAAGCATGAATAAGAATTCAGTTTGATCTTCATGTCTGAACTCACTGTCTTGATAGAAACGATGTCCTGTCTTGCAGCCACCCAAGGATTTGTGCTTTTCAGTCCTCTTGTTTCTGATTGGTTAATGGAGCTCATTTGTTTTCTAGCTTTGGGCAAGGAGTTGCACATTTTGTGTATTTACTGAATGTAGGCAGTAAACAGCAATGTATCAAGTGCTAATTCATCTAGCCTGAATGGACATGTCAGGGTTCTTGGTAATCCTTGTCATGGCAAACTGTCAGCCTGAGGAAAATTTGCTCTCAAAGCCTTGTTAGGTGTGACAGTCGAGCCCTGTGTTTGTCATCACCGTTTCATTATAAAAGGCATCCTGTGTCATTCCAGCAGGAACAAGTCTAAAAAAAGGGTCTATTCAACAGTGGAGCTACAAGATGGAAGATTATGTAGAATTCTCTGCATGTCAGTCTTCAGAGCAGGTTGGCAAAGGAGCTTGGGAAGACTGGTGGAGAACTCTGCAAGGATCGTCAACAGAACATTGCTTTCACGTTTACGTCTGAGGTGTCAGAACCCAGTCATGTTTAGGCGGTGCCCACTGACCTGCTCCACAGGAAATGTGTTTCGATCCGCTCAAAAGAGACAAAGAGTACGTTATTCCTCTACCCAGTAATGTAGAGAGATTCAGTCGTTACTGGGGAAGTTGCTTTAACCACTGCCGAATTGTAAGAAAGAGGGATTGCATGCGTGTGTATTCTTGGTGCGCCTCAAAACGAGTGGACAACGTCCAAAAACGTCAACTTCAGAGGATTCAATCTCCTGTAAAACGATAACGCCGACATGGACAAGCACACACAAAGACAGTGCTGGTGTAACAGTTGTGCTACAACGAAATACAAACAAAATCATGGGGTGAACACTTTTGCAAGACACTGCACCAGGCCTCCAGATGTTGAACTTTAGCAGACTGTTGTCCTGCAGAATCAAAGACTTTCAAAAGCTTCATTTTTCAGTCAAGCAGCAAAGCGAATGTCCTGTTAGCTCCACAGCTTCATGGGTTCTCAAGGGTCATGGAAGTGAAACAATCCTAACTTTGGAACATGTACTTTCTATGTGATGGTAAGAAATACACAAGGTTGTGCTGTTGTTGTCGTTCTTATTAGAAATACTGGTGACGACTGCATGACATGAAAGCCTGGGGTCAATTGAAAGGTGCTCTATGTTGGTGCTGTTCATGTTCGCTCAACATTTACCATTAAATTTGGAGAATGGATGGATGGATTTTTAAGGGTTGCCTAACAACAACGGTGGTGCTGAAGGAATCCAAATGTACTTTATAACATTCATAGCTAACATTTTAACATTGCAATAGAAAAGTAAGGACTTTTTTTTCCATTAGACAAGGTATTATTACCCAGCAGCATTGTTGATTTTGTCAGTAAAATACAGTATTTAAAAAGGTTGAAGAGAAAAGGCAGCTCTAGAAAAGAACTGCTGTTGTGCACGCTTTGAAACTGATCTGAGCACACTGAAAGAAATGGTGACATGCTGATGACTTTGTTCTGTTCATAGTGTACTTACGAAGAATACACTAATTGAACACTTTAATAGCTTTGATTATTAGTACCCTTATTTCAAGTGCACTTTAACACTGCTATGCTAACAATGATGTGAAAAAAGAGTTAGAAAGTAATCTTATTAAAAGGGTGCTACAAGTGCACTTGATAAAAGGAGACGCAAATACACTCACATTAAACTTGTGTTGAAAGCATTCAAAGTACGTAATAAATAAATATACTAATCAAACACTTACATGTATTTCAGTGTTAGTACATTTTATATGAATATACTTCATATGAATTTAAGTATTAGTACTAAGTAGCGTACTTTATCTAAGTAAACTGAAGTACTACTGAGGGAATAATGTATTTGTAATTAATACATTTATAATATATTTTTGGTTGACTTTATTTCAACACATAAAGTCAATATGTGCTAGAAACGTACTTTCAGAAAGTGTAGTACATTTTTAGTACATTCAAGTAGATTACTTTTTTACCTGGGAAGTTACGGCACTGTGTTGATGAACAGCAGCAGGAGCGCAGTGACAAGAAGGGTTCAGCTTCAGGTGCAGCTTCCCTACCAACCAGTGGTGGAGGTTCCCTCTCCGCCAGCAGAGCCTCCTGATTGGTGTTGGACCTCAGACGCCTCCTGCAGCCGCTCTCACAGACACGTTGGGCTTTTCATCAAGACGCGGTTTACCTTTTCAGCTGTTTTCAGCTGCTCTGTCACTTGTCTTCTCTCACCAATCAGTTTGTTTTTCAACCATTTTGCACATTTTGTCTTCACACGCACACACACACACACACACACACACACACACTCTCTCTCTCACACACACACACACACACACACACACACTCTCTCTCACACACACACACACACACACACACACACACACACTCTCTCTCACACACACACACACACACACACACACACTCACACACACACACACACACTCATAGAGCCTTGTCTTTGTGGCATTGTATGGACACCAGACAGGGACATGCTTTCTGGGAACCACTCTTTCTGAAGGTTGTACAGCACTGAAAAAAATCAGGCAGTTTACTGGAGCAGGCATAAACAGAGATGTCACTTCAAATGATCAATCAGACAAAGTAGAGTTCCTGACCTGAGTAGGAACCTTTTTCTGGGGACTTTCATGTTTTCAGCCATTCGTGGGGTCAGCATATGCACACTTTCTGGTTTTTCTGTCTTACTGAGTACCACTTAACACACATTCAGGTTAAACTTACTTTGAGAACCACTTCACACTGGTAACTGTCAAGGTGTGTGCCAAGATATTTGCTGGAGCTTAATTTCTTGCAAAATATAGGTTCTGTTAAGTAATTGTACAACACACTTATATCCGATTTCTGATTACTGATAAACTTAAATAAATATTTAGGTCAGTAGTGTATTATTCGAAGTTTCCACTCTCCTTTTGTCAAAAAATATGCCTCTTTCTCAAGGTTGTCTGAGCTTGTTTGTGATTATTACAATTTCAGTGCTAACATATGACACCTGGTATTAATTGCAGACAAAGATGTCACCATTCAGGTCAGCATTATTACAGGACACAAGTCCCAATAATTATTAAGTAACAACACTTGATTGAGAACTTTTATTTGAAATGTTGGGATTTTGAAGCAACTCAAATCCACTGAATGCTTACAGGCTCACATGAACACTTTTTTTTGTTACTGACCCAAAAAAAAAAAATGTAAAGCATGAAAAGCTCAAATATCTGGTCAGATTCATAATCTTGACTTATTCTGTGCACAAACACTGTAAGTCAGAATTTTACCAATTTCAGCATTTTTACTTATTTTAAAAGTCCTTGCACTGCTGATTGAGTGCAGACATCACATTTTAGAACTTCTTACTTAAAAGAACATGATTTAAACATGTAACAGACCTAACAGGTGTCAATGGGATAGTTTCAAACTTTGTTCTTGAGAGCTGTGATTCGATTCTTAATGTAAAACTTAATGCCCAGCCAATTTCTGTTTTTAAGTGCTTCTTTCTCCAGTTCAAGGCACTAATCACAATCACGTTTCCCTGGAACACGGCATGAAGTGATGAAGGACATCATGTGCTTCTCGACAGCAAGGATCTCCTGTTTCTCCCACATCCTTCTCTTGAAAGGTTGATGACCTGTACAGCAGTTAACACAAACAAAGAATGTGACATTCAAGATTACATGTTTGATATTATTAATTACTGCTAATAACCAAACCTGCTCTGTGTGCACAACAATAATAAAATTAAAATCCCTAAAAACCTTACCTTTTTCCCTTTTTGGCAGTGACTTGCAATGACCAGCTTGTGGAGGTGTCATGGTGCCCTGCTGTGGTGCTGCATCACTATGACTCACATCTGGCTCTGCTGTCACATTCTCCTCCCTCTCATTAGATGTGACCTGACTCTCTGAAATCCAGAAGAAAATAAATTACAAAACAATAACAATTATGAAGTATTAGTCATACCACAGTAAATTACAGCCATCCTGAGTCAAAAGTATCAGTATCAGGGCCAATCAAGTATTTTTTTAATGGGTTTATATCAGCTACAATAAAGCCAATCTGAATCTCATCATTTCTTAACTGTACTTTACTGAGTTTCTTTACTGTACGGTTTTGTCCACCTCAGTCTGCTAGCGTTCCAACCATGCTCTTCGTTACACAGCGACACTGTACAGTATAACATTTCACTGCAAGTGAAAACTGTGTGTTGGCAGTGTGTGAAAATGACAAATTTTTTGGCTATACACGACCAATCAAAAGTTTGGACACACTTTCCCATTCACTTGAATGAGAAAGTGTGTCCAAACTTTTAACTGGTCGTGTACCTGTGTAATTGATTTCTGACACTCAGCCAAAAATTGCACGTGAAGTAGATCCACTCCGAAACACCACTGTACAATCAGAGTGGACTGAGTGTTTCTGTAGTTCTAACAAGGTGTGACACACATAAGCTATAGTTAATCATGTCATGTCAATTTCAGGAGTGGCATTCCCCAAGTAAACACTCATTAATATGTCAGTAATTTGAACATATCTTCAGTATTTTAATCACATAGCTCGCGAAAAATAATGTGTGTTAGATTTAGCATCTACAGCTGTTCGGATACATATTTAATCAATATTTCGGACACATCCATATAGTAAATTGTGGTTATCCTTAAATGCATAAGGATAGTCAGATTTAGGATCATATGAAAATAAAATAAAAATACTTACCTTGTGAGTCTGATTCACATGCCACCTCAGGGTCTCTGTCCAGGTCGCTGTCCAGGTGCACATTCTCTGTGGAGTGTTAGAAGAGGGGAGGGAGGGAAATGACTGTTACTGAAAGCAGAATGCAATTCATTTGATCCTCACATGCTCCAAAAATGCCCAAGACAAACATGTGTGAGACATAACTATTGTTTAATCACATTACATAAGCAGACATTCTTTTATGTAGAAATATGTGTAGATATAGCGAAATGATAAGTACCTTCAGGATCAATGCTGATGTCATCCAGCGTCTTGCCTTTGAATTCTGCAAGGCGTCCCTGGTCAAGGGCCATGAGAACTTTGCTAATTTTAGCAAGTTGGAGGGTGCCCTCAGGAAGTCTGTAGAACTGCCGGTGCACTCTAATATCATGGCCAAGAAAATCAGCTAACTGATCCAGCTCTGTATTACTGAGGTTGAGAACTTGTGACAGGGTTCCCGTTTGTTTGCGTAGTTTTGTAGACCTGAGACATTCAGGATTTTTTGCACCACAGATCCTGGAGAAGTGTCGAAGGCAATCAGACCCACAGTAGCAGGACAAAGTGGATGGTCTTGCAAATAAATATATGTTCTCCTGAGGAACCCCACATTCTTGCCGTTTGCTGACAAGCAGATCCAATGCTTGCTGCATTGCTGGGGTCAAAAGCACAGGAACCTTTCTTTCCCTTTTTCCTCTTATCTCTATCCTCCTGAAATGCTGACAGAGTTTCTTCTCTAGGTCTGAGAGGGCAGCATTCACATCTTCATATGGGTCTGGTGGATTTTGAAATAAATAAGCAGAAAGGGGAATTTTTGATGCTTCCCCAGCTTTTCGTCGGTTGAACAAAATGACTTGTGTCAAAATGACCTTTGCCAGCTGTGTCCATGTCTGGGGGGATGTCTCTTTGGACAATTTACTGCAAAGATCTTGTTGTTGCACATTTAAATAGGAATGGAGAGTCTGGACATCCTTTGTGAATGGAAGTAACAGAGGAGTATTCCACTTGGACTCCTGGAGTGTTCTCAGTGATGCAGCTGATATCAGTTCATTCCACCTGGCTTCATACACTTTGCGGAACGTACGAGCATCTTTTGCTGCACTGTAGTTGTTCTGTACATTTGCACGACTTTCAACAAGCATTGAAATCTTTGTCAAGCTGTGTCCAATTTTGAGTGCCAGGCTTGGGCACTTGTATGCACTGGTTTCACTGTCATAGCCTGCCAGGTGTTTCACTGCTTGCACAACATGCATAAAACTGGCAGGTTTGACGTGATCTTGAATGGTCTTCAAGGGTGTGGTTTTCCTTGAGCATATCAGAAGCCTTCCCAGCTCTCTCAATTTCTGACGAATGTATTCATGTTTGCCAGCATCATATCCGAGCCTGTTATACAGATGCTCACCATACTCCATGATACAGACATCAGATTTGACAACAGCATATACTTCATCTTGATTCATGTTGTTAAGCAGCTTCCAGAACTCTTCCTTGACACCAGGTGGTGGAGGTGCAGCAAATGCACAGAGGGCCTGGACACGTGTTTTGCCAGGTTTATGTGGAACACGAGGCTTGAACTTGCAGGTCTTCATGTGCCGCAAAAGGATTTTCTTTGTGAAGAAGCCTTGACAATATACACAATGCATGAAATTCTGTGTTTGAGAATCCTGTTTTGGTTGCCTGCGAGGAACAAGATTTCCAACACCAGCATTCAATACATCAACATTATGTGCAAAGTTCCCCCTATTTCTCAAATGTTCCATATGCATTTGTCTTTCTTTGGAGCCTTTTGGGAAAGACAGAGCCAATGTGACCTCTGGCTTATTGTGATGGGCACGCTCCAAATGCCTTGCCATTTTTATAAATCCCAACTTACAGTACAAGCAATACTGCTTTTTGTTGTACATTCTCATTTTTCTCATTTTTGCAGACAGCAGGTATGGAAAGCAAATCATCATCTACTTCATCTTCTGCGAGGATGGAAGAGGCTCTGTCAGTAAGATTTTGCTCCAGATCAGGATTTTCTAACAGGGCTCCGATGTCTCCCCCTACACTCTGTTTTGTTGAGTGACCAGTACTTTTTCGTGTTGCGGGGCAGGATACACTGCTTAAACTTTGCCTTTTGCGTGGCATGCCAGAGCTGCTTTCTTTTCTTGAGGGTGAGCGTCCTCTATTCATTTGCTTTGAAGAAGCATTGTTCAGTTCTGTCAGTTAGAGACATCCATCTCCGACGTAAGCCATCTTCCCTAAGTTTGGAAATCTTTTTTTTTTTTTTTTTTTACCTGTCCTGTTCAGTAGCTGAGGCAAGCAGCATCAGTGTTCCTGGTGCCTTGTTTTACTGAAGCAGTTTTATTCTGCATAGGAGGAATCTGATAAACTCCTCCTATTGCCATTTATGTTTAACTTTATTAGGAATGGTGTTGGTTCATTGATGAAGCTACCGGACTGAGGCTCAGGAATGGACAGGAGAGAGAACAGGGACAGGATAGGGAAGACAAGGGGGAGTGGGGAGACAAAAAAAACAACAACAGCAATAGCAGAAAACAACAACAACAACAAAAGCACGAAAACAAACAAAGACAAAAAACAAATAAACAAACAAAGAAAAAGTAACAACAACAAAAGAAAAAGAAAGAAAAAGAAAAAAAAACAAAAAACAAAAACAAAAAACAATGGTTGCAGAATTTCCGGTGCAGGCTTACCATTTGGTTTAATATAATTTTAAGATAAATGTCTGAGTGTGTGTTTATGGGTCAGTTGTGCGCTCCATGCGTGTATGTGTGTATACGCGTGTGTACGTGTATGTGTGTGTGCTACGGTTTATCTTGGATGCTGTGCGTAGCTGGCTGTAGCTGTTGTGGGGGGCCAGGACATCGCACCCCCAGTCCAGGATGGCAGGTAGGTCAGGACCAGGTCACCAGAGCACCCCAAAATCCCCAGGACACGGGGAGCCCCAGGCCAGCCCTCCCCCAGGAAACAGCCACAGATCCAACCCATGCCAGGACCCATAGGAAAGCATAGGAGCAGCAACCCCCACCCGGAAGCAACCCACCGAGAGACGGGGCAGAGATGACCCCGGTCCCGCCGGGCACTCCCCCCCCCCCCCCCCCCCACAGCATGAGCAGAGCCCAGGGGCACAGGGCCCCTTCAGCCCGAGACCCGACCAGAGCACCCCAAGGGGTCCGCCAGTGGCGAGGCCGACACCCACCCACACTCCACACCCAGGCGGGGCAGCCACAGCCCACCACAACGACCAGGCCCACCGCCCCCGAACAGAGCTATCCCCCCCCCCAACCCTCGATCCCCATCCCCTCTACTCATCCCCTGTTCTCCCCCTCCCCCCAGAGCAGGAGGGTTTCAGGCTATAGGGCACCACCAGCCAGCCAGCCGGGACCCCCCACTCCCCGGAAAGGTCCAGCCTACCCGCCGGGGTGAGCCGAAGGCACGCACGCCCAGGACCGCCACCCCAAAACAATCATACTCTCATCTTCCTCCATACAGGGGCTGAGAACACCATAGATGCTGATACGGTCCAGGGCACCTCAGACTTAGTGAAACCGCCAGCGAGCGATCCACCGTACAGCAGCAGGGCCCGTGACCAACCCCAGCCCAACCACCATGCCGGGAAGAGGACCACCCCCCCCCCAGGCCCCCAGGCCCGCAATGGTGCGGTTAGCAAAGGAGGCAGCACTGGACCCACTCCCTGCCCCAGCTGCCCCCCCATCCCAACATGGTGCAGGATGCGTGTTGTGCATGGGAATGTAGATGTGATGATGTGGATGACTAGAATGTAGTTAAAATTGGCGGAGGTACCCAGGGCATGGGAGCCCCGCCGGTTGCAGACGGCAGAGTCTCCCAGTACATCCTCATGCACTCCCCCAAGCCCTAAATGTCTACGATGTGATTAAAATTGGGGGGTCCAGCCCCTCAAGGCCTAGTGATACATAAGATGTGATGTGATGGGACAGAGAGGGAATGAGAGGGGCTGAGGAATGGGCCAGACCTGCAGGGGGTCAGCTTCCAGACTGGCCCCGCTGACCACCCCGTCACCACTGCAACCAGCCAACAGGGAGTCTAGCCTCCCTGGTCCAGAGGTCAGATTGGAGCACCAAGGGGCACTGTCCGGAGATCCGGGCAGAGGGCCCACCACCGTGCAGTCAGAGGGCAGGGAGGGCCCAGGCCCCCAGTGCACAGTGGAACCCCCAGCCAGCAGCCCGTGGTCAGGGCCCCCAGTTCGATCAGCATCAAGGAGGTCAGCCCCCATCCTCAGACGTCCCCTAGCATCCTCCCTTTGTCCAGAGTGGTGGCAGTCCAGGACACCGCGCCAGGGCCCAGCCCGCCCGAGGGTGGGCCGAGGCTAGCAAACCCCTCCCAAATGTGGGTGCCACACCCCTAGGGGAGCAGCAGGGCCCCAGGTCAGCATGTCCCAGGCGCCAAGAGTCCACCTCTACCTCACTCTCCAGCCCCTACCTCCCTCCCTCCCTCCCGACCCCCCTCCCCCTGACCCCCCTCCCTCTCTAACCCCACCTAACCTTCCTTCCCCACCCTCCTCCCATCGTCCGGGGGCAAATATGCCCCAGCCGCCACGGCAGGCCCCAGCACGCCCCGCCGGGGTCCGGGGACCGGGCGACCACAGCCCCCCACCGCAGGACCCCACTGGGGGACTTGCGCGAATCCCCGGCAGCAGAGCACAGGGCCCCCGACCCAGCCCAAGGACCCCCAACCCCCAATCCCATAGGGTGCCGCTATGATAGGGGAAGCCGCCCCCACGCCCCCCATGTCGTCCCTCAACAGGCGAGACCCAAAGCCGCCCCAGAAGGCAGTAACCCAAGGCCCACCAGCCCAGCGAACCACCGGAACCCAAGGCAGCCAGCGTCCATAGCCACCCGCCCCGGGGCCAGAGCCACGAAGCCCAGCCCCCCCAATCAAAACTATGTGATGGATTTAATTATCGGGGACCAGATTTGTTCGAACTCTGACGATCGACTTTCCTCCCAAGCAGACATTCTCTCCATGGAAATGTGGTCCAATAAAAGGTTTCTATATTGAGTAATGCTTAGGTTGTTCTTGGATTTCCATTTCATCAGGATGGCCTTCTTTGCGATGCTTAGAGCAGTGAGAAGCATGCAGGATTTGTTTACTTCCATATTAACATCAGTGAGGTCACCTAGCAGACAAAGTGAGGGGGAGATGGGGATGGGGTACCCTAACCACCATGATAGGTCTTTACAAACCCTCTGCCAAAAATTGTTAACAGGTGTACAAAGCCATATAGCATGCAGATAGCAGTCTGGTGAGCCAGTCGCACAATATGGACAAATGTTTGTTTGTGTGAGGCCCATCTGGAACATCCTTTGTCCTGTGTAGTGTGTTCTGTGGAGAACCTTGTAATTTATTAATTGTAGGTTACCACTGCGAATCATTCTAAATGTGTTGGAGCAGATTTCTATCCAAAAGTTAGGGTTTGGGTTGATCGACAGATCTTCCTCCCATTTGGATGAAGGAATAGAGATTATAAGTTCTGTTGTTGAAACTATTGAGTTAATTTTAGACAGTAGTTTAGGGGGTGAAATTTGTAAAAAATCTGTTATTCTGGGTGGAAGCTCGAAGTCTAACTGGGTGAGGTCAAACCGTGCCTGTATTATAGATTTGAGCTGAAGATATTCCAGAACTTTGTTTTTGTTAATACCATCATTTGCTGTAATTTGGTTAAATTCTATGAATTCTTTGTCTTGGAAGATATGCTGTAGATTTTTAATCCTTTTATTGGCCCATGCAGCAAAATGTATTGTTTTTTTATTTTGCAGGATGTCAGGATTGTTCCAGATAGGCGTGAGCCTGCAAGGGGTGTTCGAGAGCCCATTGCTTTTGAGAAATTCCCACCAGGCTATGAGGGTGTTGCTGATGCTAATGTACTTAAAGCAGCTGTGACGCTTGATAACAGGGCTGATAAAAGGGAGATCAGAGATTTGGATTTCTTTGCAGAATGTTTGTTCAATATCGCGCCATGCTTGGTCTAATGAGTTTGGCTTTAACCATTTTAGTACGTATTGCAATCTATTGGCCAAGTAGTAATTATAAAAATTTGGTAGTTCCAAGCCACCATAGTCTTTACTCTTTTGTAAAGTCTTTAAGCTTATAGTGGTGGCTTAGCTTTCCAGAGAAATTTGGAGATGTTAGAGTCGAGTGTTTTGAACCAAGTCCGGGGAGGTTGGGTCGGAACCATCGAGAAAACATAGTTGATTTTTGGCAAGATCATCATTTTTACTGTTGCTATTCTTCCCATAAGTGATATGGATAGTGTGCGCCACCGGGTGAGGTCGTCCTCTATTTCTTTGATTAGGGCGGTATGATTTAGCCGTGTCAAGTCAGACAATTTGGCAGAGATGTTGATGCCCAGGTATTTAATGTTTCCTGGCCGTAGTGGTGCGGCGAGCATACTCTGGAAACCTGAGTTGATGGGAAGAACAGTTGACTTGCTCCAACTAATAGAGTAGTCAGAAATGGTTGAGAATTTGTCAATGAGTGCTATCGTTTCAGGGAGAGATGATTGTGCATTCCGTAGGAAAAGTAATACATCATCAGCATAAGGGCTTATCTTATGGATCACATTTGTAGCATCAATTCCCTTGATGTTGTTGTTTTGCCGGACTGCAGCTGCGAGTGGCTCTATGAATATAGCAAAAAGGGAAGGGGAAAGTGGACAACCCTGTCTGGTTCCTCTTTGGAGAGAGAAGCTTGGAGAAGTTTGATCATTTGTTCTGACACAAGCACTGGGAGCGCGGTAAAATGTTTTGATCCAGTTCACAAAGTTATCTCCAAACCCAAACTTTTGTAATGTGGTGAGGAGAAAGTTCCAATTTACCCTGTCGAATGCTTTTTCTGCATCTAGGGAGACAATTATGGCATCCTTGCTCTGACTGTTACAGTCGTCTATCAGGTTGATAAGTCTATGTGTGTTGTTAGTAGAGTGCCGTCCTTTAATAAACCCGGTCTGGTCAGGATGTATTATGTGAGGTGTTACTTTTTCAAGCCTTCTAGCTAGCGCCTTGCTGATGACTTTAATATCTGCATTTATTAGTGATATTGGACGATAGCTTTATGGAAGTGCTGGGTCTTTGTCCGGTTTAAGGAGAAGGTTAATAATCGCACGGTTCATGTCGGGTGGCATGGTCGAGGTTTCCTGTATTTCAGTGAACATTTTGTAGAATATTGGTGCAAGCTCAGGCCAAAACTCTTTGTAGAATTCTGCAGGAAAGCCATCCGGTCCCGGGGCTTTCTTGTTTGGCATATGTTTAAGGGCTTCTTGAAGTTCCTCGATAGAAATAGGAGACTCCAGAGCCATTATTTGGTCTTGATTTAATTTTGGCAAGTCAAGTGTGCTTAGAAAGTTTTCAATGCAAGATTTGGATGGGTTAATCTCAGGTGAGTAAAGTTTTTTTTTATAGAATTCCCTAAAAATGTAATTGATTTCTTCTGGGTCACAGGTTGTTTCCCCATTGGAGTCCTTAATGGAGGATATTGTTGCTCTTTCTTTGTTCCGTTTTAGTTGGTTCGCTAAAAATCTGCTGGATTTATTGTTATGTTCAAAGTTCTCCAAGTGTAGTCTCTGCAGCTGAAATTGTGTTTCGATGTCGAGTAAATTATTTAGTTTTAGTTTTAATTCCCTTAATTCTCTCAGTAGGTGTTCCTCTTGGGAGGCAGCATAAGTTGTCTCCAAGGCTTTAATTTTTTCATTTAATTCTGTTTCGAGAGCTTTCTCCTGTTTTTTCTTATATGAAGAGTAAGATATTATTTTGCCCCGCATGCCTGCTTTTGCCGCCTGCCATAGCACACAGGCTGAGACATCAGGCTGGTCATTTATCTCACAGAATATTGTCCATTCCTCCTTAAAGAATTTAATAAAATTGGGGTCCTTGAGCAACGATGTATTAAATCTCCATTGTTTAGAAAGCGGTGTTCTAGTTTTTTTTGTGAGTGTCAGAGTGACTGGTGCCTGGTCGCTAATGACAATGGGGTGAATCTTGGTGTCAAAGACATCCTTCACAATTGAGTTGCTAATTAAAAAGTGGTCCAAACGAGAGGAGGAGTGGTGCACTGGTGAGTAGTAGGTGTATTCCTTAAGTGTGGGGTGGTGTGAGCGCCAAGCATCGCAAAGACCGAAATCACTCATGTACTGCTTTATTATGTCGGAAGATTGGCAGTTGCGCTGACTAGCTGCTCTACTGATTCTGTCCACTTGTGGGTTCAATACCAGGTTGAAGTCCCCTCCCACTATGAGTGCTGTGTCTGAGTGGGCTGAAAGTGCAGTGAAGAAGCTGTGGAAGAAGGAGGGGTCATCAACATTTGGACCATATATCCTGGCCATGCATACCTCTGTGTTGTGTGTGGCTATGGTGACTCTTACAAACCTACCTTCTGGGTCTACGATGGTGTTATTACAAGTGAACCTGACGTTTTTGTGAATCAGAATGGCTATGCCTCTTTGCTTGGTGTTATAACTCGCTGTGTATGTGTGCGGGGACAGCGGGCTTAACACATGCTTACCTGTTTTAGGTAGATGGGTTTCCTGTAATAGGACAATGTCTGCTTGTAAATTTTGTAGGTGTGTTAAAATTTTAAGCCGTTTTTCACGTGAGCCGATTCCACGTACATTCCAAGTGACAAACCGTAGTTTGTTCGTGTCTAAACTAATCTACTGAGTGTAAGTTGTAACAAGTAGGTGAGTGAGAGAGAGAATGTGTACCTGTATCTTTGTGCACGCGCGTGTGTGTGTGGTGGCGCCAGAGAGGATGAGAGTGCATGTGTGTGGCAAATGTAACAATATTATATCCCTGCACTACAAACCATATAAACATCACATTTAAAAATAACATGTAACACAGAACAACGAAAGGAAAGACAAAGGGGAGACATAAATACACACATAAATACTCACATAAATACACACTCGTGAGTAAACTCGGCATGTAGCAGTCTACCATGTGTGTTTTTATGTTTTAGGCTTAACACAGTATTAAGAGAGAAAGAAGAAAAAAAAACACAAAAAAACAACGAATGAGAGAAACTGGTGTTACCTTAATCCATGACCTTCATCATGCTAATACAATTCTCGGCTGAATCCGGTGAGTTCCGTGTGGAGAGAGGAGACGCGCTTTAGCAGAGCCAAGGGGTGATCTCCGGATCACGGAACAGCTGGCCGTTAACGTACAGTTTATCCACCGCGATGACAGCGCGGGATCCTCCGTCGATGAACCTCTTCCTTACAGGGAACAGGCGTTTGCGGCGCTCCAGCATCTCCTTAGGGAATTGATCGTTCACACTGAAGTCCATTCCTCTCAGTTCCCTGCCCCGGCTCTTCACCAGCTCCTTCTGCTTGAAGTGCTCGAACTTCGCAATGATGGGTCTGGGCCGCCGTTTCTCTGGTCTCTTCCCTCCAAGGCGATGCACCCGGTGGAAGGTGATGTTCTTCACGGTCTCCATCGGAAGTTTCAGCTGTTTGTGGAGGAAGTCTTTGATGGACATCTCGGGGTCTTCCTCCGTCTGCTCAGGTATGCCGGAGAATACCAGGTTGTCCCGCATGCTCCTAGCTTGGATGTCAAGGATAGCCTCTTTCATCCGCTTGTTCTCCACTGTAATCTCCGTCGCCCCCTCGGTGAGTGATTTAATGGAGGCTTTAAGGGCTTGATTTTCAGCGGCCAGTGAAGCCACCTGTTGCTGGCTGAATTCCAGTGACTCACAGAGAGCCTGGAACTCTCTGTGGAGGATTTCCACTAGAGAGAGTCTTGCATCGAAACTTGTCAGTTTTTTGTCTATTGATTCCAGAATGTCTCCGAAATCCTTATCGGGCAATGAGGGTGCGCTGGACGGTCGGCTTCTTTTAGGAAGTGGGGTCGTCACGTTGTCCGTCTTGCCCATGACGAGTTGGTGGTAGCACTCGTCGACGTACTCCTGCAGACTTTCCACTGTCTCTTCTTCCAGATTTATTTTGAGGATTGTTTGTGGATGAGAGAGTTGAAAATCGCTTTCCGTGGTTTGAGTTTCCGATTGATCTAACTGTGTGAATCGGCGTTTAAGGAGTTAGCTTGTTCTGGTATCTTCAGATGTGTGCCGCCATGTTGAATCACGCACAAGTGTGACGTTCACTCTGACATGCTCACAAGGTTCACTCTCCTAAGTTTGGAAATCTGAGCATGCTGTCTTCCTGATTGACTGGGCCAATAACTTCGCTTGTATCTGTACCTTCAGAAGAATCCTCACTACTCTTAGGAATATATTCCTCTCCACTGTCATCTGAGGTGAGGTCAAAAAGCTCATCTGAATCAAAATCAATCTGTCTGTTCACCTTCAGAAAAGAAAAAGTAAATTCAATTAAAGTCAGCACATGATTAAACACTTTCCACAGGCACATAACTCAAGATGCAAACTATCAGTAATTAAATTTCATGCACGTTTTAATCTCTTCTCTACATAGTGTGTTGCTTACTTGTATGCTTTTGGTCCTCCTCAACCTTGGAATATAATCTCTGTCCTGGTCGGTGATGCTAGGTCCAGACTCAAACTCAGAAGTCGGACATGTCTAGAGTGTCCAAAAGACATGTAATTTGCATTTGTACCAATGTACAAAAAGAAAGAACATGAACAAACCACCATACATGTAAATGCTCAAAAATGTATTAACATTACTTTACCTGGCAGCTTCCATTCAACTGGGAAGGACTTGTGCATGGACTCAGATTCGTCAGAATCTGTGTAATCTACAAGTGTAACTTTGTCAGTTGCAGGAAAGAGTTCTGGTTCATCTGAACCCTATAAGAAAAAAAAGTGAAGAAATGATATATATGACAACAAAATACGCAAACATATACATCTGTATAAAAACTGACGTGTAGAAAAACTAACCAAGACATTGTCATATTGTTCAAAAAACTAACATGTACTTTACCATGGTGGCATTAAAGTAATTTGAATATATGGCAAAGACACGGCATGACAAAAACTATTCGTGAATATTGCTATTTGAGGTGGAAACTATAGATTTGTAGATAATTACTCATATGACTGTAAAATCCATGTCAGCAGCCATCACTTTAGTGTCCTGTTTACAAAAGCATTTGGGTTAACTGGCAGTACTGAATACACCTGGAAAATATTTCCTGTATCTGACTTAAAATCAAAGTTACTTTTGATAGGTTCAAGTTGGCTGTGATTCTGTCTTACATAGGTTGCCTGCTGTAGGAATACTGTAATGATTACAGATGAAAAAAGGCAGAGGTGAAGTATGACAGGACTGAATTTATGTGTGACCAAAAGCTGGTATGATGGGGACTATCATTAAATCTGTATGATATCATCTACCTACGATGGTCCCAACAATTAAGAGAAACCAGACAAGTGTGTGACGGTCCCCATTAAATCACAAAAACCAGAGTGTGCTTGGCACCGTACTTGACGTCAGAGCTGTAAAGATCTAAAGTAAAACCAAAGAGTATTCACAAGTGTAACTCTTGCACACATTTGACTAAAACTAGAAACAAAAGAAGGGTTTAAAAACAACAGATTATTACCATCATCTGGGAGACTGAAGATCTCTGCGCAGTGTGCTCTGCTGTTCTGGAGACTTCAGTGTCCAAAGACTCAGTCATAGAAGATTGTCCTTCGGCCTGGAATGATAATTCATAATCATTATGGAGTAGCTCGTCAACAGAAACAAGTTAGTTTAAGAGACAAAATGGGAAGGAAAACATCTGTGATATTTATGTTTGAACCGTCCTTTATCTGATTCCAAATCGTCTTTTCTCTGATTCCAAATCGTCTTTTCTCTGATTCCAGTCACAAGAGTGTAGCCTGTTATAGCACTGTAGTCACCATTACAGTTGGTGACTACTATTACAGAAACCAAAGAGTATTCACAAGTGTAACTCTTGCACACATTTGACTAAAACTAGAAACACCAGACATTGTACATTATTAATATGTTGTAGTATTAAATAAATGAATGGAAGTTGCGTTAGTGTCAATCTGTAAAACTGTAAAACATTCACATTCATTAACCTTTCTTTCCATGAATGACAATTTTTCACACTCGCATTCAGTGACTCATTTATGACAAACCTGTTTCCTCCATGGCCAGTCAGTTCCACCATAGTCATATGACATCTCTTCTCCTGCATGAATGTCCCTTAGAGCAAATAGACAGAGGTGTGGTTTGCCCTCAGTTATGATCCTCTTCATTTTGCAGTTTGGATGCTCGTGGTCATCATTAACGAGTCGTCCAAAGCTGTCATCTTCTTGAGCTGCATCAACACTTTAGAAAGGCAGCAAATAAGTGATTCGCCTCAAAAAATTTAATCACTGATTGTAATTTAATACCAGTTCTTAAAAAGAGAGCTTCAGATACACAAGACAGGCCACTTACTAATGGTTATAATTGCTAACTAGTTGACCATTCAAAAATCTAAAACTTAATGTAAAAGCCTTCCCACCATGTTTTTTCTTGCCAGTAGAAGTCAAACATGAAAACAACACATCTACTGTGATATGCCCTCCTCCGCCTTAGAGATTCTTCAGAATGTATTAGTTCCCCTCTGTACTCCACCACAAAGTCTCCTTTTCTGAAATGGACCTTGGCAAACACACCTCGCCCTAGTGCACAAGCAGATATTGTTAAAAGCTTTACAGTTGTGGTATTTTTTTGTATCCCTATTAGCTGCATAAACAGGGGATCTAAGACATCAATAATCATCATGAACAGATATCATTAATAAAAGGTTATAACTACAATAACACCCCAAATATAATAATTTCAAACTTTGGTTTGTGCATCCGCATCCAGTCAGGCCACCAGACCAGAGCTAATGTCCTTGATAGATAGATAGATCCTTTTTCATCCCCAAATTCAAAATGCACTGCTAATTTCTGTGCAACTTTCCATGTCTTCTCTTCACTAAACAAGGGTACAATTAAGCGGTAAGAATAAACACATGCACACATACTGTACCTTTAAAAGAGTTAATGTATCGAACTTCCAAGGCTGCTGTCTTGTCAAGGGCCTTGACAGCATGTTCTATTGCATCCTGTCATGGTGGTTTCCTGCATCTCCTTGACATTGCAAATCCTAAAATAAAATAAAATGCTTAGATATTTTTAGACAGCCTCATAAATCTTTTCATAAAAATTCTTTGTTAGCTTTAACAACCAAATGTAGACCACCAGAGTGTAACACTTTAATATACAAGGTTCAAACTTCAAACAATGCAATCAGAAAATGAACCACTCCATATACCAAATCTAAATTGGAAAAAAAAATGGCAACATGCTGAGCCACTCCACACCGCACCTGTCCCTCACTCAACAATAACAAATCAGCCTAAATTTGGGTTAAAAAACTCTAAACCAGTGTTTCTCAAAGTCAGTTTTTGAGTACTACTGCCCTGCATGTTTTAGATGTCTTCAACAAGTCTGATTCAAATGAATGGATTGTTATCAGGCTTGAACCATATTTCTCTCATTCAGCTTTGCTTTCTCTCAACACCTGCTCCCTCTCCTGCTCCTGTTGTCAGCTAGCTCTGCTATCAGCTCACTCGCGCACACTCTTTCCCAAATATTCAGTGTGTTGCGCTCTCTCTTCCAAATTCAGCATGTCGGATCCTGACAGCCTTGCAGATACCTAAATCAGACCCAGGACTGCTGGCAATGGCTATTTCTGGGGGGTTTACCCGCATTTAAAAACCCTACATATATACACTAATTTTGGTGTAAAAAAGGGTATAAGACATGCAGGGCAGTGACGCTCGAGGACCGAGTTTGAGAAACACTGGTCCAAACAACCTTATAACAGTTTACACACTACCTAATTGAGAAATGATGGACTCCCTTTACAAAGGGCTTCATAATATTAAACTGGGTGCTTCACTTTCCACTTTCAAACTTATACCACTAACATGAGGCATAGCCCTCATGTTAAACTTGAAAAAGAATACAAAAAAACTTCATTGTGTCCCATTTATCGTGCTACTTTATGCTTTACTGATTCAAAATAAAATGAAACCAACTTTTTTTTTAGCCAGACACGTGCCTGCTGTTCCTAACAACTTCGAGCCGATTAGCCAATTAGCTTAGCTAGCTAACGTTGTTAGCTTAGTTAGCTAGCTGGCATTATCATTCATGAGTAAAGAAATTGTGGTCCGTGCACAAACTTTCTTGTCTTTTGACTTTTTAAAAACAGAAACACTCCTGTTATTTGTAAGAAATTGTAACATTTATTTTAATATTTTTATGTTAACCGAAGCTATCTAGCTAGCTCACGTTCAGGTAAATGTGAGCTTTTATGGTTACCTGTTTAAAAAAAACAAAAACATTTCTTCATGGTTTGACCACATTTAGACCACATTTAAATCATATAAAACAAGCTCAGTTCACTGAAATAAATCCTAATGTTGTGCCAGCACAACTTACCTTTTTATTAACGCTGCTCTGGCTGCTGTGCTGACATTGAAAGGCGAGACTGCCGCTTCTCCTCTCTCCTCCGTAGTTCCAGCCAAGGAGCGCTTGTTTCGTATTATGAGCACGTCTTGTAAGGGTGGTTATACTGTTATAGATAAAACTTAACAACTCCGCCCACCGGGCATGTCACGAAAACCGTATCAAGGCAATCCAATCTGTTCATTCAATACAAACGAAACTTTTTATCCATAAAGAGTTTTCCCCAATTTTTCTTGATTATATATACATATTCCTCATTAATATGGCGTATGAGACATTATACCCCTGACTTGGAAGTTAGGATAATTAAGCACTAGTTTATCTTATAAGCAGGGGTGCACATAAGTGGTCCGCATGCGCGCATGCGTAAGGAACCTGGACAAATGCGCTCGGCTTCAAAGGCTTTTATACGCTTTTGCGTACCGACTGCTACCGAGCGCGGGGAAAAGCACTTCTCAAATTGTCAAAGAGACAGGCCCCGCTAAGTAATTATTTTCGTGTTCCGTGTTTCGTGTCCCCGCGCTCGGTAGCAGTCGGTACGCAAAAGCGTATAAAAGCCTTTGAAGCCGAGCGCATTTGTCCAGGTTCCTTACGCATGCGCGCATGCGGACCACTTATGTGCACCCCTGCTTATAAGCTTGTTTGCACACGCCAGCATGTCACTGCGTTGCTATGGTGCGACTTCGTCTGCAGTCAGGAGGAGCGGAGTCAGATAATACTGGTGTGTGCAGTGACCACTTTATCAAAGGTAACATAATTTATATGGATATGTTTATGAAGCTAACTGTTTCCTTACATTGTAACGTTAAAGTTATATAATCTAAGCTAGCACAGTATGGGCTATCTTCCATCTCGTCCATTCGGCTTTTCTTGCGAACCACCATCTGGCCCCAATAAAACAGTTAGCTAAAATCCATTAAAATATTCTGATTAGGGAAGGTAATCGAATGGATAAATTAAGTAAAATAGAATATAGTTGTGTAAAAACAATAAAACATTCCAATTAGGGTAGACAATTTGATAAATATATTAAATGATTAATGATTAACAAATAACCAGTTGTAAATACGTAGTGCAGATACAATAAATCTATGTTTAACCAGTATTCAGTGCGAATAATCCGTCTCTGACTGCATGTCCCTGTCTGGTGTCCGTACAATGCCACAAAGACAAGTAAATGTGCTTGCACATGCGCAGGAGAGCCAAGTGTGTGTGAGTTGTGTGCTTGTGCATTACCAACTCCTACCACTAGGTGCCGGTACTGAGTTACCTCTCCTAAGCACATATAAGCACACAAAGTTGGTTTCTGTGCATTGTAGGGATACCCCTGAAAATGTGACAGGGCATCCCTGTGACCTTCTTTTCACTGAATTCAAGGTTTTTTTTGTGGGTTTTTGGTTCCCACAAAAATTTTGGTCCCCACGCTGTGACTGTGTATTCAGGTTTTGAGCCCCACAATGTGATAAAGACATACACACACACACATACACACACACACACACACACACACACACACACACACACTCACTCACTCACTCACACACACTCACTCACTCACACACACACACACACACACACACACACACTCACAGTCACACAATAAAAGCCAACAGCCTCAGCGGGGAGGTACGCGCTCTTTTCCAATGTTTGTGATGTACATATTAAGAATATGTATGTTGAGAAATGGCGTGTTTTTGGTGTTGAACTTTGAGCTCAAATAAACTCTTGGAAAGGCGAATGATTGGATTTTCTCATCTTTCAGTCCAGCACCTTTGAAGTTCTCTCTGGCTTTGCTTCTGAAACTGTCACTGGCTCCTCTGTTCACACTGGGTTCCACGTTGACCACTGAAGGAACTCGTTCTAAGAAAGAAGTGCAGATGACAGATTTATTTATTTATATTTTTGAAAAGCTTCACGTACCCCTGGAGGACCTCCACGTCCCTCCATTTGAGGACCAGTGCACGACTACATGTCTCTGTCCCGCTCACACTTTGGAAGGGTTCCTTTCTCCAGTTGTAACTTGCATTGAGCAGATTGTTTCCATGTTTGTTACTCCTACGTTTGATGTGCAGTATATAATTTATCTCGGAGAAATAATTCTGACAAAGGTATCATAGAATGAGGCAAACACCACGGACTACAGCGCAGCACTTCATTAGCATGACAAACCAGCAGATCATTTTCAGATGGAGGCAAAATTGCACGTATTATTGTTCCTTACATCACCTTGAGTCAGAATCAATGGTTTTTCTACTCTGGACGCTATTTTTTTATTTGAAACAATGTATTACACATGTCCCATTTCAGACAGAAACAATTCTAATGAACATGGAATGAATTCATAAATGTCACATTGGCTTTAAAAAGATGTTAAAATAATTCCAGAGAAGAGTTAATTGAACAAGCAGCTATTTAGGCTGAAAAAATTGAAATCAATTAAGTTAATAGATGAGTAGAAAAGACTAGAAGACATTTAACTTTCCTAAAAAGGTATCTTCTCAATCAAATAACCTGGCGTGACTGTCCCATGGTCGCCACCGGGGAAACAACCGTTTCTCAGGTGGCCCACGTGACTCACCCCTGCTTTTATTCTCTTATTTTCCGTTTCTATTGTCAGACAGTCAAACAAGTGTGGAGTACTGATTGAAACGAGGCCCATTCAGGTGTTCACCTGTTAACCATAACTACCTGGAAGCTCTGCTCTGAGCACGTTCTCAAACCGAGCTCTGAGACACGCCCACTGACTCTCCTCTGCCTGTCACTCAACAGAGTACCGAGAGGCTGCTGGGGAGAACAATCTCACCCTGGCGGACCGCCACCAGCGACACTTTTCAACTTAGAGTTGCTGGTTTGGTCTCGAGGCACTAAATCCTTAACAGCGTCTGAAAAGTCGCTAAATCTCGCGACCAAATGAACTGAGAACCCTGGGCTGCAGAACCGCTCCAAGCGGAAATGCTGATTTGATTGGCTGGAAGCGTCACGTGGGCGCTGCGCGGGCTCGAGGCAGAGAAGTGCTGGGCTCATACGGTGACGACAGACATGCACGCGCCCAACTTTCAACCCACGAGCATGCGATCCCAAGGTAGGGGGGATACCTAATTTTTCCAATAAATGTTAACCATTTCCAGGACATTTGTCCTTTTTTAATCATTTTCCATGACTGGAAAACTGTTGACCAGTTTTCCAGGTTTTCCAGGACACGTGAGAACCCTGTAGTGAATAGAACTGTCCTTGGGGATGAATCAAGTATTCTGTTCACGATTCTGATTCCAGAATTTGCTGTTTTATTTCATTGTTTCACCATGTGATTTTTATTGAACATAGGATTCATGGCGGGAGTGATGAAGTCAATAAGTAGGAGTAAGGATGAGTCATTTTCTGTGCTTGGGGCGAGTCCTCAATGGCTGTCTGTGTCCCACAACATGGTCTCACAGCAACAACAAAATCATTGGTGAATGAATGATAAATATAGCAACTTCTGATCAACCCCTATTGATTTCTTGACACCAATTCTGCGAATGTTATATGTCCATCACAACCCACCCCCTCCAAGATAATGGTGTACCTGCTGGTCCCGATACTTCAGTATCATTTCTATACTGACAGTATTTTAGCATTTTTAGGAATAGAAGCTTGTCCTCATAGGGAAGCCTGTGTGGAGTACCAGGGGCAGGAGAGGTGATAGCCCTGATAGGGAATCCTGCATGGAGTACCAGGGGCACTGGGCTGCTCCAGACGCTCAGCTCAGATCTCAGCTGCTTGCTCTGCTGATTCCTGCTTGAAGGTGGAGGGAGTTCCCTCAACCACTGGGAGCCTCTGGCCAGAGGGACTCTTCTGCCACACAATGGTCGTGTCCTGCACCCCCAGGTGTGACAGCAGGGCGTGGAACAGAAGCTTGTCCTCATAGGGAAGCCTGCGTGGAGTACCGGGGGCACTGGTGGGGGGTCCCCTGGCTGAGGGGAGCTCTGAGGAGGGCTTGGGAACAGGCATGGCAACTGGTCAGTCGCCCGAGAGGCATTTGAACTGTTTTTTGTTCCTGGCAGAAATCCCTTTCTATCTCTCAAAAAAAATCACTTCTCTGGTGAGTCCAACTGACTCGTCAGCTCCGATGACAAATTGTCAATGACCTTGTGCATCTGCTGACCTCTGGTGGCCGCCTCAAGAGACACATTTTTGAGCTGCCCTGCCAAGGAGTCAAGCTCATGACTCACTTTCCCTTCCAGCGCCTGTTTTTCTGCTGGGATTCAAGGTCAAGGGCTCCATCCACCGTCGATTCTTTTCCCCTCCCATTAGGGTAACCTGTCTGTAGCAATGGACTTCAGAGAACGTTAGCAACCTCTGTGCACTGCGCCTCAGCGTGTGCTGACTCCACTCTGTGATTTTGGCCAACCACTTTGAGGCTGAGTTGCTGTTGTTCCCAGTTGCTTCCACTCGGTGATAAAACCAGTAACAGTTGAGCGGGGAATATTTAGAACGCCTGAATTCACTGAGCTCATGAGAGCATGGAAGTAGGCAGGAAGGTGGAGCAGATCCAGGATCCGTGGGGACGGACGTCTGCTTTGACCTGTGTATTCAGGAACCTTTGTAAATACGCCCGTCTGTTCCGAGGATGGCAACCTTTCCGTGTCTTTGGTGAACAGTCCCATTTTTCACTTTTCTAGACTGTATGGGCTGAGGCGAGGGTTCCATCTTCTTCTTGGCAGGCTGCTTCATGCCAGCGTGCTGACCGGTCACAGCACTCTTGATTTTGGGTGCCTGTGTGTCAGGGACGGCGTGGCTTTGATTGGGCTTTGGGGTGTGGAGGGCACGGGAGTGGATGAGCTTGCGCTGGGGGGGTCTACTGGCTGAGGGGAGCTCTGAGGTGGGCTTGGGAACAGGCATGGCAACTGGTCGGTCGCATGAAAGGCATTTCAGTTGTTTCTTAATCCCAGCGGCAACCACTTTCTCTGGTGCTTCCTGAGCCTGCAGCTTCTTCTGGATTGTCTTCCAACGATCCTCCTGCTGCTTCTTCACAGAGTCCAACTGACTCGTCAGCTCCGATGACAAATTGTCAATGACCTTGTGCATCTGCTGATCTCTGGTGGCCGCCTCAAGAGACACGTTTTTGAGCTGCTCTGCCAAGGAGTCAAGCTCATGACTCACTTTCCCTTCCAGTGTCTGTTTTTCTGCTTTAATTTGACTCTCCACGACCCGCTTGTCTGCCTTTTTCTTCTCCAGCTGGTTCATTGTCTTGTACAGGTTGTCGATGTCGGCCTGTTGCTCTCTGCTGTCGTTTTGCAGACGCTTGTTAGTCTCATGTAGATTTTCCCACTGGGATTCAAGGTTGAAAATGTTGCTCTTTGTGTGATTCGCTTGACCCACGTCCTCATCTTGATGGCGTTGCTGTCTCATTTTTTCTTCACTTAAAGCAATTTCAGCCATCAGCTGCTTCTCCAGTTCCTCCACAGAGTTGCAGAGGTCATTTATTTGTTCTTGAAGCTCTTTATAGGCTTTGGCTGAAGAAACTGCCTCAGACTTTTCCATGTGTTCACGGTCATGAATGAGCTCTCTGAGGTGTTCCAGCTGAGCCCGGTCCACCTTTCCCTCCTCCAGGGCTGCAACACGAACTTGCAGACTCTCGATCCCTTTTTCCAAGTTGAGTATGGCCGACTCTACAGCAGTCTGCCGGTTAGAGCAACTCAGTTCCTCCGGTTTAGGGTACCTCCGCATCCTGTCTCTCAGACGGTTCACGGTTTTCTCCAAGGCATCTACACGATGGCAGCACTTCTCGACCATCGGGAGCGATTCTGATTCAACTGTTTTCCCCAGCTCCTGTATCTCACTCCTCATGCTGTTGTTGAGCTTGTGGAGCTCCTGGATTTGAAGTTGCTGCTCCGAGGTGACCTGCTCCAGACGCTTGATCTCAGCTACATGCTCTGCTGATTCCTGCTTGATGGTGGAGGGAGTTCCCTCAACCACTGGGAGCCTCTGGCCAGAAGGACTCTCCTGCCACACAATGGTCGTGTCCTGCACCCCCAGGTGTGACAGCAGGGCGTGGAACAGATCATGGATCCCAGCAAACTTGATCACCTCTCCTCCAAGTGATTCTTCTAAGAGACGGTGGAAGCTTGTCCTTCCACGCAACTTGTTTGAACGAGAGTGATGTGACATTTCTGTCCAAAAACCCTGAACTTCAGTCAGCTCTGTTTAGGATCTGGTATTAATTTAACTTCTCTTTCACTGAGGTCATCTTATACATGAAATCTCTGATGTGGTGATCTCGGGTGTTTCAGTGTTCTCACTGACACTCATCTTCACTGCCACAATGACATCAATCCACCCTTCAGTGAAGGAACTCTCCACATCTTTCTCAGAGACGTTGTCATAGTTACGGTTGGCATAGTTACGTTGAAATTTTGGGGGGTGGTGGGATTACCAATAAATTAATGGAATATTCTGATATAAGAAACATGTGGTGTATGATAGGTATTTTGCAAACACTGAATATAAACACAACAATAGAAAAGCATTTATAGAGAATCAATATATTTCATAGCAGATACACATTAATCTGTCACGCACACACATCTGTATATACACACACATATACACACAAACGCTAAATGTATATATATGTATATATATATGTATGTTTATATATATATGTATATATATACATACATACATACACATATATTTGTATATATGTATATATACGTATATATTATATATATGTATATATTTCTATATATACATATATATACGTATGTATATATATATGATATATATATATACGTATGTATATATATATATATATATATATATATATATATATATATATGTATGTATATATACATACGTAGAGGAGAGGAGAGAAGAGGAGAGGAGGGGAGGGCTCCATGTAACCTGATGTGTCCCCCAGCAGTCTCAGCCTGTAGCAGCATAGCTATCAATGGTTCAGAGCTACCTGAACCAGTCCTGACTGAAGGCTCTGTCGTAAAGGAAAGTCTTAAGCCTGGACTTAAATGTAGTCAGAGTGTCTGCCTCTCTGACCCATGG
The DNA here is from genome assembly GCF_037954235.1 of Aulostomus chinensis. NCBI lineage: Eukaryota > Metazoa > Chordata > Actinopteri > Syngnathiformes > Aulostomidae > Aulostomus > Aulostomus chinensis. Next base: position 25,346,633 of record NC_141340.1, on the reverse strand, counting down.
AGAGATGCTGGTTCCACAGTAGAGGAGCCGGTACCTGAAGGCTCTACCTCCCAGTCTGTTTTTAGAGATATTGGGAGTCACTAACAGACCTGCATTCTGGGAGCGGAGTGCTCTGGTAGGACAGGAGGGACTAATGAGTTCTTTCAGAGAGGATGGAGCTTCATCATTGAGAGCCTGATGAGTCAGCAGAAGGATTCTGAAGTGGATTCGAGATCCTACAGGAAGGAGAGAAGCTAAAGTGGAGAGATGTGTTCTCTCTTCTAACTCCCGTCAGAACCCTGGCTGCAGCGTTCTGGACCAGCTGGAGACTCTTTAGAGAGTTGTTTGGACATCCTGACAGGAGAGAGTTGCAGTGGTCCAGCCTGGAAGTGATAAATGCATGCACCAGTTTCTCAGCATCACTCTGGGAAAGGATGTTCCTAATATTAGCGATACTTCGCAGATGGAAGAAGGCGGTCCTGGTCACATGCTTTATGTGGGAGCTGAAGGAAAGGTCCTGGTCAAAAATGACGCCAAGGTTCCTTGCAGTTGTCCTCAGGGTCAGGGTGATGCCATCTAGAGTAGTGATCTGGTAAGAGAGGTGTCCCTGTGGTGTTTAGGTCCAAACATGATGACCTCAGTTTGATCTGAATTTAGCATTAAGAAGTTAGAGGACATCCAGGATTTCATGTCTTTCAGGCAGTCAAGGAGATTAGTAAGCTGGCTTGTGTCGTCTGGCTCCATCGACCAGTAGAGTTGTGTGTCGTCCTCATAACATGGAAGTTGATCGAGTGCTTCTGGATTATGACACCTAATGGGAGCATGTAAAGAGTGAAGAGAATCGGTCCTAAAACTGAACCCTGTGGTCCACCATATGTGACTCTGCTGTACTCCGAATAGTCATTATTAACATGAACAAACTGAAACTATCTGATAAGTAGGACTTAAACCATTTTAGGGCAGGTCCTTAATCCCAGTTTCACGGTCTAGTCTCTGTAGCAGGATGCTGTGGTCGATGGTGTCAAATGCAGCACTGAGGTCCATAAGGACAGAGACAAGACCTCTGTCTGAAGCTATAAGAAGATCATTAGAGACTCTGACCAGTGCTGGTTCAGTGCTATGGTGTTCCCTGAATCCAGACTGGAAGGCTTCAAAGAGCTCGTTGCTGTGCAGATGTTCATGTAGCTGCTCCAGGACAACCTTCTCAAGGATCTTGGAGATATAGGGAGGTTGGATATCGGCCTATAGTTGGCTAACACATCTGGGTCAAGAGAACGGTTTTTAAGTAAAGGGTTGATGACAGCCACCTTAAAGGCCTGTGGCTCATAACCTGTGGCTAAGGAAAGATTGATTTGGTTCAATATAGAAGTGTTGACTAGAGGGAAGGCATCCTTAAGGAGGCTTGTCGGGATGGGATCCAGCAGACAAGTGGCTGACTTGGAGGAAGTGACTGCAGAAGTCAAGTCTGACAGGTCGATGGGGAGAAGCTGTCCAAGTGAGCACCAAGTCTGGGAGGTGCTTCTATGGGGACTGTAGTCTGTCCTCCATTACTGGCAATCTTCGTTCTAATATTCACAATCTTTTAAGTAAAGAAAGAAAGGAAGTCGTTACTGCTGAGAGTTGGGGGATGCATGGCTCAACAGCACTATGGTTCTTGGTGAGCCTGCCCACGGTGCTGAAGAGGAACCTGGGGTGGTTCTCATTCTTTTCTATTAAGGATGAGTAGTCAGCGCTTCTGGCATTACGGAGTTCTTTTTATTTATTAAAAAAACTCTCCTTCCAGGCTTGGCGGACTTCCTCGTGCTGGCTGGAATGTGTCTTCCTTTCCAGTTGTCTGGTCTTCTGTTTCAAGGCACGCAGCTTTGGGCTGTACCAGGGAACTATTCTTTTCTGGCTGATAACCTTCATTTTCAGGGGAGCTACGGCATCAAGTGTCCCAAGGAGTGCTGCTGCAGTGCTGTCCACAAGATAGTCTCCCTGGGTGGGGTGAAATCAGCTTAACTGCCCATTATATCACTACAAGATGTGGCAGCAAGCTCTGCTGGAATAAGCTCCTAAATCTAGAAACAGCAGTGTCAGATAGACTTCTACTGAAGCGGGACTTTTTCCCAGGTAGGATATAATTTGTTAAAGTAAATTCAAATGTGGTTAAGGAGTGATCAGACAAGACGGGGTTCTGAGGAAGAACTGTGATGAGGTCAGCTTCTATTCCATAAGTGAGTACTAAATCAAGGATGTGATTAAAAGTGTGAGTGGGTTTGTTTACCCTCTGACAGAAGCCAACAGAATCAAGGAGCGACTTAAACGCAGTGGCCAGACGATCATCATTGACGTCCACATGGATGTTAAAGTCACCCACTAGAATGACTTTGTCTGAGTTCAATGCCAAGTTAGACAGAAAGTCAGGGAGTTCTTCTAAGAACTCAGAATAAGGTGCAGGAGGACGGTACACCCCAGCTAGTAAGAGTGGTTTCTCTGCTTTCCAGTCTGGGAGGGAGAAGCTGACAGTCAGGCTCTCAAATGAGTTAATGAACAATTAGGTGGAGGGTTAATGAGCAAATTTGACCGATAGATTGCAGCCCCTCCTCCTCTGCCAGTGGTGCGAGGTACATGGTAGTTAATGTAACCAGGAGGGCAAAATTCATTTAAACTAACATACTCATCTTGCTGCACCCAGGTTTCAGTGAGTGCTAATACACCAATCTGATAATTAGTAATTAAATCGTTCACTAGGAGAGACTTGGATGGGAGAGATTGAATATTAAGCAAACCACATTTAATAGTTTTACTAGGTTGGTTTGCTGGAGCAGTGGTTTTAATTTGAACTAAGTTGCTATAAGTTACTCCTCCAGATTTGGGTGCAGGCTTATAAAGCCTCGGGGCAGACACAGTTTCTATAGGCTGGGTGGGTGACAACACCAAGGAACCAGCAGAGGGCGTGCTAACCTGCTGCTCTGCCTGCTGGTCTGAACTCTGGGTGCTTGTCAGGGATTAGTATGGCTGACAAACTGGCCTCTGTTCCTAGATAAGAGAGATGCACCATCCAAAGTAGGATGGACGCCATCTCTCCCAATCAGACCAGGCTTTCCCCAGAGGAGCTCCAATTGTCTGTGAGCCACGTTGTTATCTCAGCACCACCTGGACATCCAGCGATGGAACGAACGCATGCGGCTAAACATGTCGTCACTCGCTAAATTGGGTAGCAGGCCAGAGAAAATTACGGAGTCCGACATTGTTTTTGCGTAGTTGCACACCGAAGCCATGTTAACTTTAGTTCATTCCGACTGGCGAAGCCGGGTGTCATTAGCGCCGACATGTATTACAATCTTACTGTATTTAACCTCACGTTTTGCCAGCAGCTTTAGCCTCAGCGTCGCCCGCTCTGGCCCCTGGGATGCACTTTATGCTCGCTGGAGTCTCTACCTTCACGTTGCGGAGAACAGAACTGCCAATGACTAATGTCGCCTTCACAGCGGGGCTGCGAGCAACAGAGCCGACATGCAGAGTTTTACTCTCAGCGGGTGTGTCGCTGAGTGGGGAAAAGCGGTTGCAAACATGAAGGGGTTGGTGGGCAAACACGGGCTTACTGCGTCTAGGTTTCCCTCGTGATGTCACCCAGCGGGACTGGCTAGTTCCCAGCTGCTCGGGAGCTGCAGGGGAGCTGCTAGCGGTGGCTAGGCTAGGTGGCTCTGCACCCGCAAAGGTGGACTGAGAAGCTCCTGAAGGTAAAGGACTAGCGCTAGCCTCCATGGTGCGGAGCCGGATCTCTAACTCACTAAGCCTCGCCTCCAGGACTACAAACAAACTACACTTTTTACACGTACCATTATCACTAAAGGAGGCAGAGGAGTAACTAAACATCTGGCACATGGAGCAGGAGGGAGAGGTGGGGGGAGAGGCGGAAAGAGAGAGAGCAGCCATAGCTAGTATGCTAAGGTGAGCTAGCGGACCTGTGGCAAATATAACAAATAGAACGAGGAATTTCAGAGCAAAGTCCTGCTAAAGACTGAAGTGACAGAAACCTATGTATTACACCAAAACGTCGTATACAGTGGTGCTTAAAGCGATTAAGTTAGCAGTACACCTGAGGGAGCATTGAGAGAGTCGAACAACACAGCGACAGGATTACAGGCAGGAAATGACGCAACACGCTCACCGTAAGTCTCGAGAAGCCAGGCCATATTATTATGGTTTAACCACAGTGGTTCAGGAGGTCAAACTGTTTTGTGTGACCGGCCATGCGGTGCATAGGCACAGAGGATCGGGATCCTGATTTTCCTTATTGCTGGGAGACATAATGGGTGATTGCAGCAGTAAGCAACTCCGTATATATTGTCTTCACATTTGACAGTAACAAATTGACCACTAATTAAGTCTAACCCGAACCCTTTATTAATTAATCACTTATTTGTTTACAGACAACCCGACCGCACCACACTCAGTTTAAAGAGGAGCCGATTGACCAGGGCGCAAGGGTGTGTCAGAGGGCTAAATCATCCTTTGTGTATGTAAAACACCCACCACACAATTTAACACATTTAATTTAAAAAATACAGACCCTGTGAGAAGAAGCCATGCACAGCTGAGAGAAAGGCAGTGAGCCCCAGGCATGATGGGATGGAAGTGCATGCTTTTCTAACAGTTTTATCGACACCCTCAGACCTAACAAGTTTTTCTTTTTTTCAAGTCATATATCCTACACCAGGATTCCTACATATCCAGCAGGCGGTCAATATGCTTGAAAGACTACCTATTTCCACACCTCACAACATTAAACTGCCCTTGACACCGGTGGGCGCTAGAGGGCGCTGGATCAAGCAACTGTCACCCACAGTGGTGGCGCTGGAAGACATTTGTCAGACCAGACCTACAGAAGACGATTTTAAAGATCTGGAGGAAATCTTTGCAGCAGAGCCCGAACCAGCACAACCGGCAAGATACCCTGAACTTTTAAATGGAGGGCCTCACACCACACAGCCACCACAACCTGAACAGGTAATTGCTAGACATGTACATGAACCTGAAGCCGTTGCTTGTAGCAGTATTAACACACCACACATTTCAAGACAAACTGGCTATGGGCAGGGGTCTGTGAGGGAGATTAGCCAATTTAATGCTACAGAACTGGCGCAAAAAGTTGATTTTAGGGATGTAGCTATTGACAACCCTGAATGTGTACCCACTTTTATTAGAGACAGGCTCTCTGGAGTGATTGACAGCGCATTAGAAAGGTCACAACCTGGCAGTGTTTTAAATGTTGTGTTGAGAGGACCGTCCCTGGTGAGCGACCTGCGTATATAGAGGCGGTGTCACAGGCAATTCAGAGTAATGACTCATCGATGACTGACGACGAGCTGGAGTTTATTGTTACAGTTGCACAAAACCACTCAGGAGCAGGGCATTTGAAATTGGGGAATGTGTGCTATGATCAGATTCTATCTAAAAAGGCACATACCCTCTTTAACCCAAACAACTATGAAGAAGATAACAGCCTTTGCTTTTCACTATGCCTCGTGAACGCTGCCGATGCCGCAGCGTCTGAACAAGACAAAATGGTGCTTGCCACACGTCTACACGCGTCGGCAGGGCTCAACCCCTCACGGCCGGTTTTATTCACACACATGGCCAAATTTTAGGCGGTAATACATGCCAAAATTGTGATTTACCACCACACAGAGGCCCGTGAATAATTGCAATGTTTCGAGACGAACACCGCTCCTAATTTAAACACCATCTGGCTTCATCTACACAACAGTCACTATTACTTCATCACCAACGTGAAAACTTTTTTCAGTACAGTGTATGTCTGCAATTACTGCTACAACACTTATGACAGTCCTCTAAGGCATAAATGTAAATATTAGTGCAATGTGTGCTTTACACACTGCTGCAAACGAGCGTCAAACACTTTAAAATGCAAGGACTGCAACCGCATCTGCAAGTCAGAGGTTTGTTACAAAGCACACAAAGAGCACGATAAAACTCATGGCCAGATGCCCTGTGACATCTTAAAAAATTGTAGCGGCCTCGGGGTGATTTACAAAGTCGGTAAAAAACCCATGCTTGTGCACCTGCAAAATGTGCTCACTGTAATGAAGGTGTCATCAGGGCAGCTCCGGCCACATGTGCTTTATACAGCCTATAGAGAAAAGACCTGGAGAGAAAATACAGCTTTTATGATTTCAAAACCCGGCACCACGAGGGAGGGAAAACACGAGGCATGTTTTGTGTGTGCTATGGACATGGATGGAAACAAATTCTGTTTCAACACTTTGCGCTTGCATTTGTTGATCATTACAGACGGCCCAAGTTTCACGGATTCACATTCATAGCCCACAATGCTTCAGGATTTGACAACTACATCCTGCTGGAGCATTTTGTCCGGCGGGGGATTGTTCCATCCGTCACCGTGCGCGGAAGCAGAGTGATCCATATGTACGATGAATCGTGTGACCAGAGATGGATCGACTCTTTTTCTTTTCTTCCGATGCGTTTGGCAAAAACCCCAGACGCTCTAGGATTTAAACATTAGATAAAGAAGAGAAGATCAAGTGCAATAAAAAGCGATTCCACCTTAAAAATGACACAGTAGTTAAAATAGTTCAGGTAGTTTATAAGAAGCGCCAGGTCTTTCCCGATGACACCACTCTGCCTTACAGTTTTTAAAAATGGATTCTGGTTTTGACCCCCGGTTAAAACACCCCTTTAGCATGGTGGTGAGCGGCCTATCCAATTGTGGAAAAACATTTTTTGTTAAAGATATAATAGAAAATGCGCAGTGGACTATTTCACACCCTATAGACAACGTCGTTTACATTTCTTCGTGTTGGCAGCTGCTGTACGACCAACTCTTAAAACTCAGAGAGATAAACTTTGTGAAGGGTTTACTGGACTCTCTGTGTGACGATTCTCTACTACAGTCCGACAAAAAGAATCTACCAATTATTGACGACTTGATGAATGACGCCGGTGGTAATATAGAAGTTCAAAATGTTTTTACAAAATATGTACATCATCGAAATCTTAGCTGCATGTATCTGGTGCAAGATCTGTTTATCCAAGGCAAAGCCAGCAGGACCATCAGCCTCAACACCAACTATCTGGTCCTTTTCAAAATCCAGGGACCGCTATCAAACCTCATTATTAGGGAGACAGATGTTTCCAGGAAAAAGCGAATTGTTGTTCAATGATGCAACCTCCGCCGCTTACGGGTACCTGTTCATAGATTATAAAGCAAAGACCCCTGATGATTTGAGACTCAGAAGCAATCTTTTGGCTGAGAAGACGGTCGTCTACGTGCCTAAAAAAAGATTAGAAAAAAAAAGTCATGATGTTTTCATGCGTTCAAAGAAACCTCCCACTGCTGAACTGCTATATAAGTCACCACCAAATATGAGAAGGGTCATTGTAGCAAATGTGGGGTCCGATCTCATCATTTCTCTGTGTTAAATAGCGCTTAATGTGCTGAATGGGAACACACCTCTAAACACTGGGCAGTACAGACAGCTTAAGAAGAAAAAAACAGATCAGACTCACTGCAGACAAAAAAGTCCAACTCGTTAAAAAGAGAAAATCAGTAAACCAGTCTAGGGGCTTTTTTACTGCCGCTGTTCGGTGCTGCAATCCCTTTCATTGTTGACCTCGTCCGGAGAAAGTAGAGGGAGCCATGGAATATGCGGATAAAATGTATCTGGTTCCCCAATGTCAGCTGTATTCGCTGAAGCAGCAGAACACCAGCTCCATTACAGTTGATGCGTAAAACGAGCTGGACAAAGCCATGGCCGAGGTTCTGGATCAGCAAGGTGTGAATTTGCATGAAAAAGCCAAAAAATATGCATCCATCTTACAGAGATATCTGACACTTGTGAGACAAGGTGAGCAGGAAAAGAATGTGTTGACTCTGTCGCTCCCTTTTTCCCAAAACCCTATTCAGGCCGTTGCTCATGCTGAAGGGGGGGCTGTTGCCACATCTGCTGCAAACACACCAGACGCGAGCGAGCGTGTAGTCTCAGGTTTAATCAAACACATGCCTAAGAGGAGTTTGAGAAACGCGGAGCACATTTTGGCATTCCTGACTAGGGCTCCAGACACTGTGTTCTGGTCAGACCAAGGGGAAATGATTCTCAATAATAAAATAATTAAAGGCTCACACGTGCATGATTTGATCAAGAATGTCACAACTAACCACAACGTCTGGACTCATTAAGACCGAGGGGGCGGTCGACTTGTCTAAAAACTTTGGCTGATTTAAATGTGCCGCTTTCTGCGATACCAAACACTCATGTCCGCAGAGCCATCGGTGACATGGAACACGCAGATGATGTCAGCTGTACCTGTTCAACACCTATGATTAGAAGAGGCAGCAAGAGAACAATGTTGGGTGACGAGTTGTGGGAGACCTATTGATGTTTAGTGATTCTTTTCTTCTTTTTTCATTTTATTGTCGTCGTCAATACATGCATTATACCGGCTTATTTTTAAAAAAGCTATTTGATCAAAGTGGAAGAGCTAATGGAGTGGATGTCTGCATTATTCTTTTCTTTCATTTTTTTCATTTTATTGTCGTCGTCAATACATGCATTATACCGGCTTATTTTATTTTTAAAAGCTTTTTGGTCGATGTAAATCCATGATTTTTTCACTTATCATACACGTTTTGCCTTGTATGTTTTTATTATCAATAAATGTTGGTGCATATGTTATGATGTTTTCTTTGAGAATCAAATAGGCCTGACAGCACACTGATTTATTTATTTTCCACACTGCACACTTGTGAAATCATGGCCGTGGCACACGGCTACAGGTTTGATATTGTTTACAAACTTACACACCATAGCATCATTACGCAGTAAATTATCCGTATACATTTTTAACACTCTATCAAAAGACATTCCTTTCTGCATGTGGTCAAGAAAAAACACACAGTGGTTTCCACAGGAGACAGCCTGATGGCTTTGAAACTGTTTTTTTTAATAAGACACAGCTATAGAGTTTTTCCATAAAAAAAGTGTTCATCTCAGGGGCAAAAATATCAGGTGTATTCCCAAAGCTGTCGAAAAAGCATCCGTTCTTGTCTTTTATGACGTAAACAGCGAGCCAATGCTCTCCGGGCAGATGTGACGGATCTGTGTTAACAATCGTCATTGCAGGGAACCACGGTATTTTCCTTTTCAGGAGCTCATCACACACCAGTACACCTAAAAAACACTGGTCTCTCTTCAGTATTTTTTAACAACTCAGGTCAGCTTGGCGGTGTCCATGGTTCTCAGTAGGAGTCCAGCATCACCTGTCTACTGTTTGATATCTCAATGACTGAGTCAAACACTGAATAACAAATGAGGTTAACAGTTCTGGCGAGGGGATTTCTGAATCGTGCCTCCAATCTCACATTTCCAGACTTGATCAGAGAAACGTTTCCGCCATGACCCTCGTCAGGTTCCAGGTTGAAACAAAACAGGCCAGACCCAATTTCTGTCCTGTTTATGGCGAGTGATCTGTCCTTCAGGTGTGGACCCGTGCTTTGAATGAGTTGAAAGTACTCTCTTACATATTGACCATTTGGGAAATGTGGTTGAAACGGCTTGGCTGGATAGGGTGCACCATCAACATACAGGCTGATGAACTCGGTGTTGCAATGCTGAAAATCAAACGGGTTTCTGATATATGAGCCTGTGTAGGCCTCGTTATCAACAAAGCATACAGTTACAAATTTCGGGACCTGGCCGTTGTAAAGGTTTTCCTGATTGCACACCCTGGTGCCCTGGGGGATGGAGAATGTCTTCAAGGCAACTCTGTTGATTGCCCTGCTGCGAGCTCGTCTGACAGCGGGAGAGATGGAGACTTTTTTCACAAACATGCTGGCTGACATGATATTGGCTTTATACAACACATTTTGTGGAGTCATCAGACAAAACTGGTCTGTAGAGCGTATAAACTTTAACGATATGTCGACTCCATTGAGCATACGTTTTTGTTGGAAGAACAAATCAGCATGTATGTATCGGTGCAATCAGCTCGACAATTCTGCTGTGTACGGTATACGCTCCTCTGTGGGCGAGTCCGGGATTAGCGCCAGTTATAGACGTGTCGTTCATGTGATTATGGCCGTCTTCACGAAACAGCACATTGCTAAATTGTGTGTTCAGAGTGTCCGCGTTATAATTGATTAAACATTCAATTATACCCCTGTATGGGTATGTGTTGGAGCTCTGTGTGATCAACCTATCCCCTATTTTAACATCAACTTGAGAAAACAACGTGCATCCAGGGTAGTTAATAAACCCCACGTCAGCCTGACCGTCCAGAGCCGTCCCATCCAGGATTTGGATCCACACTCGTCTGTAGATATATGAGTCGTTCAAATCCAGGTAATCCTCGCCGCATGCCGAAAGATAGAACTCCAGGGGGCCATTCTCTGTGAGAGCTGAGACTGGTGCTACCTCCACATATGTAGATTCCTCAATAGACGTCTGCGTGTATGGGACTGTGAACAGGTCGAGCTCAGTTTTCACACACTCTCCTGACTGGGTGTGAATCAGCGACATTTTGTTAAAATATGTCTCTTATCACTGGTCTGACGCGAGCTGATGATGTTCTTCTCCTCTTTGGTGCTGCCTTCTTTCTGGAACGACTGTGTGTTTTGGCAGGTGTTTTATTTCTTTTCTTCTTTTTAGGGGCGGTGACACTTGGGGGTCTTTTTCTTGGTCTGGCGCTGCGTACAATAAACCCATTTCCTTCCTGATGCCCCGGCATGGCACTCCTCACTATGTTTGAAACCACATCTCCCATAATGCCGGTGGCTGCTGTCTTTAAATGAGGTTTTGCTATATTTAAACCTCTTCGCAGCAGTGGCAGGGCCATCCTGAATAAACTGCGAAACATCCCCCCCAGACCGTTACCATATTGGGTGCTCGTCCCTATGAAACCCGGCAAAGCCCCACCTGCCTGGTTCATGTAATATTTTATATATCGCCCATCGTTGCTCACGTGAGGGGCATATATGGCTGCAATCGTTTTTAAAAATTGTTCTTCACAGGTCTTCAGTGTAATTTCACGATCGCCTTCCCGTACATAAACGGTATGTGCTCGTTTTGATCGTTTTTGAAAGATATCTCCACATCGTCTATAATAGATTTGGAGAGCGATGTGAAGTGCAGCTTGTCAAAAGTCAATGTGGGCATGTGTCGGGGCTCGTCAGCCACATTTATACACCTCAAGTGCGGGACGTGGCTGTCGCCAACCAGCTGGTAATCCATGATATTGCCATAAATAAAAATATTGTATCGCCCCCCATGGATGTCTGTGGGGAAGGGGGCTATATGTTTTATAGGAATAACTGGCGAATAAATCTCAAACTCCCCACCTGGGGTAAAACCCAGTATTTCAGCTAGTCGCCCACGCAGTGTGACGGTGGTCATTTGAGTAGCATCTTTCGTTTTGTTAGTAGACGGTTCAAACCACCCGATGTAAACCCTATTGCTGATGTTGTTGTGCGTAAAGTGTATGACCCCATATGTGGTGTGGGTGGCAAGCTTTGTGTTAACTTCTTTTAAAATTCTAGAGACTGAATCATAATGTCCCACTGTTAGCAAAATGTCTTTTGATTCCACACTCTTTGTCCCATGATTAGTCGTCGTCACGGTGATGACGGTGGAGGAGGCGGGAAAAAAAGCCCAAATCCTGGGTATGGTACTTCAATAACACCCACCTCGTATGGCTCATTTCAAACAACAGTCCTGGCCAGTTTTGTCCTGTAGTTCCATATCTTGTTATTAGGATAAACATGTGCTGATGCATTACTAGGCAGCGTGATGTAGAACCCGCTCTTTTTATCCATCTCGTGGCGAGCCAGAATGCAGAGTGGTTAACACTGTGATGTGGCTCTGACATTTATGATACATCAATGATATCACGGGCATCAACCCAGCTATTAAATTTCTCAGGCCACCCAAACCACTTTACCAGAACCATGTTTTTGCCCGCCTCTTTTTTCCGGGACAGTATTTTCTCAATTTTAAAGCTTTTGTATTTATCCACTATCACATGCTGCAGCTCCTGAGCATAAAATGTTCCTCTAACCGGCTCTCCCGCCATGTCTGTTAATCTGTATACGGGTGGGTCTCTGGCCACGTGCTCACGGTAAAGTGTTCATCTGTAAAAGTCTGTTCATAACCCTTTCTAAACACGACTCTCAGCCTTGATATTCACTCTGTGTCCCCCACCTTACAGTTCAAAGGTGTGACTTTGGAATTTGGTCTTGTTTTGTACAAGTTGTGAAAGACTATGGCCTTATTTTCACTGTTCACATCACAAGGAGCCATTTTAATTGATCTGTGAAAAGACTTGTTGTATGCACTGACCAGCTCCTGGATCACGTCCACGTATCTCCTTGAATTAACAGATGTTCAATACCTCTACATAGGTGTCTTCAAGGTTCTGTTAAACCGCTCCACAACACTAGCCTTGGTCTTGTTCAGGGTGGCAAAATGTACGATGTTATGTGTCTTCATCAGCCTCTGAAAGTGTTTATTATAAAACTCTGTTCCCACATCCGTCTGGAGTTCTACAGGGACGCGTCCACTGCTCAAAATGTCCGCAAACGCCTTTGTCACACATGCCCCGCTTATAGATCTGGGACACCGGACCCACGCATATTTACTGAACACGTCTACACACGTCAGCAAATATCTCAAATCGTTATTGTCTTCAGAATACTCGCCCATATCAACCAGATCAGCCTGAAATTGCTTGTCAATACCACTGACCAGTACTCTATCACGGCGAAAGTGTTTGAAAGCCCTGGCGTGGAGTGTGTAGGCGTCCTGGCCCACTAAAAAAGTTTTAACGGTGTCCAAGTCAGGAGTAGCAGCCCCTGTCTCGCTAGCTGCCTTACGCAGACTGTTATACTCCCAAGACCCCCTGGGTGCGAGGGGTCGTAGTAAATATGATGCAGTATGGTGTTCATGGTCAAGACAAACCGCAAATGATCATGTGTTGGTTAAACATCCTAGATTTATTTTAGAATCCTGACACACACACGTAGATACAATCTATAAAGACTAACAATTTTAAAAAGAGTGAAAGCTGGTTACAGCTGCAGATCAGAACAACTTGAGCAGCTGCTGGTTTGGGCTCCCATGTGTTTTCACCCGCTCGTCAAAGATCAACCAGAAGTTTTCATGCTTGCTCACAGCGTCACTCTGCTTGTCAAGTATGGCTGCAAAGTTGTCAGCCTCTAACAGTTCAGCCATGTAGATTCCACTACTCTATCTTCAAAGGGTCACAGAGCATGCACACTAGAAACAGCTGGGTTATTTAATCTACTCAACCGCTGGGTTATGAAATGGTTTACCTATTATGGGTTATTTGTATGGGATTGGGTTATTTTTGTACAGCATCGGTTGACTCAGCACCTGGGTTGTGTGTGCTTCCAACGTCATCACGTCAATCCTAATCCACACATCGCGGCAATTTCAATTCACCGAGAGCTCACGCATCGGAGAGACCGACTGGTCTTCCTCGTGGCAAAGCAGATCAGCGGCAAAAGGTTTGTGCACATTAATATCTAATTCATATTGTCAAAGCTAGTTGGTCGGTTTGACTGACAACCTAGCTGGCCATTTAGTCGCTGTCCTGGGAGCACAAAGGGATACAGCTTTTCTGTTAGGTCTCAGCCATTTACCTAATGAAAGAATGGAACTAGTTCATAATAGGGAGGTCAAATGGTTTTTCAGGGTTTGTCGAGATTACGTATTTTAAGCGCTCGAAATGCATCTATCTTGTTCTATGTCCTCGTATAGGGTTAGTAAACAACAAATCAAAAGTTTCCTGACGTAGATCGTCCTTTTTGGGAGTCTGAATAAAATTTTACGGATTTAGCTCCCGTAATCATCGATGCCGGCGGGAACTGACAGGGAGGGCAAACGTTCCATTATAAGTGCAATGTAATCAAGTGGCAATTCCAGGCAGCCGCCCTGCACAAAAACTAGCATCTGGGCTGATTTCAACCCGCTAATAAACACCCATACTGGTGGTGTTGGAGTGAGAAAATTGTTGAATCATTTCATTCTAACACCTACTCCTGGGAGGAAAAAAATACATGTAAAAAAAACACGAAAAGTTATAGATATTGGAGTCTGTTTCTGGGATTTTTTTTCCGAACAGACAAAACTTTTTTTCTGGGATAACGAAACCACTTTGATACGTTTTGCGGATTACTTAACAGTCAAAAGACTTGTTTTCAGTATAAAGGGTGTATGAAAAGGCCACAGAGAACGGCGCACCGTGGGACTTAGACTATTTTATGAAAAACTGGACCCAAAAAAGAACTCTTTTCAGTTCTTCCGTCTTTCAGAGGGGCTTCCCAATCAAGTTTTTCTATTTGGACATTGAACTGTCACTCAAATTAGAGCCAGCCGTTCGTGTTCGTGTTATGTGTTTGTTATTCTGAGTTGTGTTCGTGATGGAAAAGTGATAGACAAGGGACTCAGGCCGTTGGTCTCCACTGGCGGGTTACTCAGCAAGACTCTAACTGTACGATGAATAAAATTAAATAAGACGCGCATGGCATGGCGCTCACGAGATATAGCAGGCCCCTGCTCTCAGTGGGCATGGCGCAGACTCAGTCACGTTCACACATCAGTCACCATCTTGTTTAAGCTAACATGATGAATATGCTTTTAATAAAATCTAAATTTTGTGTGGCCCCCAGCAACAATCTAGATAAGATAAGATAAGATAAGATAGGTTCTTTATTTGTCCCAAACTGGGAAATTCTCTTATTGCAGCAGCAATATAAAAGTACAAAAAATACAAAAATTAAATAAAATAACCATAAAATTAAAATCTACAATCTGCCAGAATATGGAGCAAAATTAAATAAGGAAATACTGTAAACTTGTCATTTGTATGAGTAATGTGCAATGTTCAAGTGTGCAAAATGAGAAGAGTTAGGAGATGTACAGGATATTTACAAAAAAGTACAGTGAAGTGACCATCAAATCAAATCAAATGTGACTATTGTACAGAGCTATTGCTTGCGGCAGAAATGACTTTTTGTACCGCTCTGTGCGACAACGAAGCTGCAAAAGTCTCTTAGAAAAGGAGCTCCGTTGTCTGTCCAGTGCGTGGTGGACAGGGTGGTCAGGATTATCCATGATGGAAAACAGTTTGTTCAGTGTCCTCCTCTCCACCACCGCCTCCACAGTGTCCTGCCTACAGCCAATGATGGAGCCAGCCTTCTTAATAAATTTATTAAGTCTGTTAGAGTCCCTGGCTCCGACGCTGCTGCCCCAACAAGCTGCAGCGAAGAAAAGTACGCTGGCCACAACAGACTGGTAGAAGATCTCCAACATCTTGCTGCACACGTTGAAGGATCTGAGCTTCCTCAGGAAGTAGAGCCTGCTCATCCCCTTCTTGTATGCAGTGTCCGTGTTGGATTTCCAGTCCAGTCTGTTGTTGATGGTGACTCCCAGGTACTTATAGTCCTCCACCACCTCCACATCCTCTCCCAGAACACGCAGTGGTTGTGAAGCTGTCCTCTTCCTTCTGAAGTCAATCACCATCTCTCACCACCACATCAGACAGGACACCGCCCAGATGGACGAACTGTGGCCTGCCTGTCAGGTAGTCAGTGATCCAGGAGACAATGGAGGTATCGACACCCATCACCCGCAGCTTCTCCCCCAGTAGCAGTGGCTGGATGGTGTTGAAAGCACTGGAGAAATCAAAGAAAGTGACTCTCACAGTGCTCCCACCACCATCCAGGTGCAAATGAGCTCGCTGCAGCAGGTAGATGACTGCGTCATCAACCCCCAAGTGGGGCTGGTAGGCAAATTGCAGAGGGTCCAGAAACATCTTCACCTGCGGCCTCAGGTGGTCCAAAACCAGTCTCTCCAGCACCTTCATCACGCGTGATGTCAGTGCGACTGGTCGGTAGTCGTTGAGATCCGATGGCATCGACTTCTTAGGGACAGGAACCAGGCAGGACGTCTTTCACAGTGCTGGTACCCTCTCCTGACTGAGACTCAGGTTGAAGAGGTGTTGCAGGACAGGAGACAGCTGGCTGGCACAGGTCTTCAGGACCCTGGGGCTGATGCCGTCAGGGCCTGCCGCCTTACGTTGGTGGAGTCTCTCCATCTGTCTCCTAACCTGGTCTGTAGTCACAGTCATGCGGGGGAGGGGGAGGGTTCTGGTGTTGTCAGTGGAGGAGGAGAGGTGCTGTGTAGGAGAGTTCACCACAGGGGAGTGAGGGGGGTGGGGGGGTGGGGGTGTTTGGCCCAGTGGGGGTGTGTGTGGGTCTGAAGGTGTGGAGGAGACAGCAGGCTGTGAGCTAAACCTGTTGAAGAAACAGTTCAGCTCGTTCGCACTCTCCTGGCTGCCTGATGGTCGTGTGTCTAGGTTTTTCATGTGGCCCCATAGGAAAAACAATTGCCCACCCCTGGTCTAGAATCAATCTGAAGATTTTCTTGTTAATGTCTCCTGTTAGCAGAAGTTCTGTCTGTCGCTGCATCGCGTCAGCAGCGTATAATGGAAGTGGGCGGATCTCGTTTAGGCAGTTTACATCAGACTGCATCAGCCACCAATACTCTTGTGCAGTAAAACATAGTGATTGTTATAGTGATGTAAAGTTAGCTCAATTTACATGTATGTAATGTATCACATATAAATTCTAAAGGGAGAGAGGGAGGATTGGATTCTATATTTTTGGATGCTAGTTCTAATATACACCTTCTGGTGCAACCTAGACACATCATCAGTGTTGTATCCTGGGGTCACGGGTTGTTTCGGGTCTCACAACAGACACCCTCGCCCAGGCGACCCAGCCGGGGTGATCAAGTCCCGGCTTGTGTCTAGGTAGCTTTTGTGGTCCACGGATCGCCCCGCTTGATCCACAGCCATCTGGATGCCTTCTCTACTGCGTCGGAGATGTTCTTGATGGCTTTTCTGTGCTGCAGTCCCTTCAATCCCAGCATCTTGAGTGCCCTGCTGAGAGACTGGCCGGCAAATCCTCTGCAACCGACCTCGATGGGGTTGCATCGGGTCCTCCATCCCTTGCCTCGGCATTCACCTGCCAGCTCCTCGTATTTGGCCCTCTTCCTCTCAAAGGCCTCCTCCATCCGGTCTTCCCAGGGGACAGTCAACTCCAGCAGGACCACCTGTCTTGTTGACTCTGACACTAGGACCATGTCAGGCCTGAGTGTGGTCACTGCAATGTTCTCTGGGAACTTGAGCTGTCTCCCTAGGTCGACCTTCAGCTGCCAGTCCTGAGCTGTTGCCAGCAGCCCCCCTGCCTGACTCCGGAACTGCTGGAGATTCTCCCCAGCCCTAACAAAGGCGATGTACTGCCTTGATGGTTGCTTGCCTTTACTGGTGGAGATCCCTGTGCAGATGGCCTCTGTGATGACCCGCAGCACTTGGTCATGACTTTGAGGATCATCCATAGTCGCTTCAAGAGTCTAGGGCATCTCTTGTAGACAACATATGGCACTCCACTGGGGCCTGGCGCTGAATTGGATCTAGCTGCCTTGACAACCTCCTCAACTTCTTTCAAAGTTGGCTCCTTGGTGTTAAATGCTGAGGTGGGTTCTGGCGGAGCTATCAATGTCCTGCATGGCCCCAGGTCTTCCTCTCTTGCACTGTCACTGTAGGTGGCACTGAGGTACTTGTTAACCTCGTCTTCAGTGCAGGCAAGGTGGCCACTTCTTTTCTGCCCAAGGGTCTTCTTGGTGAAACCAAAGGGATTGGAGATGAAAGCTGCACGTCTCCTGGCTCTCTCCCTGCCCCTCCTCCTATGCCACTCAGCTCGACGGAGGGTGGGGAGTTTTTTCCTCAGGATGTTACGGAGCTCTGCCAGCCCGGTCTTCTCCTCCTCCTTTGCCTGCTTGAACTGCCGACCAAGCAGTCTAAGCTCCTGCCGTAGCTGGCTGATCTTCACTTCCCCCCTGTTTGGCTCCCCTAGCCCTCTGGTTGGCTGCTGTTCTTTTATGCTAAATCTTTCAGCGCCTATGCTGATGATCATTGCCGACATTGTCCGCAACTTCTGGTCAGCATCTCCCCTTGCTGTAGCACCAAGGACTTGATCCAGGTCTTCATCAAACTGGAGCCATTCTCTTTCCTTGTTGGCTGAAGGCCACATGACCCGGCGATGTTCGGACTGCCTGACATAGGGTGGGGCTTGTGGAGCGTGGAGGGTCTGGGCACTGTGGGTTGACTCCCGGCCGGGCTCCTCCTGCGTCTCACCAGGTACTTGACCTGTGCGTTGCACCACCTGCGTCCCTGTCAAACATTTCATTTTGGTCTGGTGGATCTTCAGACCACGCGGGTTCTTGCAGACTTTGCCACATGCACAGACTGCACTCATCGTCGTTTTTCCATTAGCATGGGTCGTTGCCTGGTTGTCTGTCCTGTTGGGGTGCTCATCCTCCCCCCCTCTCAGGCACCCCTGTGGGTATAATACAGTAGGGTTTTCCGTAGCTTGCTTGTGGGTGCACCCTCATGGGAGCTGCAGTTTGGGTTGCTGGCCCTCTCTGCCCCGGTTATTGTCTTTCCAGTAGTCAGCTGTCTTTCCAGCAGTCGCCATACTTTCACGGTCGTCATCCGTCCTATTCCCGGAGGTCACTGGCTTGGCCAGATCAACTAGACTAAATATAATGGTTGAGTTCACTGTTCACCCACAAAAAGCTTGTTATCTTCCCATTGGCTGACATCCTGCTGCTTGTCTGCATTGCTTTTGGCGTGGTTATATCTGAAAAGTTAATACAGGAGCTATTTTATTTTTGCTTCAGCTCTTTTTGTGTTTGTTTCAGATCAATGGACAGCTTTGTCATCAACATTTTGACAGAGTGGCAGCTGACAGACCTTGTAGGTAAATTTAAAGGTGAGAAATATATTTATTTCCCCATCCACAGCATGTCAAGTCTGCATTGCTATTCATAGTGATAATCTGGACAGTCATGGAGTTGACTGCATTCCTTTTTTGTATAAATTCTTATGAAATATAAGTTCCTCTTTTTTTCAATAGTTCCCATGCAATGTGTCAAAGTGACTTCAATAAATGAATGTGGCACATTTTGTTGACTTTCAGTGCTTCATTCTATTTTGTAATAATAAATGATGGAAGATGCATGTTTATTATTATAGCTTCCATGTAATTCGCCTCACATTCTTGGTTTCTGCTCCTCTGTTGTAAAAATAAAGATGTCTTTGTGTTTTCTATTTTTGTCTTTCAGGGGAGGGGATTGATGAGGAGAGTTTTCTTCTATTCGATGAGGTTACCATCAACCAGTTGATCCCAAGAGCTGGCCCTGGGCTGAAGTTCCTCAAAAGATTTAGAGGACTTGTTCGTATTTAAGATCAATGGAGACGTAGAGAGGCTCAATTCTTCAGTTTTCCACACATTATTATTTCTATTTACTATTTAATAGTTTCTTTGGAAGATGGCATATACTTGCTTTAAGTGCAAAAAGCCAATTTCAGGGGGTATCAAGAGTCTTTTTATGCATTTACGTGCAGTCCACAATGTAAACTCAGCATCAACACATTTCCAGTGTAGTGAAAGTGGTTGTGGTCGGACATTTTCTTACATGTGGTCTTTTAAAAGACACTTGGAAAAGGAGCATGAAGTTGGACATGCTCTTGATGACCCCTTTGAATGTCCAGCCCCACCTGTTGATGTACAGAATGTTGAAATGCTGAATGCTGAAATGGAGCCAGCACAGGGAGATGTGGAGGTTGAGGAGGATTGGGATGAACTAGAGCCAGAGGGCATTATCAGTCGGGTGGCCCTCTTTTTAGCCCACCTTAGATCCAAATCTTCTATGACATACTCAAACTTAAACTTTGTGGTTCAGCAGACCTCCAGTTTAATTAGCGATATTGTCAGCAGACTGCAATCAAAGACGATGTCTTTATTTCGTCAGTTTGGTCTTGATCACAGTCAAGAGGTAGAAGAGCTTGGGGTGAAGTTCTCAGAAGTAGCTGAGCCTTTCAAAGGATTGGAGACAGATTATAAACAGATGCAGTATTTTGCTAAATCTGGAAACTTTATTCAGCCAGTGGAGGAGCTTTTGTCAGGGGTTTCCTATGTTCAGCCAATGGCCTCTGCCTCTGGCATTGTCCGGCAAGTTGGAATTCGTCATTCATATCACCGTAATCCGTTAAAGAGCCTTTTGACCAAGATTCTTGAAATTCCCAGGATTTTACAGGCCATGCTGGAATGGCAGCACAGAGAGGGTGATGCAATTCAGGATGTTTTTGATGGAGAGTTTTGCAAAACACACCCATTGTTCCAGAACGAGGTTTCCCACCCCACTTGTCATTTACCAAGATGATTGTGAGATAGTAAATCCGCTTGGTTCAAAGACTGGGATTCACAAGTTAGGACTTATTTATTTCATCTTGAAGAGCTTGCCACCGGACCTGCTATCAAGTTTGCAGTCACAGCTCCTTTTAGCCGTGTACAAATCCGATGACGTAGCGACCGATGGCTTTGATGCAATCCTGCGCCCGATCGTGGAAGAGATCAGGTGTCTAGAGAGTGATGGCATCCTTGTTAATACCCCCAACCATCAAGGTGTTGTCAAGTTCACAGTGGTCCAGGTAGTTGGAGATAATTTGGGCTTGCATGGCATTCTTGGCTACATTGAAAGCTGCGGTGGAAATTGTGTGTGTCGGTTCTGCAAAGCAGATAAAGGGGTGGTGCGGTCTGTGACACTGGAAGATCCTGCACTATTGCGTGATGGCAGTAGTTATGAGGCCGATTTGCTTACAGCCAACTCCTCCCAGACAGGCCTGAAAAGAGACAGTGTCTTGAACAACTTGTCTTTTTATCATGTATCCGACAATATGGCAGTTGACATGCATGACGCACTGGAAGGGGTGGGGCCCTATGGAGTCAAACTTGTGTTGAATTCGCTAATTGAGCAAAAGCATCTCACACTAGAAAAGCTCAATTACAGAATAACAAGCTTGGACTATGGATTTTGTGATAAGGGTAACAAACCCTCTGTCAGAAGCAAGAGTGACCTCAGAAACCCTGAAGGTTCCATGCGGCAGTCAGCATCTCAAATGTGGTGCCTACTGAGGTTCCTGCCGACAATGATAGGTGACCTTATCCCTATGGACAACAAGCATTGGGAACTTCTACTCCTCAGTTCATCTTTTCTCCTTCGCTTACTGTAGCAGCGACACCGTACTTAAGCAAAATTATTGAAGAGCATCACTCCCTCTTTCTGGAGCTCTATCCTCACCAGAATTTACAGCCAAAACACCACTTCATGCTCCATTACCCTGGAGTCATTCAAAAACTCGGACCATTGAGACAGCATTTTTCAAACAGGTTAGCCATGTAACTTGCAACTTCAGAAACATTTGTAAAACCGTGGCATTTTGCCATCAGATTATGCAGTGCCACAATGTCCTGTGTGGAACTGTGTTATGCCACAATACAGAAGTTGGTCCAGGGCACAGTACATTTCGGACCAACATTGAGGGATTTAAAGAGATCCAAAGTGGTCTAGAAGGTATTCCTCTTTTTAGTGAATTGTATGTGCCAGCCTGGGTTACATTTAGGGGAACTGAATATAGAGCAGGCATGACTGTATTCCTGTCCTATGGTCCATATGGTGAGCCTCAGTTTGGTCTCATACAATCAGTTTTACTGCCAGAGCAAAAGTCACACACACCAACAATAAAGCTTGTTGTGAAGAAGTGGGAAACACAGTGGTTTGATAGGCATTTATTTGCATACAGTGTGATTCCCACTCAAGTTTTGGCAGCTGCAGATGTGAGAGAGCTGCTTGATCACCATCCCTCCATGCAGCCAAGTCATACAGAGAGGATGATGACAGTTTACACGTTTCCCTGCGCTGTAGACCTTTCTAGATAATCAGCTGACTGCCACCAGGTGTGTGTGTGTGTGTTTGTGTGTATGTATGACACTTGCAAATAGTATTTTGACAGGTTTTTATGACATTGACATTGACCCCTATTTTAGTCTCATGTGGCAAAAACATTCACAGATTTATATATTGACCCCCACCCACCTTGTTCACCATCCATCCAGGAGTTTACAGACTGATGTCCAGCCAACTATTCCAGGTGGCAGCAACTGTTTATTATATTAACCTGGTTTTTTCTCGTAGGTTGAACCTGCTGTTGACCTTCCATCCCACCTATAAGATCTGATGTCACATCAACTGCCACATCTCCAACCCCCATGGAGGAACAAGCAGCACCTGTGGTACCAGTGAATCAGATGATTCAGACAATACACATCATTCCACACTTTGTAAGTTCTACTTTTACGAATTGGGTGTCACTTTTTATAATCAACACTAGGCTGGGTAATTAATCAAAGCCAAAATTTAGAAACAAAACTGAATATATCTTGTGTATGTTGACTGATCAACAAGCTTTTTTTTTTTTAATTGGCAAATCCACCTGGAGAAGAAACAGTAATTTTTTTATAAATTACATTTATTTGATTAGCCTTTTAAGCCCCATACTTGTTTTGCAGGAGTCCATATCTTCATTTAAAATAGCCAATTTACAAGTTCACGACACTTCTCATTTCAATTCTTTGAGCTTGTAGCTCAGCTTATTTCTGATTTCTTAATCTGATTATCTCTTAATCACTGAAACCATGTGTTACATTTTGCTATGCAATGGTGGTGCATGAAAAGAGTGACAATCACTCTCTACAAGCTCACAACACGTTGTGATGCACAAGAGCTTATAATCAGTCATTAGTTGTAATCAAGGCCAAAGTTTGAAATAATGGTGATACTGATTTGAATTTGTATCATCCTTGCCTAAATGAATAAATAATTCTGCCATGTTGTCTTTTCTTGCAATTTTCTCAGAATGTCCGGCAGATAATTACAGGCTTACCTGATGGCAAGCAAATTGTTGGGAGCCTTGATCATGATCATGTCATCACAGCCAGCCAGAGATGTCTTCCTGTCCGTATCCTGGCGTCATAGCTCATTGAGAAGTTTGGAGAAAAGTACTTAAACAGATTTTTAATTAATTTTTTAAATGTTGAATAGGGTTCTTGTTAAATATGCCAACTTTTCTCATTTGGAAAGCAAAATTATAAGTATTTGATTTTCATTTCACTTCCGATAAAACAAGACACTTTTTTATGTTCTACAAACCAAACTATCCTTCTAAATCTAGTTTTCACTTTTTACTTGTGCGATGGTGTGTTTTTTCTGTTTTATCGCCCTACGAAAGAGAGCAAAAAGGCCGTGGCATTGGGTTTGGCTCAGTCATTTCCCAGTTTGAAAGACTCATCAAGCAGTAGCAGCCTGAGTGTTTTTTTGTAAAAGGTCATTTGAGATATTTATTTGAGGTGTTGTGATTCTCAAACCCATTTAATTTGATTTTAAGGTCACAATCCAATTCAATATTTTTCTGAGGGCAGACAGACGTACAGACAAACCGTTCTAACCGTAGCCCACACTGTCAAAATCAAATCCATTCATCAAAGATTTAGATTTCTTGGCAGGAAGTATGGTACACCCCAGGCCGGAACCACCGGCCAGCCACTGGATTTCTGGAGGAAAGGCTGCGCAGCATCAGGAAGAGGCTGAGATCAACCAGCAGGTCGCGGAGCAGGGCACAGACACCGCCTCAAACACAAGATGATGGCACTCTTGCAAGGGCTCTCATACCAGGTAATTATTCAACTTCGAAGTTATCTGATGAAGGTAAACATCTATACTTAAGTGACTGACAACATTCTTGTGTTCTTTTTTACAGAATGTAACATATCAGATGAACACAACTGTAGCCTTTCTACAAGCTTCCAATGTGTTGGTCACTATAAAAGCATCCTGGGCTTCTCGAACCTCTCAGCAGTGCCACAGGCTGATCACCTCCGTACCACACCACACTTATGCAGTGCTTTGTTCTAAAATGGGCCCCAACAAAGTATTGAGTGCAGAAATTAACTTATATATAAGAAGGTTGACACTTTTGTATTTTAACCCATTTGGACCATTCTTTCTTTTTTAGCCTGGAACAAACAAGGTGGAGTACCTCCATGAGGCCAAGGCATCCAGACCATATCCCTACGCCCTGACACTGGGAAATGACGAGCAGCATGTATCTCAGGCCTTTGTCATCGTTGCTGGACAGGCATTGGAACATGACACACTGCTTCAGGCCATCGATGTCTGCTTCAAGGCATTTTTTATACTGGACAGGAAATACCCGAAGCAGTGTCAAAATGTGTGGGAATTCCTGCAGAGAGCTATTTATAAAATGCCAGGAGGGGAGTCCAAACTGGTTAAGTTTCTACAAACCAGAATACTTGCTTGTTCCCAAGTAGTGCGAACGGCCTCAAGGACAGCTTGGACACGAGGACTGTTAACTGTTGTCTGTTGTTTGACTGACACTGACTTGCACTGTTCCAGTTCTTAACATGAACGTACATTTTATATTGTGTATATTTTGTATTAAGAAATGTCAAGGAGGTGCCTTGTAAAGATTTCAGTATTGTTTAAGAGTTTATTGCATGATATATGCTTTGCATGACCAAATCTAGCATGCATTTTGTTATAGGTTGGTTGTTGAACAGTTCATAGATATGGGTAGTCTATTGCAATTTATTTTCTAATAGATTGTGCTGTAATGTGTTAGAATTAACCTGGCATATTGGTTAATTTGACCCAGCATTTGGGTAGAATATTTGACTCATCTGTTGGGTTAAAATGGACCAACACATCTTGCTGGGTCTAATTAACTACTGCTGATGGCGTGGTATTTTGCTTGAAGAAAATACTCCGGGACTTCTTCCAGACAGCTGTGTTGACGCTGGCTCAGGTGGTTGACAAGACACCCATGACACTCATCTTTCCACACCTTATTCACAGTTCTGGTGAGCAGGTGGTAGATGGCAAATTTCACATTCTACAATTCTACAGTTTCATTTAGCAGACGCTTTTGTCCAAAGCGACGTACAACACAAGCGAGAATTCAGATGCTGCATGAGACGGGGTCCCTGGTCTTGAGGCATAAATGTCTCTACGCTGTCCACATACACACCACTGTGAGTGGAAGCGTCTGCCGGGGGTGGGTTCAACCGCATGGATGAGGAGTCCTGGTGGGGGTTATTGCTGTTGTTGTTGTTGTTGGATGGCGTGACCAGCATAGGCATGAGTTCTGGTGAATGCAGTCCAGGGACGAGGTGGGTTTTGAGTGGTGTCTGGGTGTCTGTAAATAAAAGAGATGAGAGAAGGGAATTAACACATGAATCAAACACATACACAATGTCTACAAAAACCCCTGCCTTGAACAACCACCACATACCTACACAGTGTAGGATCTCATCAATGCTTCCTTGGCGGGGTGCAGAAAGCCGTCACGTTATCATCAGTCTGATTTGATACAGCATCAAAAATAAGGCGCTTCCTAACTCCTGCAAAAGCTGTGGCCAGCAGCTCCTTCTCGATGACTTCTTGTAAGGCATTAAACACCTCACACGAAGCTGGTCTGTCGCACCACTGTACAAAAAAAAGTCTTCAGATTCTTTTGGGCCTTTTTTCGTTCTATCGAGACCTGTTGTCAGGTACAACACAGCACCATTGTGACAAGCTCTATATGCTTTGGGTCCTGATGAGCTGTGCCATCGGGACATGTACAGATCGGTGTAGCCCAGGGGTCGGCAACCCGCTGCTCCGGAGCCGCATGCGGCTCTCCAGCCTCCTTGTTGCGGCTCCCTTTGGTGTCGACAAAAAAAACCAACAAAAAAACAAAAACATGAAAACGGATTTTGTTTTTAAATGAAAATGAATAATGGTTATATCTTAATTTAATTTTTATTTATACATTATTATTTTTGCATTTTATTTACTACTTCTACGGTTATATGGCCTATTTTAACATCTAATTTTGTAAACTTTTTAAAAAAATCATTTGTCAACTAAAACATGTGTCACATAGACGTCTCCAGCCCTCGCCTTTGCCTGCAGGCGGCTTCTTGAGTGTGCGACCCATTCAGTAACCGTGAGGGAAAAACGAGAAATCTCAGATGAAAAAAGAGACTTTAACTCTGCGTGGACCGATGAATTTGCCTTCACTGCTAATGACGCTGGATTAGCGGTGTGCTTGATATGTGGAAACAAATTATCGAACAACAAAAAATGTAATGTTGAAAGACATTTTCAAAACAAGCCCTCAGCATTCGCTGAAGATGAGCGAAGGAGAGCAACCTCAGGACTGCAGGGGAGAGCTGAACAGAGCAAACACACTGTTAGGCCCAGAAATATTTGGACAGTGACACAAGTTTTATTATTTTAGCTGTTTACGAAAACATGTTCAGGATACAATGATAGAATCAATATGGGCTTAAAGTACAGACTCTCAGCTGTAATTTGAGAGTATTCACATCCAAATTGGAGCAAAGGCTTTAGGAATTAAAGCTCTTTAATACGTAGCCACTTCTTTTACCAGAAGTATTTGGACAATTGACTCAGAGGGCTGCAAAAAATAAATAAATAAAAAA
Organism: Aulostomus chinensis; assembly: GCF_037954235.1. Taxonomy (NCBI): domain Eukaryota; kingdom Metazoa; phylum Chordata; class Actinopteri; order Syngnathiformes; family Aulostomidae; genus Aulostomus; species Aulostomus chinensis. Next base: position 25,320,145 of record NC_141340.1, on the reverse strand, counting down.
TTAGGCTGCATGGGCTCTTGCCTCGTTAACCTGTCATCATTAAGCAGTTAAAAGGTCTGGAGTTGATTCCAGGTGTGGCGTTTGCATTTGGAAGCTGTTGCTGTGAACACGCAACATGCAGTCAAAGGAGCTCTCAATGGAGGTGAAACAGACCATCCTGAGGGTGACACAAAGAAGCACCCCATCAGAGAGAGAGCAGCAATGTTGGGAGTGGCCAACAGGCGGCGGTTGGGGCTCTGGTGGATCTGTGGAAACACAGAGAGACTGCGAGACACCAAGGCCAAACTACAAAGTGCAACAAGAAGTGGTAGTGACAGTTCCAAAAATGTGCAGGGAGGAGAGGAGGAGAGAGGGGGAGAGGAGAGGAGAAGAGAGGAGAGGAGAGGAGGGAAGGGCTCCATGTAACCTGATGTGTCCCCCAGCAGTCTCAGCCTGTAGCAGCATAGCTATCAGTGGTTCAGAGCTACCTGAACCAGTCCTGACTGAAGGCTCTGTCATAAAGGAAGGTCGTAAGCCTGGACTTAAACGTAGTTAAAGTGTCTGCCTCTCTGACCCATGGAGAGATGCTGGTTCCACAGTAAAGGAACCCGGAAACTAAAGGCTCTACCTCCCAGTCTGTTTTTATTGATACTGGGAATCACTAAAAGACCTGCATTCTGGGAGCGGAGTGCTCTGGTCGGACAGTAGGGACTAATGAGCTCTTTCAAATAGGATGGAGCTTTATCATTGAGAGCCTGATGAGTCAGCAGAAGGATTTTGAAGTCGATTCTAGATCCTACAGGAAGGAGAGAAGCTAAAGTGGGAGAGATGTGTTCTCTCTTCTTAACTCCCGTCAAAACCCTCGCTGCAGCGTTCTGGACCAGCTGGAGACTCTTTAGAGAGTATTTAGGACATCCTGACAGGAGAGAGTTGCAGTGGTCCAGCCGAGAAGTGATAAATGCATGCACCAGTTTTTCAGCATCACTCTGGGAAAGGATGTTCCTAATCTTAGCGATACTTCGCAGATGGAAGAAGGCGGTCCTAGTCACATGCTTTATGTGGGAGCTGAAGGAAAAGTCATGGTCAAAAATGACCCCAAAGGTTTCAAGAGTGCACTGGTGAGCTTGGGAGCTCAAAAAGGCCTGGACGTCCATGGAAGACGACAGTGATGGATGATCGCAGAATCCTTTCCATGGTGAAGAGAAACCCTTCACAACATCCACTCAAGTGAAGAACACTCTCCAGGAAGAAGGTGCATCAGTATCTTAGTCTACCGTAAAGAGAAGACTTCCTGAGAGGAAATACAAAGGAAAGGATTCACCACAAGGTGCAAACCATTAATCAGCCTCAAAAATAGAAAGGCCAGAATTGACTTTCCAAAAAACAGCTGGAGAAGCCCGCCCAGTTCTGGAACTGCATTCTTTGGACAGATCAGACGAAGATCAACGTGGACCAGAATGATGGGAAGAAGAAAGTTTGGAGAAGAACTGGAACAGCTCATGAGCCAAAGCACACCACATCTTCTGTCAAACATGGTGGAGGCAGTGTGATGGCATGCATGGCTTCCAACGGTGCTGGGTCACTTGTGTTTATTGATGATGTGACAAAAGGCAGAAGCAGCCGGCTGAATTCTGAAGTGTAGAGGGATGTACTTTCTGCTCAGCTTCAGCCAAATGCAGCAAAGTTGATTGGACGGTGTTTCACAGTCCAGAAGGACAACGATCCAAAACATCCTGCAAAAGCAACCCAGGAGTTTTTCAAAGCAAAGAAGTGGAATATTGGGCAATGGCCGAGTCAATCACAGGTCTTAACACTATTGAGCATACATTTCTCCTGCTCAAGACAAAAGTTAAGGCAGAACGACCCACAAACAAGCAACGACTGAAGACAGCTGCAGTAAAGGCCTGGCAAAGCATCACCAAGAGGAAACCCAGCGTTTGGTGATGTTCATGGGTTCCAGACTTCAGGCAGTCATTGCCTGCAAAGGATTCTCAACAAAGTAACATTTTACTAAGGGTTATGTTTCTTTGTCCGATTACTTTTGAGCCCCTGAAATGAGGAGCGTTTGTATAAAAATAGCTACAATTCCTACATGTTTAATCATATATTTTTGTTCAACCCCTTGAATTAAACCTTAAAGTCTGCACTTCAATTCTGTTGTAGTTGTTTCATTTCAAATCCAATGTGGTGGCATGCAGAGCCCAAATCATGAAGATTGTCCCACTGTCCGAATATTTCTGGGCCTAACTGTACGTTCAAGAAGTGGATCGCCGCCCCTCAGTCAGCTACATTTGCTCGTTGTGTGGCAGCTCAGGAGATCGTGAAGAGAGGTGAGCCATTCACAGACGGGAACCCATCAGAGAAGCGTTCATAAAATATCAGCATCTATCCTCCCACCTCAAGAACAAAGGGCAAATTGATCCGAAAATGAGAGAAATGCCTCTCTGCCAAGACAAAATCCAGGAAGGACTCAAGTAGGCCTGCACAGTTCACTTTATTTATTTCAGAGGAGGCCCACACCTGCACACCGCACTTGGGTTTTTTTTATTCAGTGGTTGTAACATTGTGTAAGTGTTTGTTAAAGGGAAAGTTTAAAAAATATTAAAACTTTTAAAAGTTCATAAGTTGTGTTGTGTTTTGTGGCTGTTTTTCTTAGGCGAAAGAGGAGGCGAAATGGCTCTTTTGATAAAAAAGGTTGCAGACCCCTGGTGTAGCCCGTTACAGGGCTACTGGGAAACTTAGCGCGCAATCTATCATAAAAATGAGACCAATCACGAATAGACATGCCATGTGCACGGAGTCGCACATGGCATGAGTCCACGCAAGCCCCGCCCATGCTCAGATAAACTTTAGTCTTCATATTTAACTTTATACACACACCGAAAAACTCCTTCTACAGCCTCCTCGTACTTTAGCGCAGCACTCTCATTTACCCGCTTCTTTTTCTTGCATTTTGGCCCGTCCTGTTCTACACGATGCTCTGATGTACCATCGGGATGTGTCGCCATTGCTGGTGAGTCTGCTTGAGGCGTTGACAAATCCCTTGGGATGATCCAATCGTGATGCTGGACTCTGGAGTCAGTGTAGAGGGGCGGGGCCATCTGTTTCTGATAGGGACTGCGTGTGAGGCTTGGCGGGGCTGTGTTCTTATAGGATGCCAACTGCTGTGGGCGGTGTTTTTAAATCTGGTGAGATTCCACCATGCCACCGGACCGGGGCATGTCGGGACTTGAGTTTACTTTAAAACGCAGTATTTTATAAAATCAAATATTTTAGCCAGAATGGGTTCCTACAGAACCTCTTAAAACAGATACTTGTGTTTCATTACATTTTCAGATTTTATCACACTGCCCCTTTAACACCTCTTCCACTCACAGCATATTTTCAGGAAAAAAAACGCCTGAAAAGACATACCCATAGTAAATGTGTAATTACTACACTTTACTAAAGGTTATATGCATGTTCTTGGTGTCCTTGGACATCTAGGGACTTCATGTGTTCCAAGTGTCAGAAGTGTTGAATCTATCATTAAGCTTGAGTAAATTGGAATAAACCAGAGGAAAAATTACGTTGTTTTTTTTTTACTCTCGCCAAAATATTTTATTATTTTGACAGAGAAAAACACTATGCTAGCAATGATTTCATGCACCCAGACATCACTGATTAGCTTCATCCACTCCTTGACCACAAATTTACACAAAGTTGATAGAATTTGGGCTCACAGTGAAGCCTACGCACATCAAGGATTTTGTAAGGATACACCCAGGCGAGAACTCAGTTTTCAAATTGTGCCAAAGGAATTATTTTCTACCTCTGATGAAAACTGGCTCCAAGTTACAATAAATTGTAATTTTAGTTGTCTACTACTAACTATTGGAGCTTTAGGCTTTTGTTCAGCGGTCTGCCTTCGTCTGTGGGGCGCTGCGCGTAAAAGATGGCAAGAGCGCATAGTTTGCGCAGGTTTTACGCTCAAAGTTTTATGTAGCTTGGATTTGTAGTCCTTGGAATGGTAGGTGTCGATCGATTCAGTAGCTTCACCCCTTTCCAAAGACTACAAACACTGCCGTAAAGAAGTCGTCTACGCGACACTATTCACATTTGATTCCGCGGTGGTCGCAAAATTTAAATGTCCTGAGTTCGTACCAAAACAGATTAAAAATCACCATAAAAGGTAACGTTTGCACTAAAACAGACACCGACCCTGTTTTGTGAGCATTAGAGTCCAAACTTTGATCGAGAATTGAAAGTAAACATCGCCGTCAAATTTCAGTACATTTTTACAGCGCCCAATTACGTCCAGCGTTTTTCGGCCCGGCGGTGGGCCGATCGGGCCATAAGGGTTCACACAGAAAACAAGACACACAGTGTTGAAAAAGGTTGATATTTATTGAACTCTTGAGAGTTTACAGGGAAAAAAAACAAAATACCCACATGGAAAATAACCTCACTTTGGCTGCCATGTGTTTGAAATCCAGCGGTGCACCCTCATCTGCGCAAAGATGTTAAACACAAACGCATTAAAACAAACAGGCATTGGGGAAAAACTTACCGTTAACCAGAGTCGTGTCCATGATTCACCGGAAAAACACAGGCGTGACTCCACCAGTCTACACCTTGGGGCGGAAACGCGTTTGATACAGCATCAAACTCTGGGCGTATTTATGTACTTCCAAGAATCCCATATGACACGCGGGACATGTCCAGGCGTGTTGACGTCCTGCCACAGAATCCTATTGCTTGCGAGCTGCGCGGAAACGGACACGCCCCTTTTTAGCACGGGGGTGCACGCGCAAGAGGTCGCGCATTCAAATGCACGTGCAAAAGTTTCCACGTGCACGCGCAAAAGCACCGTCTTATTACGACTTCCGGGCTCAGGCCCGAATAATTATTAGTTGTTTGAATCCATTTCAAAACAAGTAATATTTGTGTGTGCATCAGAAATACATTCGTGAATTTAATTAATTTAATTGTGGATTATTCCTACGTTTAAGGACAGAAATTTGTGTGTGTATTGAAAAATATTTTGAGTTGGGAGACATTTGTATATAAATCCCAATGGACATTTTGGGTTTTTCCTTAAGTCTGAATTCTTGCTTGTGTTGTTCATCGCTTTGGACAAAAGCGTCTGCTAAATGAAATTTTAGAATTGTAGAATTTTGTGAATGCTTTGTTCATTTGTTGATTATGAGACTGATCTCACTCGATCGTAGCCGCTGCTTCTCTTGGACAGGGAAACAGTCATTACCATCACACTGTACCCTTTTGCTGGAACTCAACGGGTGGTCGCCAGCCAAACAGGTTCCCAGCCCCTACATTGTCCTAGAGGACAGAATGACCAGTAACAGAGGTGGAGGGGTGAGGGGAGCGCGTACCTCCAGTCATTAGAAACCAAGTTGTGCCACAGATATTAATATTGTGTCGCGGGCTACTTCACTTCACTCAATGTTTCCACACATTTGTAGATAAGCCAACCTTCCCACCTCCCTCAAGCATCAAAATGTACATCAGCAGTCCCTCCAGGAAATCTTGCCATCGCAAAAATGAACACGTTCAACCAATACTAATGTGAATGTCCACTGGCCGTTTCCTGGTCTGTTTTTGCCGAGAGCCGCGCCTGTTGCGTGAAAAAGAAGCTCTGAAGCTCAGAGCTTCAAGATCGCTGGATTTAGACTTGATCCAAAACCCGTCGGGGTGAAAGACTGCATGTCATGGATTTACCGTCAGTAAAGTAGCAGGTCTGTTCTACAGAAACTAACACACTGCTAGTGGGTTGTGAACCTCACTGCATGTGTGCATTTGAAGTGATGAACTCCCGGCACATTTCAGAGCTGAGTGGACCTAGAGTCCTGCTCACGTTGATGTTGGCTCCGTCAGGCGTGTGTAGCGCTGAGCCGGCCGCGTTCACAGGAGGATGGGCTGAAAGGTCATCATTAGCATCACAGTGTGTCCTTTTGTTCTTGCTCAGTGGGTGGTGGCCAGGCCAAACAGGTTCCCAGCCCCCACATTGTTCCAGAGTATGGCCACTGAAAGAGGCCAGTACAGAGAACCAACACTAATATGACTGTCTACTGGCCGTCTCATGGTCTACTTTTGCTGAGAGCCGCACCTGTTTTACAGCGGTTGTAATGTCTGTATCTGCATATGTGCCACTGAGGAGAAAACACACAAGATGAGAGGGACAGGAGTTCTCCTGCATCTCTGCTGCAGCTCCGTCTCTGGTCCAGCGCATGTTAAGTAAAATTATATCATCATTTTTGTTGATAATTGAAAAGCAAACTTCATGTGAACAAACTTTAAAAAAAAGATGAGAACTAAATATTTTCGACCGTGTCTGTAGTTTGAGGTATGCTTATGATCATAAAGGAAGTGATTATATACGACTTTTTTTTACATTAGTTTCGAAAATATGTATTAAAGCAAAACTAAAGCAGAAGAGGAATGCGTTAACTCGTTGCGTTAAGTCCAACAATACATTTCATGTTTATCTAACAGCTCGTAATCTACACTGAGAAAATGTTTGGGAGCTTTTAGATGAGGATGTGGCACTCATTTCAATGTTTTCAGTGCTCATTAAGCAGTCATTCATTCATGATCACTGCACACCAGCTTACGTGCAGCCCTGTCCTGGACATTGTACGGCTGCGTTTGTTGACATTGGCGAAGTAGCATAGTGACTCATGATACTATAAGCTGGCAAACGTTAAGATTGACTCGTAAACGGCAATAACATGAGTTAGCTTTCTGTGCCGTCTGTTCGTGCCGGTGTCATCGGGTTAGTAGCGGCTTGACAGTTCAGTAATAGTTAACGTATGTCAGCATTTAATGTTGGCTGGAATGCTAACCTTAGCTAGCATACGGCTGCAGAACACAGCTATCTAGCCACTACTAACCCTGCAGGAACAGACTGCACAGAGCTAACTCGTTGCTGTTTACAAGTCAATCATACCATCAGACTTACGTTAGTCAGCTTATAGGATCATGATTCACTACGCTAGTTTGCCAATGGCAACAAACGGAGCCAAATAATGTTAGCAAGCGGCTAGACAGCTGAGCTTTAGTTAAAGTCTGTTAGCATTTGATGCTAGCTGGAGTTATAGCTTAAGGCTGCAGAACACAGCTACCGTATCCAGCCGCTAGTAGCTGGCTAACTTTAACTACTAACCAAACAAGCACAAACACCTAAGTGCACAGTGCTTAAGCTGCATCACACACTACACAAACTTAAAATTAGTTTAGCCAACCTTCGTACGTACTTATTATTGTCCCCTCCACGAGAGATGAGGGGGTGCCTCCGCTTTAGATGCTCCAACATCGCGGTTGTGCTAGTGTGGTATGCCAGCTCAGTTTGGCAAAGGCTGCAGATAACGATACCTTTTCGTTTGGGACTGAATTTAAAGTATTGCCACACTTTAGATGATTTAGGGCGACCTGCTTTTTTGGGGCTTTTTGTAGGGGTTTGTTGGGCACCCTGTGAGGAGGTCGCAGGTTCGGTCTCCATTCTGTACAGCGCTGCGCCAACCGCTTGTTTTTGCTGACCCACGTATGTGTGGCGATGTGTCGACGCCAAAATATGACGTTGATGATATTTTAAAGTCACTGTCTTTGTCCAAGACCCAGCACTTAGTGATTATGTAGCACTAACTGTGTTGTGTGATGTTATGTTTGTCCAAAAAAAAAAAAAAAAAAAGGAGGGGGTGGGAGGTGACACTTCTTCTGCCACTAGATGGCAGTACCTGTGACCAAATCACAACTGAAGCACTTTTGCGCTACTATTGGTTTTTCCTTAAGTCTGAATACTTGCTTGTGTTGTACGTCGCTTTGGACAAAAGCGTCCGCTAAATGAAATTGTAGAATTGTAGAATTGTAGACGTCATAGACGCGTCACTGAAGGCCTAAAGGTCCACAATGTAGTGCAGACTTGAGACGGTGTCCAGTTGAACATGAGTGTGTGACCACTCAACAGTGCAGCAGGTTAACAGATCAACTGTTTAAGAGAGTAATGGCAGTGGGAAAGAAACTGTTTCTCGGTCTTGTGGTTTTTATGCACAGGGCTCTGTAGCGCCTGCCAGAGGGGAGGAGTGAGAACAGTTTGTGTCCAGGGTGAGAACGGTCTCTGATGATGTTCCCTGCCCTCTTCCTGACTCTGGAGGAGTACAGTTCCTGAATGGAGGGCAGGGGGGCTCAAGTGAGTCTTTCAGCAGTCCTAACTGTGCGCTGCCGTCTGTTCCTGTCCTGCTGTGTGGCTCCTGTGAACCACACGGTGATGGAGGTGCACAGGACAGACTCGATGGTGTAGAACTGGATCAACAGCTCCTGAGGCAGACCGTGTCTCTTCAGCTGCTGCAGGAAGTACATCTTCTGCTGAGCCTTCTTCAGGATGCAGTCGATGTTCGTCTCCCACTTCAGGTTCTGAGAGATTGTAGTTCCCAGGAACTTGAAGGACTCGACGGCGGACACATGGCTCTTGCTGATGGTGAGGGGGAGTGGTGGCCAGGGCTGTCTTCTGAAATCCACTGTCATCTCCACAGTCTTGAGCGTGTTCAGCTCCAAGTTGTTCTGACTGCACCAGAACACCAGCTGCTCAACCTCCTGCCGGTACGCAGACTCATCTCCGTCCTGGATCAGGCCGATGACCATTTTGTCATCTGCGTACTTCAAGAGCTTTACAGCTGGGTGCTTGGAGGTGCAGTCGTTGGTATAGAGGGAGAAGAGCGCGGGGGACAGGACACACCTCTGGGGGGCGCCAGTGCTGACAGTCCGGGTTGTTGAGGTGAAATCTCCCAGCCTCACCTGCTGACTCCTGTCTGTCAGGAAGCTGGTGGTCCACTGACAGATGGACGGAGGCACGTTGAGGTGGGAGAGTTTGGAGGAGAGGAGTTCAGGGATGATCGTGTTGAATGCCGAGCTAAAGTCCACAAACAGGATCCTTGCGTAGCTCCCTGGGCTGTCAAGATGCTGCAGGATGTAGTGCAGTCCCAGATTGACAGCATCATCCACGACCTGTTTGCCCGGTAGGCAAACTGCAGGGGGTCCAGCAGGGGTCCTGTAACAGTCCTTAGATGGCTCAACACCAGTCTTTCAAAGGACTTCATGACCACAGACGTCAGGGCCACCGGTCTGTAGTCGTTGAGTCCAGTGATGGAGGGGTTCTTTGGGACCGGGATGATGGTGGAGTGTTTGAAGATGGCGGGGACTTCACACTTCTCCAGGGAGCTGTTGAAGATCCTGGTGAAGACTGAAGCCAGCTGGTCAGCACAGGCTTTCAGACAGGATGGTGACACTCCGTCTGGGCCTGGTGCTTTCTTGATTTTCAGTTTCTGGAACAGCCGCCTCAGCTCATCTTCACACACTCTGAGTGTGACAAAGAGGGAGGCAGGTTGGGGTGCAGCTGGAGGTGTGGCGGGGGTCACTGCAGTACTGATGGTCTGGATGAGAGGTGGGCTGGAATGGGTGAGAGGTGCGAAGTTGTTCCTCTCAAATCTGCAGTAAAAGGTGTTGAGGTTGTCTGCCAGGTCTTTGTTTGCCTCGACGCAGGGGGAGGGTCTCCTGTAGTTCCTGATGTCTCGCAGGCCCCTCCACACTGAAGCAGGGTCGTTTGCTTAAAAAATGGTTTTTCAGCTTCTCGGAGTAGCTCCTCTTAGCCACTCTGATCTCCTTGTTCAGTGTGTTTCTGGCCTGCCTGTACAGGACCCTGTCCCCACTCCTATAGGCCTCCTCCTTGACCAGTCGGAGCTGACACAGTCTGGCGGTGAACCATGGCTTGCAGTTATTAAAAGTCCAAAATGTTTTGGTTCATTAGAAACTGATGTAGGCTGTCACAGTCTCTGTCAGGTCGACCAGGTTGTCATTGGCAGCTTCAAAAACACTCCAATCTGTGCAGTCAAAGCAGGCCTTTAGCTCCTGCTTTGCCTCAATGGTCCATTTCCTCACAGTTTTCACCACAGGCTTTGCAGATTTTAGTTTCTGCCCGTAAGTGGGGATGAGATGTACCAGGCAGTGATCAGAGTGTCCCAAAGCTGCCCAGGGAACAGAGTGGTATGCTCCTTTAATGACGGTGTAGCAGTGGTCCAGGGTGTTGCTGCCTCTGGTGGGACAGCTGATGTGCTGTTTGTACTTTGGAAGTTCCCGGTTAAGTTTCGCTCTGTTAAAGTCCCCCATAACAATAAAGAGCGAGTCCGGGTGTTTTGTTTCAAAGCCGTTTAATTGTTCAGCGAGAGTTTGCAGCGCTTCACTCACGTTGGCTTGGGGGGGGGGGGGTGTAAACTCCGACCATGATGGAGGAGGAAAACTCCCGCGGCGAATAAAACGGCTTACAGTTAATGATCAGAGCTTCCAGATTGGGGCTGCAATGTTCAGACAGGACTATGACGCATGTGCACCAACCTTCATTTATGTAAAAGCATATTCCACCACCCGTTGTTTTCCCCAAGAGCTCCTTAGCGCGGTCTGCGCAATAAAGGGAGAAGCCCGGCAGATGTAATCCGCCGTCAGGTACGGCTTCACTGATCCAGGTTTCAGTGAAGCAAAGGGCAGCAGAACGTGTTAAGTCCTTGTTGGATCCGTTGAGGAGGAGCAGCTCGTCCATCTTGTTGGGCAGAAAGCGCAGGTTCGCCAGGTGAATGGATGGGAGAGGTGTGCGGTGCCCGCGCTGACGGAGCTTAACAAGCGCGCCGGCCCGCTTCCCTCTTCTGCGTCTTCTCCACGTCCCGTACAGTGCTGCTGCTCCTCCAACCAAAAGTTCTAAAAAATCTCTCTGGGTTTGTGTGGAATGATGGAAAAATGTCCAGAGAGGCCTCCCTGATGGTTAGCAGGTTGTCTCTACTGAAAGTAATTGGATTAGAGCATCCAAACACAAAGAAAATAGACAAAAACAAGTAAATTCCTAGAGAGCGTTGTGCCAAGGCTGCCATCTGCAGCACCATCTTGATCAATGTTGTTATGTCTGTGAAACTCAGGAAAGCTGCATGGGTCAGTTTTGGAAAGAGAAGCCTTATCAGGATCTTTGATTGCTTGACGTTCAACGTTTTCACTTGAAGACGATGATGTGGAGGTGGAGGAGAGCCAAGAATGTGCTGAGCGTGATCTGGAGAGAGAACAGTCACCACTCTTTATTCCCTCCCTCCATCTCTCTGAGTTTGGAGGCCAGTGCTACATTGCTGGCTTTGCTGTCAACCTTCAGTGGTTTGTGTGTTACGTGTAGGAGTGGAGGGAAGTAGACCCAATAGTGGACAGAGTGGAGGACAGTGCACAGAAGAGGTTTATTGGGAAACAGGCTTGAGGCTTGAGACTGGAGGATGGTGACTTGAGACTGCAGACTGGAGACTGGAGACAAACAGTGACCAAAACACTCCACGATGGCACATTGGTGCAAAATCCAAAACAATGGCCCAACAACCGAACAGGGGAAAACACAGAGGTTAAATACACAAGGGGAAACGAGACACAGGTGGTGCAGTCACCAAGGTGAGACACATAAGGTAATCACAGGAGGGAGGACAGGAAGACCGGACATGACCACAAAATAAAACAGGAAACACAAGACAGGGATTGTGACATTGTGGTCCACAAGGCAGACAGAAACATGGCACTGCTGTAATCTGGCCAGTTGTTGGAGGAGACCTGGACCTGAAGTGAGTTATGAATGTGAAATTATACTTCACAATAAAACAAATCCTGATGAATCTCTGGTGGAAGTAATGACCTGGTTCTCTCTGTATTAGCATGAACGGTACCTGCTGGAGAACCTCTTACCTGGCGAGAAGACACACTCCTGGACACTGCACCTTCCACAACCACAGTGAGTAAAGTACACACACACACACACTACAGCGAATCATATAGAATGATACAGTCTGATGTGGTTTGTCTTAAGGTTCCATGTTACATTCTGTTTGAACACTGGTTGCTATAATTTGACAGGTTATTCTGTACATTTTGTTGTTGTGTTATGTTGTTCCAGGGACCCCTTTTTAACTTTGAGCCCCGGCCCCTCTGAAGGTCTCTGCTGGTCCAGCAACCTCCATGTTACTGAAAAGTTTAACAGGACAAACCTTCAATGTCTGGAACACAGTTGAGCAGGTGTCTTCACTTCCAGTTTGCTCTCGTTAAGCAAGTTAATGCCAATGATGTGTGGTTGCTGTGGTGGAGGTCCAGTTTGTGTGATTTACATTTTTTTAGTCCCAGGGCCCACAGCTTCATAGCTGCTGGTCAACCAAGCTCAAAGTGGAGATGAAGCACTGTACAACAAGAGTGTGGTTCCTTTGCTTTTGACCTTGGAAACGGAGAGTAAGGCTTTGATATCAAACCTGAATTCACCTCCATTTGCTGGGAAACCAGCACTGACTGACATAAAGTTCATTACCATTGAAGTTTTTCTTTCTTCAGGACACAACCTCAGGCTGCAACCTGAGCCTCGAGCCTGTCCCACAGCGCCGTCGCGATCGCTGTACCGGTCTTGCTCAGAAAAGAGAACTGAACGTCTCCCACAGGTTTTAGCGGCGCCTGCTATCATGACACATTAGTTTCTTTGGTGCGTTCAGGTCCTGTGGAAGGACTGTGCTGGAGGAGCTCGACAGCAGAGGACCATGGTAATCCAGGTGTGGAGAGAGTGGAGTGTTTTCATGTGAACTTGCCATCGTCAAAGTTGGACAAGTCTCTGACGCCATGCCACTGCTTTGACAGTATCAGTGTTTAATGTGATCCTCATGTCCAGGATCATCACATCCTTGTTGCTGAGCAGGGATGTGACGATGCTCAGCTCACCAGCAGCTCTACAGTGATACAGGAAGGGATTGTTCCAAACACTCCACTCTCCTCTGGACTGGTTAGTTCTCTACACTTGTGAGGATGTCAAAATCCTACACTTGTACTTTAATGCCACTGATCGCTCATGTAACCCTTAAATGGCAGCTCAACACTGGGAATGGGAAAAGATTTGCTTTCAAAGCAACTTGTGATGTGTTTGAAACATTTCAGAAATGAAAGCTGAGTAGTGTGAATGGAGATTTGTATCAGTATGAAGTACTTTGGGTATTTTTGCAGTAACTCAACATTTGTACATCTTCAACCCTTTATTGAAACAACAAATGTGTAAAAACGGGTTCATTCCTTTTTGAAATGTCTGATTGTGTTGCTATGAAGAAATGTATCTTTGAATGTAGCCTCTCATGAAAGGAACACTTTGGTATCTGGACAATGACATGGTCTTTGTCACGATCGCTGTCAGTAGAGACGAGAACTTTGCTGGCTCCGTGCTCCGCCCGTCTAGTACCACGGGAGGAGGAGGGCGTATGCATGGCCACATGACCGTCTCTTAAACCTCTGATAAATGTTGTTGTAGATGCAACGCTCAATGTATTCATACTGATGCCTGGAGGTTATCTCGGAAAAGACTTTTAAAAATAACTGCCAACAAAAAACAACCTTTTTGTTGTCAGTTATTTCTGAAGTCTTCAGGTTCCTGTGGACCAAACACCTGCTCAGAAGGTAGTGTTGGTGTCTCTGTTCCTCTCCAGAAGCACACAACTATTGACAGAAGGCTTGGCTTTTCCAAGAGAACATTCTGACACTGGTGTGGTAGCCCTGAGTGTCGTGTTTGAACAAACATTTGTCTTATTTTTCAAAGGCTGTCCCATCTGCCCAGTAGTAGTTTTAGGCCTTCCTGGTGTTGCTGGACAGGCGGAGCAGGGACCGAGCGAAAGTCACTGACAACATGACATTTGGGCCCAGAGTTCAAAATATTGAACTATTCCTTCAAGTATTTCTACATTATTTCCTTTTTCCCACATAAAAACCACTATTTTGGCAGTAAAACACTTTATCAGACAGGTGTGTAACATAATTGCTGAATTCCTTACTTTGCCAGGTTGCCTCGAATGCAGCGACACTTCATGTTCTGACAGGTTTGTTTTTCCACTGTCAAGTGAACATTTTTAACAATAAATATTTGTTCACAATTCACTGAAATGGCTGTTTAATGCTGTACATTTACAGACCTTTGTGTTTCATTGACGGTTCATGTTTGAACATTGAACGTAGTAAAACCTGTACTTTAATAGGAAATCACTGTAGATGCAGTGGGAAATTCCATAACTTAACTGTAAGACACCAGGATTACAGACACTATGTTTAAATGTAGCTATTATTCATATATTTTGACATACAATGCTTTGTTTTCCATTGTCCAATGATTTTTTTTACCCTCACTAAACTCTAAAATGATGGACTGATACTGTAAATATGCAGAAATTCTTGATTGTGAAGAGTACAAGTTCTGTGTTTATACATTATTATAGTTTTTTCATACTTTGAGAAACCATAATCATACAGGAAATCACTGTATGGGTCAGTTTCATGAAGTAACTATGAAATAGCTTCAATTTACAGTGATTGACCTTAAATTTAGCTATTTTGATGGACTATGCTTGCGTTTCCACTGTCAAATGAACTTTTTTAAGGGGTAGTTACTGCAGCTAGACTGGGTTGTTTCATAGATTAAAGAGTGAATACCCTAAATTTAGGGAGAGGAAGCTGAAAGGTCGTTGTTCCTCATGTGTTTTGACATGATGGGCCTGTTTTCCTGCAGTTTAATGCACATTTATTAACACTAAATGTACTGTAATTTAATGAGTTTTGACTGTAAAACCTGCTCTGTATTTTTACAGTTTATTCCATGTAATTTTGTGGAACAGTTAATTACTGTAATTTGATGGTATCATCTGGAAACTTTGGTATACCATGTACCTCGTACCACTGGCAGAGGAGGAGGAGCTGCAATCTATCAGTCAAATTTGCTCATTAACCCTCCACCTAATTGTTCATTAACTCATTTGAGAGCCTGACTGTCAGCTTCTCCCTCCCAGACTGGAAAGCAGAGAAACCACTCTTACTTGCTGGGGTGTACCGTCCTCCTGCACCTTATTCTGAGTTCTTAGAAGAACTCCCTGACTTTCTGTCTAACTTGGCATTGAACTCAGACAAAGTCATTCTAGTGGGTGACTTTAACATCCATGTGGACGTCAATGATGATCGTCTGGCCACTGCGTTTAAGTCGCTTCTTGATTCTGTTGGCTTCTGTCAGAGGGTAAACAAACCCACTCACACTTTTAATCACATCCTTGATTTAGTGCTCACTTATGGAATAGAAGCTGACCTCATCATAGTTCTTCCTCAGAACCCCGTCTTGTCTGATCACTCCTTAATTACATTTGAATTTACTTTAACAAATTATATCCTACCTGGGAAAAAGTCCCGCTTCAGTAGATGTCTATCTGACACTGCTGTTTCTAGATTTAGGAGCTTATTCCAGCAGAGCTTGCTGCCACACCTTGTAGTGATATAATGGGCAGTTATGCTGATTCCACCCCACCCAGGTGGACTATCTTGTGGACAGCACTGAAGCAGCACTCCTTGGGACACTTGATGCCGTAGCTCCCCTGAAGAAGAAGGTTATCAACCAGAAAAGAATAGTTCCCTGGTACAGCCCAGAGCTGCGTGCCTTAAAACAGAAGACCAGACAACTGGAGAGGAAGACACATTCCAGCCAGCACGAGGAAGTCCGCCAAGCCTGGAAGGAGAGTTTATTAATATATAAAAAGAACTCCGTAATGCTAGAAGTGCTTACTACTCGTCCCTGATAGAAAAGAATAAGAACCACCCCAGGTTCCTCTTCAGCACCGTGGGCAGGCTCACCAAGAACCATAGTGCTGTTGAGCCATGCATCCCCCAACTCTCAGCAGTAACGACTTCCTTTCTTTCTTTACTGAAAAGATTGTGAATATTAGAACGAAGATTGCCAGTAATGGAGGACAGACTACAGTCCCCACAGAAGCACCTCCCAGACTTGGTGCTCACTTGGACAGCTTCTCCCCATCGACCTGTCAGAATTAACTTCTACAGTCACTTCCTCCAAGTCAGCCACTTGTCTGCTGGATCCCATCCCGACAAGCCGACTGTGGTGGAACACAAAGAAAGTCATCAATTAACAAACATTTTTCCACCACAAAAAAACAACAGAGAGTGTCAGAATTACAGGACTTTTTTTACATTTATTATTTTTCCCTGCAGGATTTCATTTTGTGATGAATGCTCAAAACACAGGGTTTGAATCATGAAGTGCATCCACAGGGATTTTGGTTTCTGTGAGGAGGGGGGCTGAGAATTCATTTGGGTTCTACTGTTCTGTTTATGTGAAGCAGAAGCACAAAGTTGTACTCAGGTGCAAAATACTGGGAATCTCATGTTTTAAACTGCACCTTCAAAATCATTATTGTTTATTTTTATAGTTTAAGAACTTTTTAGACACTTAACATAAATCCAACTTTCCTTTTGTCTCCACCCTTCAGCTTCAGCAGCTGCTTATTTTCATCATTTCTGCACTTGATTTCCATTGCAGAATTGCATTTATTTTGTATTTGTATTCAGTGTCTGTTGAAACAGAGTATTGATGCTTGTGTGTCAGCTCCAGTTACATCACACTATTCAGGTTTGAAAGTTTAAAGTTGCCTAGTTTAAAGGCACTGAGAAAAGATTTATTCAGCTGCGACTGAGTCGTCTCCTCCTGGAAGAGCAGGTTCTGTTGTCTTTATCCTGCAAGTTCTCTGACCTCGAGTTGTTGTTTTTCCTGCGAAGCCACAACTTCACGAGTGTTGTTCTGGATGTTGACGTATTCCCCCAGTGCACGTTACAATCAAAAGAGTTGGAGTATGAGAATTTAAAGTTTCATTATTCATCCAAATTTTGAGGTTCTTTTGCAAAAAAAAAGAAAAAAAAGAAGAGAAAAACTTTAAAAACCTTGCATCTTTTGACAGAAGCTGCCACAAAATCCAGCATTTTAGGCCGCAACAATCATAAAACAGAGCTGCAAAATGCTGGAGGGACTGGAATAAAGTTGCATCAAACAGGCCTTGTACTCAAGAAAAACTTCTTCCCATGACAGACATGAACATGGAACAAGACAAGTTAGTTGGCGTCATGTTACAATTCCTCAACCCAGGACAGAAGCAATGAAAAGAACTGCTGTTTGTAGGGCTTTTTGACTTTGGAATTGGCTGCCAAACGTTGTCACTCCAGCAACAAGTAAAGCACTTTTTAAAAAGCAATTGAAGAGATACAAGTACACCAATGTCTAATACATCTTTTTATCTGTTTATTCTGTGAAATCCCAAGCGCTGGGTAGCTAAGACAGGAGTATTCTGTGCTAGATGCTAAGGTCGAGTGTGTTTGGCTTCTCTTGTGACGCGGGTCTGGTTCAGGTGGGCGGGGCCAATCATGGACACGGTGATGGAATTGTGTTCATTCATGTTCACATGTATGTAAGTACAAGCATGTGGATGGATGTCATGGAATTTTAACCCCAGGAAGACCAGCTGTTGCTCTGGGTAACAGCCAATGGGGATCAAATGAACACCCTTCCTGACCCCTCAAGGTCAGCTCAACATCTGGCTCATCCTGATCGCTGATTTGACGTCCAGTCCTTCTCTGTTTAGCCAACTTCCTGCCGCAAAGGCTGACGGGGTCGGCAGCGTCCGAGTCATTGGTGTGATGCTGAACTGCAATGGTTCAGTTAGTTCAGCGTTCCCACTCTTCGGTCCTTCGCCAGCTCTGGTTTCACCTTCTTTTTCACTTGTTTCTCTGTATTTTCAGCAGCATCTCTGCTGTGCTTTAGCCACATCTCCATCGTTACAGCATGTCGTCATGGAAATGGCAGGTTATTGATGAGTGATCAATGGGTCAAACATCTTTGTTTGGGGAGAGGCCATTTTTTTAAGGATATTAAAATTAAATATGAAGATAGAATTAGGGTATGAACATACATTTGTGTTTTATCAAACTTTTTATAATAGAATTGTTTCCCAAGACTTTATATATTTATTTATTTATATTTTTGTAAAGCTTCACGTACCCCTGGAGGATCTCCACGTCCCTCCATTTGAGGACCAGTGCACGACTACATGTCTCTGTCCCGCTCACACTTTGGAAGGGTTCCTTTCTCCAGTTGTAACTTGCATTGAGCAGATTGTTTCCATGTTTGTTACTCCTACGTTTGATGTGCAGTATATAATTTATCTCGGAGAAATAATTCTGACAAAGGTATCATAGAATGAGGCAAACACCACGGACTACAGCGCAGCACTTCATTAGCATGACAAACCAGCAGATCATTTTCAGATGGAGGCAAAATTGCACGTATTATTGTTCCTTACATCACCTTGAGTCAGAATCAATGGTTTTTCTACTCTGGACGCTATTTTTTATTTAAAACAATGTATTACAAATGTCCCATTTCAGACAGAAACAATTCTAATGAACATGGAATGAATTCATAAATGTCACATTGGCTTTAAAAAGATGTTAAAATTCCAGAGAAGAGTTAATTGAACAAGCAGCTATTTAGGCTGAAAAAATTGAAATCAATTAAGTTAATAGATGAGTAGAAAAGACTAGAAGACATTTAACTTTCCTAAAAAGGTATCTTCTCAATCAAATAACCTGGCGTGACTGTCCCATGGTCGCCACCGGGGAAACAACCGTTTCTCAGGTGGCCCACGTGACTCACCCCTGCTTTTATTCTCTTATTTTCCGTTTCTATTGTCAGACAGTCAAACAAGTGTGGAGTACTGATTGAAACGAGGCCCATTCAGGTGTTCACCTGTTAACCATAACTACCTGGAAGCTCTGCTCTGAGCACGTTCTCAGTCTGAGCTCTGAGACACGCCCACTGACTCTCCTCTGCCTGTCACTCAACGGAGGACCGAGAGGCCGCGGGGGAGAACAACCTCACCCTGGCGGACCGCCACCAGCGACACTTTTCAACTTAGAGTCGCTGGTTTGGTCTCGAGGCACTAAATCCTTAACGGCGGCTAAATCTTGCGACCAAATAAACTGAGAACCCTGGGCTGCAGGACCGCTCCAAGCGGAAATGCTAATTTGATTGAAGCGTCACGTGGGTGCTGCGCGGGCTCGAGGCACAGAAGCGCTGGGCTCAGACGGTGACGACAGACATGCACGTGCGCGACTTTCAACCCACGAGCATGCGATCCCAAGGCAGGGGGGATACCTAATTTTTCCAATAAATGTTAACCGTTCCCAGGACATTTGTCCTTTTTTAATCATTTTCCATGACTGGAAAACTGTTGACCAGTTTTCCAGGTTTTCCAGGACGCGTGGGAACCCTGTAGTGAATAGAACTGTCCTTGGGGATGAATCAAGTATTCTGATCATGATTCTGATTCCAGAATTTGCTGTTTTATTTCATTGTTTCACCATGTGATTTTTATTGAACATAGGATTCATGGCGGGAGTGATGAAGTCAGCAAGTAGGAGTAAGGATGAGTCATTTTCTGTGCTGGGGGCAAGTCCTCAATGGCTGTCTGTGTCCCACAACATGGTCTCACAGCAGCAACAAAATCATTGGTGAATGAATGATAAATATAGCAACTTCTGATCAACCCCTATTGATTTCTTGACACCAATTCTGCGAATGTTATATGTCCATAACAACCCACCCCCTCCAAGATAATGGTGTACCTGCTGGTCCCGATACTTCAGTATCATTTCTATACTGACAGTATTTTAGCATTTTTAGGAATAGAAGCTTGTCCTCATAGGGAAGCCTGTGTGGAGTACCAGGGGCAGGAGAGGTGATAGCCCTGATAGGGAATCCTGCATGGAGTACCAGGGGCACTGGGCTGCTCCAGACGCTTGATCTCAGCTACTTGCTCGGCTGATTCCTGCTTGATGGTGGAGGGAGTTCCCTCAACCACTGGGAGCCTCTGGCCAGAGGGACGCTTCTGCCACACAATGGTCGTGTCCTGCACCCCCAGGTGTGACAGCAGGGCGTGGAACAGAAGCTTGTCCTCATAGGGAAGCCTGCGTGGAGTACCAGGGGCACTGGTGGGGGGTCCCCTGGCTGAGGAGAGCTCTGAGGAGGGCTTGGGAACAGGCATGGCAACTGGTCAGTCGCCCAAGAGGCATTTGAACTGTTTTTTGTTCCTGGCAGAAATCCCTTTCTCTAAGAAAACATAAAACAAAAAAAAAACACACTCTCTGGTGAGTCCAACTGACTCGTCAGCTCCGATGACAAATTGTCAATGACCTTGTGCATCTGCTGACCTCTCTTGGCCGCCTCAAGACACACATTTTTGAGCTGCCCTGCCAAGGAGTCAAGCTCATGACTCACTTTCCCTTCCAGCGCCTGTTTTTCTGCTGGGATTCAAGTTCAAGGGCTCCATCCACCGTCGATTCTTTTCCCCTCCCATTAGGGTAACCTGTCTGTTGCAATGGACTTCAGAGAACGTTAGCAACCTCGGTGCACTGCGCCTCAGCGTGTGCTGACTTCACTCTGTGATTTTGGCCAACCACTTTGAGGCTGAGTTGCTGTTGTTCCCAGTTGCTTCCACTCGGTGATAAAACCAGTAACAGTTGAGCGGGGAATATTTAGAACGCCTGAATTCACTGAGCTCATGAGAGCATGGAAGTAGGCAGGAAGGTGGAGCAGATCCAGGATCCGTGGGGACGGACGTCTGCTTTGACCTGTGTATTCAGGAACCTTTGTAAATACGCCCGTCTGTTCCGAGGATGGCAACCTTTCCGTGTCTTTTGTGAACAGTCCCATTTTTCACTTTTCTAGACTGTATGGGCTGAGGCGAGGGTTCCATCTTCTTCCAAGTCCAACTGACTCGTCAGCTCCGATGACAAATTGTCAATGACCTTGTGCATCTGCTGATCTCTGGTGGCAGCCTCAAGAGACACGTTTTTGAGCTGCTCTGCCAAGGAGTCAAGCTCATGACTCACTTTCCCTTCCAGCGCCTGTTTTTCTGCTTTAATCTGACTCTCCACGACCCGCTTGTCTGCCTTTTTCTTCTCCAGCTGGTTCATTGTCTTGTACAGGTTGTCGATGTCGGCCTGTTGCTCTCTGCTGTCGTTTTGCAGACGCTTGTTAGTCTCATGTAGATTTTCCCACTGGGATTCAAGGTTGAAAATGTTGCTCTTTGAGTGATTCACTTGACCCACGTCCTCATCTTGATGGTGTTGCTGTCTCATTTTTTCTTCACTTAAAGCAATTTCAGCCATCAGCTACTTCTCCAGTTCCTCCACAGAGTTGCAGAGGTCATTTATTTGTTCTTGAAGCTCTTTATAAGCTTTGGCTGAAGAAACTGCCTCAGACTTTTCCATGTGTTCACGGTCATGAATGAGCTGTCTGAGGTGTTCCAGCTGAGCCCGGTCCACCTTTCCCTCCTCCAGGGCTGCAACACGAACTTGCAGACACTCGATCCCTTTTTCCAAGTTGAGTATGGCTGACTCTACAGCAGTCTGCCGGTCAGAGCAACTCAGTTCCTCCGGTTTAGGGTACCTCCACATCCTGTCTCTCAGACGGTTCACGGTTTTCTCCAAGGCATCTACACGATGGCAGCACTTCTCGACCATCGGGAGCGATTCTGATTCAACTGTTTTCCCCAGCTCCTGTATCTCACTCCTCATGCTGTTGTTGAGCTTGTGGAGCTCCTGGATTTGGAGTTGCTGCTCCGAGGTGACCTGCTCCAGACGATTGATCTCAGCTGCTTGCTCATCTGCTTCCTGCTTGATGGTGGAGGGAGTTCCCTCAACCACTGGGAGCCTCTGGCCAGAAGGACTCTCCTGCCACACAATGGTCGTGTCCTGCACCCCCAGGTGTGACAGCAGGGCGTGGAACAGATCATGGATCCCAGCAAACTTGATCACCTCTCCTCCAAGTGATTCTTCTAAGAGACGGTGGAAGCTTGTCCTTCCACGCAACTTGTTTGAACGAGAGTGATGTGACATTTCTGTCCAATAACCCTGAACTTCAGTCAGCTCTGTTTAGGATCTGGTATTAATTTAACTTCTCTTTCACTGAGGTCATCTTATACATGAAATCTCTGATGTGGTGATCTCGGGTGTTTCAGTGTTCTCACTGACACTCATCTTCACTGCCACAATGACATCAATCCACCCTTCAGTGAAGGAACTCTCCACATCTTTCTCAGAGACGTTGTCATAGTCACGGTTGGCATAGTTATGCTCAAAGTTTGGGGGGTGGAGCCTATCCCAGCATCTACGGGTGAGAGCCAGGGTTCACCCTGGACGGGTCACCAGTCCATCACAGCCTCACACACATAAACACATCAGAGAAAATGAAAATACCTTTATAATTGTTTATAACTGTATTTTTCCATACTGATTATCAGTTGTAATTTTGTCATGTTAATATTTTGTACATTTCTTGGCGACAACACGTTTCTTCTCACACTAACAAAGCTTTTGGAACTGAACTCAATTGAGAGAGACTGTTCTGAGGCTGTTCTCTACCAAAGAAGATAGAGAATGTGAATGTAATGAAAATGTGACTTCTGAAGTTTCCACAAGAAACATGACACATGCCGGCCCCAAACTATGTTTACATCTGCACAAAGTTGATCAGGAGAGGTTCACCTGAACTAAAACCCCTGAAAGAGGACTGTCTTGCAGAGCTTCTTTCTCCTGCTCCCTTTCTGCAGGTCAAGAGAGGTGAGTTTGGCAATGTGGGACAGTCCAGTCCTCAGAAGCACAGACACAACCAGTGACAACAAGCTGGAATGATGGCTGGCAATGCCAAACTGTGTCTCCTTAATGTGGTCCCCCAGCAGGAAAACCTCCTCCGTCCCAGTCTGCTCCTGGACGATGTGTGTGACTGTCCACAGCTTTGGAGCTCGCTTTGTTGAAGCCTGGCTACGCCCTCCCTGCAGCTTCCAGCACCTTATAATAATAATAATAACAATAATAATAACAACAATAACAGTAATAATCATGATAACAATAATAATAACAACAATAACAGTAATAATAATGATAACAATAACAACGATAATAATAATAATGATAACAATAATAACGATAATAATAATAATGATAATAACAATAATAATGATAATCGTTGTCGTCTTCCGCTTATTCCTTACTAGTAAGCTTCTTGCTTTGAGGCCACAGTGCTGACCACTGCACCACCGTGCAGCCCTACATTAAAACTGTATAAAAATCAAATAAGAAAATACTAAATTAAATACATTTTCAATAAATCTTGTTCAGTTGTTCAAAAGCACAACAAACAGCTCAGCTGAGGAAGGCTAATCTTTATATAACAAAAAACAAATAAAAATAAATAAAATTTATATGTGAAAATACAACAAAATTAAATATTCTTTCAAAAGCCCAAAAATAAAGTGCACCGCCCTCCACTAATCAACAAAGCATCAGATTTTGTGTGAATGCCCACCAACAATGTTGCATGAAATAACTGTAACAGCAATTAACAAGGCACAAGTTTAGTGTCCTTCATAAAACAAGTGCCATTTCAATTTAAAGAAACACGTGGTCCATTTTAAAAGTAATAAACATGACCATCTGACCCTGGCAAACCTGAATAATAAAGTTTTCAATCATCAAGCAATCATCTGTGATGAAATCCAAGGCTCAATGTGACAATGTGTTTCAATTCAGCCTAGCACTGAGGTTCTGAATCTTTCTTGACATTTGCCTACTTTCAATATCCATGATGATTTTTTTAAAGGTCTGAAAGGTATATTTGAGTTCCACTGGGTAACTAAGATTGAGTGCATAAGTCAGGCCAAATAGCATGGCACAAGCTGATGCAATGGAGGTAAAGTTGTTAAGAACCTCAACACCATCGATGACGAGGCCAATGTGGGAGAGCATCACTATCGCAGAAGAAGAAGATGGTGATGCGGCATTTTCAAGTTCTGCCTCGGCCTCTTCCTTTTGGACAACCTGAAATCGCACATTTAAGTTAGTTTAAATAATTGTCCCCAGAGAGGGGAGAGGGGAGATCAAACATTCAATAATGATTCCAATTATTGACACTCAGACAATGAATCATGCAAGTAGTACATAATACATGCACTCCTCTGATCACATTCTTATTTTAACCCTCCTATCGCCCCGGGTTGAGTCCAAGCAGACCGGCCAAGCAGGGCCCTGTCTTCTCTTCTCCTCCTCCTCCCTGAACCCCCCCCCCCCCGCTCCCTGGTATCCCCCCTCCACCTGCTGCTCCCTCCTCCTCCTCCTCTTCTAACCCTAACCTCCTCGGCGTCTGCTAGGTTAATGCTATCGCTACCTAAAGTTAGCTAACCGATGTCGATGCCGTACCAAACAGTCACGTCGTGTGATAAAAGACAGCATAAAGTTACCGTGTGCAAGAGCAGTGTTTAAATGTATATTCATATTCAACGGCCATGCAAATTTCTTACTGCTTTCTTTCTCTTCTACTCTGTGGAGTCCTTATGCGGGAGAAGAAAATGGCGGACACTTCAATGTTGAAATCTCGTGAAGCGTGACGTCAGTACGTACACACGTACATTTTCACTGGAATGGAAAATTGTAGTTTGATTCTTAGTACGTTAAACAGTGAGGCCTTGATTTACATTTAATGACAGTGATATAATACTAAACCACATAAAAGACAGAAACATGGCGATAATGGGTCAGTTCAAATGGAAATCCCTCCTAACATCAATGGTTGCCCATGTTCACTTTTTTCAGTGTAGAGTACACAGATGATGCAGAAAAAATGACAGATCCTAAAAGGTCCAGAGAGGCAGTGGGAAGTCTGGTTTACTTATCCACATGTACTCGTCCAGACATCAGTTTTGTGGTTCGTAAGTTATTCCAGCACTTTAACGAACCAACAATTGAACACTGGAACACAGTGAAACATGTTCTTCAATACCTCAAAGGTACAGCAGATCAGGAGCTATGCTTCAAAAGAAATGGGACAGAGAAATTGGGTCTGAGAGCGTACAGTGATGCTGACGGCGTGATGTGACGGACAGGCGAAGCACATCAGGTTATTGTGCCAGCCTAAGTGAAGGTAGTTCTCTAATCTCCTGGAAAACAAGAAAGAAAGAAAGTTAAGCTTATGTACAAACAAAAGTGTTCCGAGGATAATCAAGGCACTATTGCACTAGCCAAAAACCCAGTGAATGGGCAAAGGTGTAAACACATCGACATCAAATACCATTTCATACGTGAAATCATAAACAGTGGAAGTGTTATTTTGGAGTATTGTCCCACTGAACAAATGATTACAGCTGACAAAGCCAGCAACCAAAATGAAGTTGAAAATGTTTGTACATGACATGTTTGGCACTTAGAAGTGCAGTGTGTTTTGATTACAAGGGTAAAGGGAAACCAGTTGATCCTGTGTGTTCTTGTTGAATTGTATTATTCTTGTCAAGGCAACCAACACTATTTGAGCTAAGTGCGAGTGGGGGTGTTAAGTGTTGTCATTGGATGGCGCCCTTACTCCATATGTTATGATACTTCTTATTGTGTTGTTCAAACATTACGGTACACACAGGACGTGACGCAACCACGTTCCCTCAAGCGCCAGTTCTCTGCTCCTGGCGGGAGTATAATGAAAACAGAGAGAATAAATACGCCAGCAGGCTAAACGTTATAACGAGCATCTCTTACTTTATTCTCCACTATGCTGAGCTGTGCACTCAAATGCTTGACAGAGCCATTCTTCCAAAGACTACAACCTGTTCCAAGCTAAAGTACAAGAAGGTCTCCAGGAAACAACCAGTATGGCAGCAATGATGACTTTAAAGGCATAAAAACGATACAGTCGCTAACAGGCTGTTATTGTATCAGTAGAAGAAGCTGCTAACTTCTATTTAGCAGCGTTAACTCACCTGTGTGACAGTAACATAGGAAGCAGTATCCTGTCACCTGCACGTTCAGCAGTCAGGCATTCTGAAGGTAAAGCAAAGCCTTTTAGTCCTTCATTCATCTGACGCTGCCGTCCACTCACACCAGAGGACCTGACCGTGACACAGCTGGATGATGGGACGCCACTCTTAAGAACCTTTCAGTAGGTGGTTCAGTTTGTCACGGATTGAGGTGGGGGGAAGTAGACCCAATTGCAGACGAGGAATGAGGAGAGTTCACAAAGGTGTTTATTTTCAAGACTTGTGATGAAGTAAGGGGGAAACCGGTGACTGCAGGCTTGAGGCGGGTGAGTGGAGACTTGCGGCAGTTGACCGTGCCTGGCAGCTCATGACTGGAGACTTGACATCAATTTTGACAACACTTTTGACAATGACCCGACATGGACAAGGGGAAACATGGAGGTTAAAAACTATAGGTGTCAGGGCTAACGCGTTACTAACTAGTTAACCCAACGTCCTTTTGTTGCTGATAAATTTTTTTAACGTGATGAACACGCACGGTGCTTTTTAACACTTTGGCCATGCCGTAGTTCGTGGAAAACCAGAAGTGAACGCACCAAGTCACACACGCGAGATGCAGTCGGCTGCAGCTTGTAAACAAACAGAAAAAAACTGAGAGCAGATGAGCGTTAAGGTTGGACTAACATGGAAAAAATACCTCAGTTTTAAATGGACAGTTCAACTTCAAAGCCCTGCCTGATGGAAGTCTTGACAGGAAACAAGTGATCTACATACACTGTCAAGCTGAATTTAGTTTCCAGCGGAGTACAGCAGTCTGAAGTGTCACTTGTGTGCGAAGCACACAGCTGATGCAGAGAGCCCACCGCTCCCTTCTGGTGTAAAACAAACCACGACCATTGGAGGCGTCCACCACCTGCGATATCCCCACCATATCATTTGAGGCCTGTTCTGTCTTGCAGTGCCCCCTGTTTTATGTGCACTTTATTCATTGTTTTTATTCAATTTATTCTGTGCATCACAGTTTGATGCAATGCATCAGGGTCATCCTTTTGTGTGCTTCACTGTTCAAATACTTCAGTTAGTACTAGTAATCATTACAATTATATTTGTTGGGCTTGAGTTTATAATTTTTTAATTTTTTTTTTACCCTGTGCATCTTTTGTTTTGGGGCAGCACGGTGGTGCAGTGGTCAGCACTGTGGCCCCCCATCAAGAAGGTTGTGGGTGGAGCCCCGGCTGCAGCACGGGGTCTTTCTGGGTGAGTCTCCATGTTCCCCCTGTTCCTGCTGGGTTCTCTCAAGTACTCCAGCTTCCTCCACAGTCCAAAGACATCAAGAGGGACCAGGTTAATCCAGACTCTAAATTGACCGTAGGCGTGGCTGGGAGAGCCAATGGTTGTCTGTCTCTATGTGTTGGCCCTGCCATGGACTGGTGACCCGTCCGGGGTGAACTCCGCCTCTCACCTGAAGGCTGGTGGGAAAGGATCTAGCCCACCCTTAATAGGAATAAGCGGAAGAAAATGGATGGAAAGATGGATCTTTAGTTTTGTTTGTACTCCTGGACAGTACGTTGCTCCAACACTAATAAACACGCTGCATTTGCAGAAAGCAACTATTTGCCTACTCCCATGTTGATATGGTTAATTTAAAAAAACAGAAAAATATCAGTTTAAAGTAGATTTAGAGCAGATTAAAAATATGTGATTAATTGTGAGTGAACTACGGAAAACCATGTGCTTAATCAGATTAATTTTTTTAATCGACTGACGGGTCTATTATATACACAAGGGGAACGAGGCACAGGTGGTGTAATCACCCAGTTGAGACACATGAGGTAAACACAGGGAGGAGCACAGGAAGACAGGACACTGACAACACAACACAACAGGAGCCATGAGACAGGGGTCGTGACAGAATGTCTCCAATTATAGTTATTCTTTTAATATATACTGTATATCCTATGATAATGTGTTGTTTATGTTCATCTGACCTGGATGACTTAGAACCTTCACTGACAACTTGTACTGATGTTTGAGTACCTGGGGTGTTCACAATGACAGCTCGGGAGGTGGAGGCTTCCTGTTTACCTTTGATGGTCTGTACTCTCTCAATTTTGCTGCTGTATTATTATGTGGCAATAAACAACACATTTTGCACTCACCCAGGTAGTCATGAAGTGCTGACAGAGGCTGGTCAAGGCCCACATCAAGGCCTCCATCGAGGTCTCTGTGGACCCCCACCAGTACGCCCACAGGCAAATCCGCTCCACTGAGGACACCATTTCATCGGTGGTCACCCATCTGGAGAGCAGGAACTCCTAAATCCGCCTGCTCTTCCTGGACTTCTCCTCAGCCTTCAATACCATCATTCCCACAGACCCTGGTGTAGAAGCTCTCCTCCCTTAGATTGAGTCCCACATTGGGGAATTGGGTCCTGGACTTCCTGACCAACCGACCCCAGACCGTCAGGATCCACAACACCATCTCCTCCTCCATCACCTTCAGCACCGGCTCGCCACAGGGCTGTGTGTTGAGCCCCCTCCTGTTCACTCTGCTGACGTACGACTGCTCAGCGACCCCATGCATCACCAACAACGATGAGTCTGAATACAGAGAGGAGGTGGAACACCTGGTGCAGTGGTGCGGAGTAAACAACCTCTACATCAACATCCAGAAGAGTAAGGAGATGATGGTGGACTTTAGGAAGGACAAGGCCCCTCCCCCTCCCCTGCACATTGCAGCTGTGGATGTGGTCTCCAGCTGCAGGTACCTGGGTGTGTACATATCCAATGACTTCACCTGGAGTGTCAACACTTCCCATCTGGTCAGGAAGGCCCACCAGTGCCTCTACTTCCTCAGGAAGCTGGACTGCGGAGCTCCGTCCTGAGGAACTTCTACTGCTGTGTGGTGGAGAGCATCCTCTGCACCTGCATCACCGTGTGGCACGGCAGCTGCACGGCTGCTGAACAGAAGGCTCTGCAGAGGGTGGTCAAGGCTGCACAGACAACTGTGTGGTCTTCTCTCCATCTCGGACCTCTACACGTCACAATGCAAGGGGAGGGCCCTCCGCATCATGAAGGACTCCACCCATCCCGCCCACAGTCAGTTTTGTCCTCTCCCCTCTGGCAGGTGATTGAGGGGAATTCAGAGCAAGCCCACCAGTGAAAAAACTATACTCCATTGATGTTGTTGGTACACAGAACATGTGGGGAGGTGCACATTCAAACACAGGATTCCAATGGCCGCTTCACTAGGTTTATTTCAGGTTCTGGTCTCAACAAGCAGATGGATGGATGCAGATGATTTATGGAAACAAATTCAGAAAATAATATTACAAATTTACCTATTGAAAGAAATTCTGACAAATGTTACAAACTTACTTTTGATGCATTGCTCCATCCAATATAAACAAATACCTCATTCGGTCAGGTATCTAACATAAGGAAACAAACAATGTGTCAGAGTTAAACATCTCATAATTAAGTTCATGTCAGCCTTTTCACACATAAAGGAATAGATCCAGTATTCTCACTCACACGTACAGCTCCTTTGTCTACCTGCTGCAGTTTGGAGGGAAAGAGGGAGACTGAGGCCTACAGGGTGCAGCTTTAAGGGTTTGGTGGGTGTGGTCAAGGCATGATTGACAGGGAGCCATCTTGACTTCAGGAGGTGACAGACTTGGGATTTAACAGCCGCCGCTTTAAATGTCCCATTTAAATTACATTACAAATCACAAGTTAGTCCTTTGGGTCCAATTCAGCTGGTTTGAGTATGACTAATCTGGCTACTGGCCTGGTAAACCTTTTCTCCTTACAAGTGACTTCCACAGTTCAGATTCTTCCATCACTACTGGGTATGATTCATGACACTTTTCCAACAGGCCATAGGCCTCAGGGCAACTGTGGGTCCATTAACAGCACAATTGTCCCTTCTTTCACACACTGAGTGTCTTTACATTGTATAGATCCAGTATTCTCACGCACACACACAGCTCCTTTGTCTACCTGCTGCAGTTTGGAGGGAAAGAGGGAGAATGAGGCCTACAGGGTGCAGCTTTAAAGGTTTGGTGGGTGTGGTCAAGGCATGATTGACAGGGAGCCATCTTGACTTCAGGAGGTGACAGACTTGGGATTTAACAACCAGGCTCAGGAACAGTTTCTTCCCCTCAGCTGTCAGACCTCTGAACTCGAGCCGTGCTCTGTAGTCTCCCACCCTCTCCATCTTCAGTGCAATATCTCCTCCATTAAGTACAATATCCCTCAGCTGTGTACATGTACATACTGTTTTTATTTATATATTTAAATTCATATGGATATACCCCTCCAATCAATCTTATTATTCTATCTCTTGCTAAACCCGAACCTGAGTCCAAATTTCGCCCCATGAACATGAAAATGTGAAATGGTGTGACAATAAAGACCCTTGAATCCTTGAAAAAATCTCCTAAGAAAGCTCAGGTGATGGAGCAGTGTTTGGAAATTTAAAAAAAATGCATGATACCTGTGACACTGTCAAAGGTTTATTATTCCTGAGATGTCAATCCTACCATCAGAATCTATAATCATGGCAGCCCTAAACAGAGAAGCTCCTGTGTTTGTCCTTTTTAGTTTGACAAGAAAAGAATGTGCAAATAAGAAGATATTATGTGGGAACTCTGAATGGGTGTTGCATGGGACGGACAGGTGGAGGACAAAGAAGCAGCAACGTTTGTCTTCCATGGTAAAACAAGATGGCGGTGTAGGATCACGGGATTGGAGCTTGAACCTACCTGTCAAGGTCATAGCCAGTTTAAATATCCTTCACATGGCGCGTTGGTGTTCAACCATTCCAGCTGTTCTTTTACATGTTAACACGAACAAAGTGGCGAAATATTAACACCTTAGAACTGGAACTGAGGAGGCCTTGGATGAGAGGTGGAGGGTCTTCAAGAACCATGAGCAAGTTTTATTGCGTCTGGAGAACATTTGGAGGACAGCATCCTCCTCAGGCCTGCAGGGCCATACTGCTCTTTGATATAACGCAGCTGTGAGCTCTCCACCTAAAACTAATCATGGAATTGATCAGCTGGTCTCTCAACACTATTGACACCATATTTTCGACAAGGAAATCAGGATCGGAGGAGCCTGCCTGTCCGCATGGAACCGACCCTGCGGGCTACGTTCTCGATTCCTGGGGGAGATGGCGTACCGCGTGCTTGACACCTCTCTCCGTGGAGGACATCGAGGACCTCTACTTATTTGGGTTCATGGTTGTGGGGCTTCTCCTCCTTGGACTTGGAGGTGCCCTCACATACCGCAAAATTGGCAAGACGACGGCTGCCACCAGATCTGGATCTCCACAACTGACCGTCATTTACAACGCAATTAACGAGGTTGGCAGAGCGGGGCAACAACTGACTCTTGAACTGAAACGCAGGATGGAAACCATCTCAGAGCAGTTGGCCGCTCTGCGAAGGGGAGAGTGATGTTGAAGACCAGAAATTTAACTTTACAATTTGGATTGGACTGAAAGAGAAGACGGATTGGAATGTGTGCTCCTCTGCCCAAACGCAAACACAGCTTCCTTATCGGCTGCTGAAGGTCGGCCGCCCCACTGTTTATCCTCCAGGAGAACTCCTTCTGCCTTGGTGACACAAATGGCACGTACTATCACCCCCCCCCCCCCCCCCCCGCGTGTTCCTGACCCCCGCCTCTGCTCTCTCCACCTCCCTTGGGGTGGCAGCGTCGACCTCGTAGTCTGGCTGTAGGCGTCACTCTCACTTGCCTCCATTGGGACAACGGACTGTTCAAGTTTAGCGTGCATACACAACAAATGTATATGTGGTGTTGTTAATTCTGAAGGGTACCATTATTACGATCAACCTGTAATAATTGTGACTGTTTGTGTTCGCTGCACCAGGCATTTTTCCCCTTGGGGATTAATAAAGTATCTATCTATCTATCTATCTATCTATCTATCTATCTATCTATCTATCTATCTATCTATCATCTATCTATCTATCTATCTATCATCTATCTATCTATCTATCTATCTATCTATCATCTATCTATCTATCTATCTATCTATCATCTATCTATCTATCTATCTATCTATCTATCATCTATCTATCTATCTATCTATCTATCATCTATCTATCTATCTATCTATCTATCATCTATCTATCTATCTATCTATCTATCATCTATCTATCATCTATCTATCATCTATCTATCTTTCTATCTATCTATCATCTATCTATCTATCTATCTATCTATCCATCTATCTATCTATCTATCATCTATCTATCATCTATCATCTATCTATCATCTATCTATCATCTATCTATCATCTATCTATCATCTATCTATCATCTATCATCTATCTATCTATCATCTATCTATCTATCTATCTATCATCTATCTATCATCTATCTATCATCTATCATCTATCTATCATCTATCTATCTATCTATCTATCTGATTCTTTATCCTCTACAATACACACCCAGTTCAACTGAAGTTTAATGTCCTGATAGTAGTCACAGTAGTAGCAGTAGTTGTAGTAGTAGTAGGAGTAGTAGTAGTAGAAGGAGTAGCAGTTAGACAATTTTCTTTTCATGGACATTCTGGAAACATTCTGATACGCAAGACAATTGAGCTGAAGTGATTTCCCTTACAAGAATTGTCTCAGTGTCAAGACTATTGCACACATTAACAAGTTTAATAGAAAATAGTTTAGGAATGGGCCAGGCCTTTATTTTGAAGGCAAAAACATAGAAGTGAGTTTCCCGAAGTGAACATTCATATTGTCCAGGTTTAGTCTGAAGGTAAAAATACCAAAAATTATTGCCAAGACTTTTCTTCAGTAGACATTAGGGCCCTCAGCAAAATGTGATTTTGGGGCCCTCCATGACCTCCAATGTTGATCACTCACATACCAATTACAACTCATTTCATGTTCTACTCTGTCATTACGAATACACTTGTAAAACTTGATGTCAGATCTTTTTGTTGTAGTTAGACTGTAATCCACAGTGATCAAGGCCATGGAAGCAGACAACAGATTTCAGTCAGCAACTTCCCCTATTGGCCACACGGGAATCAATACATCAAATGTAGCCTTGTTAGATGTGATATTAAAATTATGCTGCTTATTTTCTAAATAAGTACACAGTAAAATTTACAATATATTAAGCCAATAATATCTTGTATTAGCAGATCTTCATGAGATACTGAAGACCCTGACCCTAACCCTGACTAGAGATTAAATATATATGGTGACAGTTTTTCCCTCACCTGATCCAGTTGCCTTGGCTGAGCCTGAGGAGGTGGACTGCCCCTGGGCTGTGGCAGGGCCTCCTCCAAAATACTTCAACAGTGCTCCTGGGGAAGTTTCACAGAACTTAGGAGCAGAATAGGTAGTTGATGTACTCACATAAATTACTATGCTCTGCAACAAACAATTGCAAACAACACATCTCCAACTATAAGTTAACGAAGTCAATTCATTAATGCAAAAACATATTGGTAGCAAACGTCACCACGTTTGTAATTGACGGTAGTTTTTATTAAACATTTGCTATCAAACGTTGTCAAAAACCTTGTTGTGATGCCCAGAAGCGACCCAGAATATATATATATATATATATATATATATATATATATATATATATATATATATATATATATATATATATATATATATAAGAATCAACTCCTCCTGGAACCGTCACCTTACCGTGGTGGAGGAGTTTGAGTGCCCTAGTGACCCTAGGAGCTATGTTGTCGGGGGCATTTTGCCCCTGGTAGGGTCACCCAAGGCAGACTGGTCCTAGGCGAAGGGCCAGACAAAGAACAGTTCAACAGACCCCCTCATGTCGATGTGAGGCTCTGAGGGCAGAGGATGTTGTTATGATGCCATGAAGCCTGGAGACAAACTGGTGGTGAAAACAGGCTACAAAGAAAACTGCCTTGCCTTGCCTCCTGAGCTGAAGGCAGCAAGAGAAAGAGGAGATGTTGCCAATCTAAGAAACGACAGACTGATCATCCACGCACCAGCATGCCTAAGCAACATCACCAACCTCAGTGCACTGAACAAGGGACAATGGGTCATGAAGTTCAACACGCTACAAGACTCTGGACATGACACAAACACAGCACTGTGAGTCACAAGCAGTGCTTAGAATCAGTGAATTCCAACAAACCAAACTGAATATTTTCAACTACACGACCTACAAGCAGCTGGACATTGGAAATGACATTGGAAAAACAAATTTCCCTTGAACATCAGCAATGACTGCAGCTACTATACTGATGAACAGGACAACAGCACTTTTACGGCTGAAAACATGATATCAATAATTCACTTCAATAGCGGAAGCATGCATGCTAGCTTTCAAAGCATGAAGGACTGTTTAAATCAATGTACACAGCCCTTCAATATTATCTGAATTCCTGGAACATGGTTCAACAATGGGAGAGGCATGGAATTTCAGATGGAAGGATATGAGCTGCTAAACATGAATAGAGGAATAAAAATGGTGGTGGTGTAGCGATATATGTAGACGCAACTAATACTTTCGAAGTGATCGGAAATATGTTTAACTGTAAAGATAAGTAGAGCTAAAAGAAATATCATCATGAGCTGTATATACAGAACACCGTGATCGGACACACACCTGCTGAGAAAGTGGATGGAGGTGCACTTGACCCTAACGAACCAGAAAGTCATATTCATTGGGGAGACATAAACATCAATCTTTTAAATCCTACAAAGCATAAGAAGACTGAAGAATTCCTCACTACTCTCTTCAGTATTGGCCTACGCCTGAAGATGCCTAGACCGAACCGCATCACAGGACAACCCTCAACTCTGATTGGTGATACATTCACAAATGAAATGGAAAACAATCCAGTAGGTGGACTACTGGTGAACGACATTAGTGACCATCTCCCAGTCTTTACCGTCTATAATGACAACAATAAAATGCATTAGGACAATAGGCCACTGTACAGAAGGGCTAAGACAGAAGACTCCATGAATGCACTAAAAAAGGAGCTTTTGCAACAAATTAGGCTCTGATATAACATGAAATTGACACTAACTAAGCATTTGATCAATTCCTACGTACGAGGACGAGGAATGGAAATTCAAAATTCAAAATGTAATTAAATTAACCCTTTTTGAATCCACAAAGACACAGTAACTTATGGGTCTAGGTATAGTATGACCAACACAATAATTGATAGGCTCCAAGGTTCAAGGTTCAAGGTTCAAGGTTTCTTTATTTGTACCCGAGGGTAAATTTGTTTTACACAACTCAACTCAAAGCCTGATACAACTATCACAAGCCGTCACAATTATTACAGATTGAAAGTAATAATGCTACACTTCAGAAATTTAACAACAGCACATATACATTTGTTGTGTATGTACGCTAAACTTGAGCAGTCCGTTGACCCAATGGAGGTAAGTGAGAGTGAGGCGTCGCAGCAGGGCCGCGCCACCAAGCCCGGGCGGGGCAGGCTGCAGCCAACAGGCGCTGCCACCCCAAGGGAGGTGGAGAGGGCAGAGGCGGGGGTCAGGAACACACGGGGGAGGGGGGAAAGTACGTGCCATTTGCGTCACCAAGGCAGAAGGAGTTCTCCTGGAGGATAAACAGTGGGCAGATGACCTTCAGTAGCCAATAAGGAAGCTGTGTTTGGGTTTGGGCAGAGGAGCACACATTCCAATCCGTCTTCTCTTTCAGTCCAATCCAAATTGTAAGTTAAAAATTTTCTAGTCTTCAACATCACTCTCCTCTTCGCAAAGCGGCCAACTGCTCCGAGATGGTTTCCATCCTGCGTTTCAGTTCAAGAGTCTGTTGTTGCCCCGCTTTGCCAGCCTCAGTAATTGCGTTGTAAATGACGGTCAGTTGTGGAGATCCAGATCTGGTGGCAGCCGTCGTCTTGCCAATTTTGAGGTATGTGAGGGCACCTCCAAGTCAGAGGAGGAGAAGCCCCACAACCATGAACCCAAATAAGTAGAGGTCCTCGATGTCCTCCACGGAGAGAGGTGTCAAGCACGTGGTATGCCATCTCCCCCAGGAATCGAGAACGTAGCCCGCAGGGTTGGTTCCATGCGGACAGGCAGGTTCCTCCGATCCTGATTTCCTTGTTGAAAATATGGTGTCAATAGTGTTGAGAGACCAGCTGATCAATTCCATGATTAGTTTTAGGTGGAGAGCTCACAGCTGCGTTGGATAGGAGTTGAGACAAAGAGTGTGACTGCTCTCGCCGAGTCCCAACCCAGGTGAATTGGTCTTTCCTGCCACTACAATGTTATGGTGATATTAAATCTGATATGAATGACCCTACAGCTTATTATTTTAATACTTAAATCACAGTAGCATGGTGACTTATTGAACTCAGTCTGATGGAACGTTAAACATTAATAAGTACAAACGCGGGTGCATGGACAGGTGTGTTTGGCTGGTAAAAAAAGGAAAATATGCTAAATTGCACTAATTATACAGACAAGCCCAGACAAGCTAACGTTACTGGCTTAACTGCTGCAGCCCTGCTAGCATCAGTTAGCCGCGAACTGCTGAGGACTGAAAAGCTTTGTGTTTAAAAGGTGCAGGTCGCTTTCTCCATGATGACTCAACTCAAAGTAAAACTCCCCTATGATTTCACGTTCAAAGAAATTAAATGAAAGGCTGTTTAAAACTTACCTGTGCAGACTTCAAGCCCGAGGCAGCAGCACGCAGCCACGAGATGTGAGGTGAAAAATGCCACCTCGGAAAGTTGGCTTTCCCGCATTTCACAATAAAGAAAAATGAGTTGGCAGAACTGTTGTCCCTTGTATTGAACCACAACATAAGGATTTAAGTATGAACAACTCACCAAATTATTTTGGAGCATACAACTGTCTTGCTTTGTTGTGCTAAGTTAGATTATTGTCTTAAATGTCAATAATTTATATTTTGAAGTTTGACCAACTTAAATTACTGTTTTAGGCCAAAAAATACAAGATGGATTTTTTTTGCAGTGTTTGTTTGAGTTGAGTTGAATTGGATTTGTTCGTTGGTTGAACTAGTTAAGGTGGTTGTCTGAACTTGTAAATGTAGTTCAGCTTAATTAAGGTGTTAAGTTGAGTAAACCTGTTGTTTCAGTTGAGTTGACTTGGACTCATTAATTGACTGAACTGTTAAGGGTTGTTATTTTAATTTGCAGATCTATTTTAGCTTCATCAAAAGTGCCAGGTCATTTAAATTAAAGTAATTAATCTATGTAACATAATCCAAGATTTCTTTGAACTTAAATGTCCATGTCAACATAACTAATGTTGCCTGTTGTAGTAACTTTTTCTTCGTACAATCGATGTAACTGACTGTAATTAATGGCTATAACAAGTTTGTTTCAGAGGGAAATATGACAAACATCAATCAGCATGCAACAAGTTAAGCATTTATTGGTGCATTGCAGGACATTGCCAGCCCACCGTTATGGATGAACACTTCCAATCAAGTGTGTGTGTGTGTGTGTGTGTGTGTGTGTGTGTGTGTGTGTGTGTACGTGTGTGTGTACGTGTGTGTGTGTGTGTGTGTGTGCCTCCCCTCTGCCTCAACATCAGCAGTTCACAAACATGTACTTAGAAACAAACAATGATACTTTCAAAAGTGTGAAATGACAATTAACAGTTGACAGATGTGGAATACACAGCTGGAGAACAAGGCATTTACTCAGAGGGGCAATAAAGGAGGAAGCAAAGGACTGTGGGTAAGTGTAGCAGTTGAGCCTAAATGGGACGACTGAACTGCTTGAACAATCATTAATAGAGAACAATGGAAACACACAGTGGAAGGCCGGGGCCTTCAGATGAAAATGGTTGGTCACCAAAGTAAAAGCAAACCAATACTTCTGGTAAATGGAAGAGCGAACCATTAAACCATAGCCTAGCATTAAAGTGTCCTCTGGGGCCTGACGAGGTCTAAATACTTAACATGTCTGAGCAGAACATCTGGGAAATGGGAGACATGTCAGAGTGTGGACGGAGCCCAGAGGAACAAAAGGAGCGTCTCCTTTGAGCTCAGTGGCCATCGAACGCTTCACAGATACTAAATGTCAATTTAGTAAAGTCAAAACAGAAAAATTTGCATTAGCAAAACCTTTGATAGACAAAATAAGAACTTGACATGAATGACAAAGTTTAACACTCAGGCATGAGAGGAGTTCTCTGAGCACGATCTCAGATGGTTCTCCTCAGCAGCCTGTTTCTTAACCCATGCACAGTGAGGACCGCTGTCCTCCAGCGATGTCCATCAGGACCTTGGAATGACGTCACATGTGTAGCTTCGTTCTTCTGGATCGTCTATGTTGAGAGAAAAGAAGACCCATCAGCAAGGCAATGGCACATGGGATGTCCTTCAGATCGAGAGGACCACTGCTGTGTCAATGATGTCTTCTCCGTCCTTCACATCACAACACCAGCTTTCATCACTGTGTGTACGTGTCCTCATCATCTGTGGCCTCCACAAGAGAAATCTATGACCATCTTCAATTGTTTCTTAGCAATGTTTATATGTTGACATCCACAGAACCAGAAACAAGAACACCATTTCAGACACGTTAATAACAATCATCACCTGACCAAAGGGCCACAAAATGTTCCATTTGTTGCTTCAGGCTAAACTTGGTGAAGAAACTTGAATTTGATGATCTAAGCTGGACAGATCTTTTCAGCCATTTTTGTAAAGGAATGGAGTGCAGTGTTTGCCACAGATTTTCAGAAAAACTCATGTAAATTTCTCACTGTCATCAGCTCAGGAGTCAGCATTTTCCTTTTTTTGTTTGGTTTTTTTTTCCCCCCTTGGGCTTTGCATTTATTTTGAAGGGACAGCTGGAGAGAGACAAGGTTGCAGAGAGAAAGTCAGAGGGGGTTTGACACGCAGCAGCAGGACTGTCAGATGGACTTAAACCCAGGGTCGCTGCAGCAGCCGAGCTCGACCAAGACCACCGAGGTCACCAGAGCTGATCACTGACAGGGGGAATCAATTTGTTGTGTGAGCCAAGAGCAGAAAAATCTTTGTCGCGAAAAGAATTTATTAAACACATAAGGCGCATATTTTTGTCTGACACCTGCAGAAAGCACACGTTTTTTGAACTGTATTTTTATTAAACATGAAACAACACAACACAGAACATTCCTTGACAGCATCACAGCTTCTGTATGACAGTTCGACAAAACAAGACAAAACATTTGGGTCCAGAAGTTGAATAATAATAATGAAAGAAAAGTACATGAATAAATAAAGGGACAGTTAAGATATGACAGTGTCCTGGACTGCCGCCACTCCGGACAAAGGGAGGATGCTGGGGGACGTCTGAGGGATGGGGGCTGACCTCCTTGATGCTGATCGAACTGGGGGCCCTGACCACGGGCTGCTGGCTGGGGGTTCCGCTGTGCACTGGGGGCCTGGGCCCTCCCTGCCCTCTGACTGCACGGTGGTGGGCCCTCTGCCCGGATCTCCGGACAGTGCCCCTTGGTGCTCCAATCTGACCCCTGGACCAGGGAGGCTAGACTCCCTGTCGGCTGGTTGCAGTGGTGACGGGGTGGTCAGCGGGGCCAGTCTGGAAGTTGGCCCCCTGCAGGTCTGGCCCATTCCTCAGCCCCTCTCATTGCCTCTCTGTCCCATCACATCACATCTTATGTATCACTAGGCCTTGAGGGGTTGGACCCCCCAATTTTAATCACATCGTAGACATTTAGGGCTTGGGGGAGTGCATGAGGATGTACTGGGAGACTCTGCCGTCTGCAACCGGCGGGGCTCCCATGCCCTGGGTGCCTCCGCCAATTTTAACTACATTCTAGTGATCCACATCATCACATCTACATTCCCATGCACAACATGCACCCTGCATCATGTTGGGATGGGGGGCCAGCTGGGGCAGGGAGTGGGTCCAGTGCTGCCTCCTTTGCTAACTGCACCATTGCAGGCCTGGGGGCCTGGCCAGGGCTCTTTGGGGGGGGGGGGGGGTGGTCCTCTTCCCGGCGTGGTGATTGGGCTGGGGTTGGTCATGGGCCCTGCTGTTGTACGGTGGATCGCTCGCTGGCGGTTTCACTAAGTCTGAGGTGCCCTGGACCGTATCAGCATCTATGGAGTTCTCAGCCCCTGTATGGAAGAAGATGAGAGTATGATTGTTTTGTCCGGGGATGGCGGTCCTGGGTGTGCGTGCCTTCGGCTCACCCCGGCGGGTGGGCTGGGCCTCTCCGGGGAATGGGGGGTCCTGGCTGGCTGGCTGGC
Source organism: Aulostomus chinensis (assembly GCF_037954235.1). NCBI lineage: Eukaryota > Metazoa > Chordata > Actinopteri > Syngnathiformes > Aulostomidae > Aulostomus > Aulostomus chinensis. The sequence continues at coordinate 25,280,203 of NC_141340.1, read as the reverse complement.
TGGTGGTGCCCTATAGCCTGAAGCCCTCCTGCTCTGGGGGGAGGGGGAGAACAGGGGATGAGTAGAGGGGATGGGGATCGTGGGTTGGGGGGTGGGTAGCTCTGTTCGGGGGCGGTGGGCCTGGTCATTGTGGTGGGCTGTGGCTGCCCCGCCTGGGTGTGGGGTGCAGGTGGGTGTCAGCCTCGCCACTGGCGGACCCTTTGCTTTCCTATGGGTCCTGGCATGGGTTGGGCCTGTGGCTGTTTCCTGGGGGAGGGGTGGCCAGGAGCTCCCCGTGTCCTGGGGATTTCGGGGTGCTCTGGTGACCTGGTCCTGACCTGCCTGCCATCCTGGACTGGGGGTGCGATGTCCTGGCCCCCCACAACAGCTACAGCCAGCTACGCACAGCATCCAAGACAAACCGTAGCACACACACATACACGTACACACGCGTATACACACATACACGCATGGAGCGCACAAATGACCCATAAACACACACTCAGACATTTATCTTAAAATTATATTAAACCAAATGGTAAGCCTGCACCGGAAATTCTGCAACCATTGTTTTTTTTCTTTCTTTTTCTTTTGTTGTTGTTACTTTTTCTTATTTTGTTTATTTGTTTTTTGTTTGTTTTTGTTTGTTTTTGTCTGTTTGTTTTGTTTTTTGTGGGTTTTTTTATTGTTGTTGTTGTTTTCTGCTATTGCTGTTGTTGTTTTTGTCTCCCCCCCCCCTTGTCTTCGCTGTCCTGTCCCTTCTCTCTCACCTGTCCTCAGTCCGGTAGCTTCATCAATGAACCAACACCATTCCTAATAAAGTTAAACATAAATGGCAATAGGAGGAGTTTATCAGGTTCCTCCTTTGCAGAATAAAACTGCTTCAGTACAACAAGGCACCAGGAACATGCTTGCCTCAGCTACTGAACAGGACAGGTAAAAAAAATAAAATAAAATATGACAGCCCTGTGTAGGGTTCCCCTCAGTTAGAGAGATATCTTGTTATGGGGAGCCACTTCCTCACAAAGACATCAGACCTTAAAGGTAATTGAGCAGTTAAAGCCTCCATTCCATGCACCTCCTCCAGCTTCTGTTGCCATTGTGCCACTGTAGGTGGCTGTAAATTCATCCATTTTATTGTCACTATTTTCCTAGCGGTCATCAAGAGTATATGTAACAGATACTTTTGGGCTCTGATGTACATGTCGAGGTGTACATAGGAGTTAAATCGAGAAGAAACTGACTTGGTGTGAATAATAAGTCGATTATCTATCTTGTTTTTTACCTCCTTCCAAAAAGGAAGCATCACTGGGCCGTCCCAAAATATGTGCGAATGCTCGCCAACCATTCCACATTTTCCCCAACAGTATATTGCATTTCGGTTATCTACAAATTTGGAAATCACAGAGGGTGTCTTAAAAAACCTCGTCTTCATCTTCCAATCAAACTCCTTCCACATGTTACTATTAACACCCTTATGACATCCAACGCATATCGTTTCCCACTCTCCATCCTCAGTTCTAATATTTAACTCCAGCTCCCATTCATTGTTGATATAAAAAGTATTGTCTGGTGTATCCAGTAACAGATTTCTGTATATATGGGAAACATGCTTTTTGTTGGGTAGCTGATGTTTAATTATATTAATAAAGTAAGTTTCTATGTTTGTTGGAGCATTTTTAATTGTATTCCAGTCCTGATGGCTTGTGATGTAATGCCTTCTCTGAAAATAGCGGAACATATCACTTTGAGCTAGAAGGAATTTGTCTTGGAGATATGAGAATGGCTGTAAAACATTGTGACAAAACATCTGGTCAATAACTCTTCGTTCTCTGCCTGCCCATCTCTTAAAGTGATATCTGTTATTGAGGGGGGGGAAGTCCAGATTTCCATCGATCTGCATCGCCCGTGAAAGGGCAGCTGTCCCCCTAATTCTCTTCTGGACCATTGACCATACTTTTAAGGTGTGTTTCACCCATACAGTTTTGATTTCCAGTTTCATCTGGGACTGCTTTCTCAAAAACGCTAGAGCAGATAGAAGTGTACCTGGCAATGAATTCTGCTCTATGTTTACCCTTCCCGACTCCATATCATTGTTAATCCAGGCTACCACTGCTGTTAGTTGCGCTGCCAAAAAATAATATTTTATATTAGGGAGGCTGAGTCCACGCTGATTCTTCCCAAGGGGGAGCATTTTCACTCTCACCCTTAGTCTCTTATTTTTCCGTATGAATTTAGATATAAGCTTGTCCAGCATATTGAAGGCTGATGTCGGGATCCCGATTGAGACTGATTGAAACAAGAACAAGAGTCTGGGAAGTAGGTTCATTTTAACAGCCTCTACTCTACCCAGAAGGGATAACGGTAGCACATCCCATTTTGCCAACTCATTTCTAAATATCTAAAAAAAAAATTTATAGTTCGCCTGGTATAGCTGTGTTATTTGAGGAGTAAGTGGGATCCCTAAATATCTGAAACCCCGTTTAGACCTGCGAAAGGACACTATATCATCAAGCTGGCGAGGCCATGCCCCAGACACCATCATTGCTTCTGATTTACTGGGGTTAACTTTATACCCAGATACTAGACCATATTCATTAAGATTTTGTAGGAGAGCCGGGACTGAGTGGACAGGATTTTCAATAAATAATAATATGTCGTCAGCGTATAAAGCTATTTTGTGTTAGGGTTGCTTCTAATCAATTCTGCTAGGGTCTCAATGCCAAGAGCGAATAGGGCTGGCGAAAGTAAATGGTAAATGGACTCAATTTTATACAGCGCTTTTCTACCTTAGCGGTACTCAAAGCTCTTCACAGTGTCGTCTCATTCACCCATTCACACACACACTGGAGTGGAGGCTGCCATGCAAGGCACCAACCTGCTCATCAGGAGCAATTATGGGTTCAGTATTTTGCTCAAGGACACTTCAACATAGTCACCGGGGTCAGGGATCGAACCAGTGACCCTTTGGTTGCTAGACGGCCACTCTACCCCTGAGCCATGCTGCCCACAAAAGTGCATCCCTCTGCCTGCCAGCATTGGCCATTAACTCTGTCTCTTGACCGCGAGTTAATATAAAACACTCCAATCCAACTCAGAAAAGTTTCAGTAAAGCCCATATAGGCCAGTCTTTGCTCCAAAAATGTCCAATCCAATCTATCAAATGCTTTCTCAGCATCTAGGCTGAGAAGCAGTGATGAAGTCTTTCTCTTCGAAGCAATAGATTGTAGATTTAGAGCTCGTCTAACATTATTGGTGCCCTGCCGCCTGGTGATGAACCCCGTTTGATCTGAGTTAACTAATTTCCTAATGTATATTTGTAGTCTATTTGCCAAGATAGAGGTCAAGATTTTTAAGTCCTGACAAAGCAAACTTATAGGCCGATATCCCTTACATTGAGTGGGTTCCTTTCCATCTTTGTGTATGACTGTGATTATTGCCTCTGACCAAGTTTTTGGGGGGTCCCTTTCATCCAGTGCATAGTTAAAAACCCGACATAAAATTGGGGCTCGCTCGTTAACAAAAACTTTATAGTATTCCCTAGAATATCCATCAACACCCGGGGATTTACTATTCTTTAACTTGCTAATGCTACCTATAATTTCCTGTACTGTTATGGGGGAGCACAGACTATCATATCAGCCTCAACCTGTGATAATCTGTTCAATTGAATCGAATCTAGTAGTTTTGTAAGTTTCTCCTTCTTCCCTGATAATTCTTGACCTTCATATAATTTTTTACAATATGCAGCAAACACCTCTGCTATTTCTTTTGGTTGAATGGTAATTCTATTCGTGTCAGGGTGTTTAATTTTAGGTACCGCACGGTTCGATTGAGCTTTCCGTAACTGAAAAGCCAATAACCTACTTGCTTTATTGCCCATTTCATAATATTTTCTTTTCACAAATCTGAGCATTCCCTCTGCTTTCTATGTAAGTAGATCGTCTAATTTTTGTCTCTCTTGTTTTATTTGGCCTAATATATCCCGTCTTCTTGATATTTGATGTTCTTTTTCTAACCTCATAATTTCAGTCTCCAATTCAAGTCTCCTGGCTTCTCTTTGTTTTTTCATTCATGACGTAATTTGAATGATGTGTCCTCTCATAACAGCTTTGGCACCATCCCATAAAATAGATGGAGGAACATCTCCACTGTCATTTATGTCAATATATTCTTTTAGCCTGTCACGTAATTCCTGTTGGATTGGGAGGTCATTCAATATTGAGGCGTTAAGTCTCCAATATCTGAATTGTTTTTCTTGACCTAAATTTATTTTCATCTTAATGGGGCCATGATCCGATAAAGTTATGGGTTCTATCCTACACTCTGTCACTCTATGTACATCAGCCTTTGAAACAAGAAACATATCTAATCTAGAGTAGCTCCCATGAACTTGGGACCTGTATGTGTCGTCTCTGGGATGATGATATCGCCATATATCGATCAAGCCCAATCCATCCATCATTCCCAGAACTGTAGCTGATTTTATAGTTCGAGGTCCCTTCTCCGCAGGTAGTCGGTCCACACTTGAATTTAGTACACAGTTTTAGTCCCCCCGACCACTATGATTCCCTCCCCTTCATCTGCCAATTTGGAAGCTATTTTCTTAAAAAAAATTGGACAGTCCTCATTTGGTGCATACAAATTCAAGAATGTAACTCTATTTTCCCCAATTGTACCGATCACCATTATATACCTACCTTCCTTGTCTTTCAGTACTTTTTTGCTGTTAAAAAAACATTCCTTCTGAATAAAATAGCAACCCCTCTTTTCCTCCCTCCAACATGAGATGCGCTGTATATTTGTTCCACCCAATCCCTCCTTAATTTCAGGTGTTCTGCCTCAGACAAATGTGTCTCTTGTAACATTGCAACTGAACAGTGTAAAGCTTTAAGTCGATTAAGTATTTTCTTTCTTTTAATTGGACTTTCCAGACCCATTATGTTGTAGCTAACCACAGTCAAACCATCCATGTCACACTACTTTTAGTCCTTGCTGTCATAATGCTTTATAGTTAGCTTATACATGCCAAATGCACTGTCACCTGCTGTAAAAATCCTATCAGTCATCAAGGAAGTAACACAAAACAGAACAGAAACTATGTACAATTTCCAATAGAAAACATCAAAAACCAAACACATCAACCTGGCTTCCAAGTCCTCAACTGGCCTATCTTCAATCGTGACCAGTCCCCATGTGGAACCGGGCAGAGGGTGGCGGAATTCCTCCGGGATAATGTCACATTGTGCAGGAGTCCCACTCTGTTGGGTAAACTGCTGCGGCCCTATGTTGGCTGAGTGTGAATCACTCATGAAGTCAATTATGGCTGATGCCTCAATCCAAAACGACGTTATAATATGCTATTGTTACATTCTGGGCTTGGCAAAACATATATAAGTGTAATTTTTTCTTCTTTTTCCCTTCCCAATAAACCTGAAACAAAATTTCAGAAAAAAAACTCAAATAATGATATTTATAAACCCAACGACACCACTCTGGTAGGAGGATAGTAAAAACCTTTAACTTCAGCCCATCTAACAGAAAATTGTTCAAGCTGTTCAAAGCTTATCTAAAAAATAATAATAATAATAATAATAATAATAATAATAATAATAATAATAATAAACCTTACTTCTTGCAAAGGAAAAAAAAACCTGCAGTCGTCTGTAAACATGCTGACTCTCCGCCCACCTCGGTTGGCGTCCCGTCTCTTCCACCTGTGTCTGGCCAGCTCTTGCTCCACTTTATCTCGCTTGTCAATTCAGACCTGGATATTCAAATCCTTAAGTACCGGCGCTGCGTCCATCACAGTCTGGAAAGTTTTTTCCTCGGAGCCCACTGTCATCCTTAGCCGACCTGGGTACGTGCACTTCGCTTTAATATTTTAAAAACTGTTTAACAACGTATCTGACTTGGGCGCGTTTCCTCTGCAGCTCAGGTGAATAGTCATTATCAAAGTAGATCTGCCCCTCAGCCATCCTCACTGTGCGCTTCCAGGCTTGCTGCAGGATCTGCTCCTTCACTGTATAGTCCGCGAATTTAATCACGATGGAGCGAGGGGGGTCATTTTCTTTTGGCTTCGGCTTAAGCGCTCTGTGCGCCTGGTCAATCCTGATGTCATCTTCTGTTAACAGCAGATCAGTCAGCACCCTCGGCAGTAGCTTTTTGATGAAGGCCACCATGTCCTTTCCCTTGCTTCCTTCAGGAACCTGATACAGCCTTAAGTTTGGCCTTCTCGCCCGGTTCTGGAGGTCCTCACATCGTTCCATGAGTTCTGCCTCACGCTGTAGTAGAAAGCCAATGGCTTTTTCGTGAGCCACGGTGGTCTCCTCCGTGGTTGTTATACGCTCTTCTGCGTCAACAACCCTCTTTTCCAGCTTTGTTAGCTGTGCAATTACACCTCCAACTGACGTTTCAAGGCTTGTGAATGATTCCCTGGTTTGACCTTTAAATTCCTTTACATCCATTCTCATCTGTAAAATGTCTTCCCGTATGTCTCGGTTCGATTGGACGATAGCTTGCAGCATCTCCTCCATATTTTTAGCAGCTGCTTCACCACCTTTGCTAGTGCTAGCTCCATCAGGCTTAGCAGGCTTGTTAGCTTCAGTTGTTTCCGACAATTTTTCCTCCCCTTCTTTATTTCTAAACTGATATCTGGAAAGTCTATCGGAAGTGTTTGTCTTTGCGGTGTCATTGGGCATGTTTTTGCCAAGTCTTGTTCAAATGTCATTTGGAAAGTTGGCTAATCAGCAGAGCTCAAACTTTTTTGTCCTATGCGAACATGGCGCCGCCAGAAGTCCCAAAAGCACACGTTTATTACAAGCTGCAGCCTGGTCCCTCGCCATCTTGTCTCAGCAGGTGGATATTTTTAATGACTATGGCCGATTCACCAAGGAGATGAGACGGGTCTTCAACTATGCGGTGACGGGTAGGCAGGCCGTGGGCCGACTCCTGGACCTGCAGCAAGGGACGAGTACCGTGTCCGAGTACACGGTGAGTTTCCGCATCTTAGCGGCTGAGAGTGGGTGGGGAGAGTCGGTCCTTCGGATGCTGATCCTTAAGGGGTTAGCAGGAGAACTTAAGGATGAATTGGCGGTGCGCGAGGAGTGTTCCTCACTTAACGCGCTTAATTGGTAATGCCATTTGGGCGAACTAATGCTCAAGTAGATTTTCAGTGCTTAGTGGATGATGTGCTCTGAGATATGCTCGATAAAACTTTGTTTATTTAGATGATATTTTAATCTTTTCTCACACCATGGAAGAACATGTATCCCAGGTGCGCAAAGTGTTGCAAAGACTGCTGGAGAACAGGTTGTTTGTAAAAGCTGAGAAGTGTGACCTCTGTAAAGTTTTTAGGGTAGGTGATTGAGAAAGGACAGCTGTGAGCAGACCCTGTAAAATTGGAAGCGGCAAAGGACTGGCCGGCCCCCACGAACCGTAAGCAGCTACAGCATTTCCTTGGCTTTGTGAACTTTAATCGCAGTTTTGTGAGGAATTACAGCCGCTTGGTGGCACCACTCACCCGCCTGACGTCTTCCAAGTTTTTCATGATCTTCCATTGAGCAAACCGCATTTGACAAGCTCAAGACCATGTTCACTAACGCTCCTGTCCTCATTCACCCAGATCCAGAGCAGCAGTTCGTGGTCGAGGTTGATGCCTCGGACACCGGGGTTGGGGCACTTCTCTCCCAGCGCCTGGCCACTGACAACAAGCTCCACCCCTGCGCCTTCTTCTCCTGTCGCCTCACCCAAACACAACTACGGCGTGGGAAACTGGGAACTTTTGGCGGTGGTCCTAGCGCTCCAGGAGTGGAGGCACTGGCTGGAGGGGGCAGCTCACCCATTTATCATTTGGACCGATCATAAGAACCTCGCCTACCTCCGCACTGCACTGTGCTTGAAACCCCGACAGGCCCGCTGGGCCCTGTTCCTCAGCCGTTTCTGTTTCATTATCACCTACTGGCCCGGCTCACGGAACATCAAGCCGGACGCCCTCTCTCGGCAGTTCACTGTGGAGGAGAGAGAGTCCACACCAGAAACCATCTTGAACCCGGAGAGTGTGCAGGGGGCCGTGCAGTGGCAGGTGGAACGGGAAGTCAGGGAAGCTCTTCAGGGACAGCCCGCTCCCAATGGATGCCCACCGGGTCGGCTGTTTGAGCTGCCCTCTGCAAGAACATCTGTCCTCACCTGGGGGCACACATCCAAGGTGGCCTTCCACCCAGGCATTCACCGCACTCAGGCCCTCATTCAGCAGCGTTTCTGGTGGCCATCCATGGCGGCGGATGTCAAGGTGTGTGCATGCAGCAAAACCTTGTACCTTGTACCGCCCCCCGTCTGGGCTCCTGCAACCCCTACCCATACCATCGCTCCCATGGTCACACATAGCAGTGGACTTCATGACAGGACTACCTCCCTCCAAGGGTAACGATACTATCCTCACCATTGTTGACCGTTTCTCCAAGACAGTACACTTTTTACCCTTCCCAAACTCCCCACCGCCTTGCAGACAGCTTATCTATTAGTGACCCATGTCTTCAGGCTACAGGGCATCCCACAGGACATCGTCTCGGACCATCTCCCGGGTGTGGACGGAGTTCTGCTGGGCCCTGGGAACCACCTCCAGCCTCTCGTCAGGTTACCACCCCCAAACCAATGGGCAGACAGAGAGAGCCAACCAGAGCCTTGAGTCCTCTTTGCGCTGCGTCAACTCCCGCCTCCCATCCGCCTGGGCCACGCACCTACCGTGGGTAGAGTATGCAAACAATTCCCTTGTCAGCTTGGCCACCGGCATGTCACCCTTTATGGTCACTTCTGGTTATCAGCCCCCTCTGTTCCCAAGCCAGGAAACTGACGCGGCGGTCCCCTTAGTCCAGGCTCTGTTCCGCCGGGTGCGACGAGTATGACGGGAGGCCAGAGCAGCATTGGGAAGGACAGCGGCGCGTAACCAGTGCATAGCGGACCGGCGCCGGGTCCCCGCTCCAGTCTACCGGGTGGGGCAACAAGTCTGGCTCTCCGCTCGAGATCTTCCACTCCAGACACTCCCGCAAACTTGCACCCCGATACGTAGGCCCCTACCCCATCGAAAATGTAATCAGCCCCAGCGCTGTCCGACCCCGCCTCCTGGACTCCCTGAATGTGCACCCCGTGTTCCATGTCTCTCTCCTCAAGCCGGTATCGAGAGCCCCCTCCGGCGCCCCCCCCCCCCCAACGTCTTGTCGATGGCCATCCGGCCTACACCATCAGCAAGATCCTGGATGTGCGCAGGCGAGGGAGAGGCTTTCAGTGGTTGGTGGACTGGGAGGGGTACGGCCCCGAGGGTGGCACGCTCCCTCATGCCAGGCCAGGTAGGACCCCAGGTGGCATCCATAGGGGGGGGGGGTACTGTCATGGTTTTGTGTGTAATCCTTTTTTCCCATCCCTGCAGGCATGGCGAGGGGCAGGGCAATCGGTCCCTGGAGAACTGATTTTGTGTTACCTTAATAAACCACCTTGTACGCCACTCAGCAATCTTGGGTCCTGATTCCTGTGCCTCCTGTCACACAGAGTCCCTGAAGAAGATGGATGAGAGGGTAGGAGCTGGTCCAGCATGGCCTCCTGATATTTAATGGTTGACAGCAAATGAAGCTTTCTTCATCCATGATTGTATCATGTACCTTTGATCACTGGTTACCAGGGCAACAGCATCTGTGTCTTTCATGCAGCCGCTCATTCTAACGCTCTGCTCCTTTCTTGGTAGCATATTGAGACGCAGCACAGGATGGTGGAGCTGCTGGCCTCCCAGTTCCAGGTGTTTATATTTTCAGTTTAAATGTCTGTGTGGTTCCTGTCCTGTTCCACCACCTCAACATCTGGGCATCACTTTTGTTTCCACAGAGGTTGGAGGATCAGATTGCTAAGGCCCAGGACAATGCTCAGGCCCTACGACAGGAACTAGCCAACAAGGAACACGCGTGTAACATGGTACAAAGAGAACCTGAAGATATTTCATGGAAGCCTTTGTTCTTTGCATGCTAACACTAACCACTTCTTGTCACAGCTGCTGAATCAACACAATGAGGACGTAGAGAAGATGGAGCTGATGAGGACGTGTCATGTGTTTTCTCCGCAGAATTCGTCCCAGAGCCGGAGGAGGACGATGACTGGAGTAGCCCAGAAGCGCTGCAGGAAAGACTGGGAGACCTTCTACAGCTCCGTCATGAGGCCAACAGCTGTCAGAGGCAGCTAGTAGAACGTTACACCAAGGACTTTGGTTTTTACCGGGTCAGAGTTTAATTTTCTTCAGATGGAGGAATAAAATCAGGAAAATTAACTAACCTTTAATGTTGGCTCCTTTCACATTGGGTGTGTGTGTTTCTAACCTAACTGCCCCCCCTGCACCATCAGACCTCCTCCACCTGTTGGTGCAGGCCAGTCCGGTGTGACCTCTGTCTCAGTCTATCAGCCAGTAGGATGCCTTCACTGACTGAATGTCAGAACTCCATTCCAGCTGATTCACCTCTATAATTCTACTGATGTCTGTTTATTCAGGCGCTGCGTTGGAGTTCTGATGTATTCAATGTACATGTAAACAGTGTATTTATGACACACCAGGGTCTTGAATCTGGCTCAGTTTACGAGAAGTCTTTTACCTAAAGGGAGAGATGACTTGTTTCCTCACTTGTGCTCACTCAACTGTAACCATCCTATCTCTATAGACACACACAACAGATGTGAAACTCTTCTTCTGAGATCATTTTTCTCCTCCTGCATCCTCTCTTTAAGCTGAATGGACCGCTGGGAGGTGCTGGGCGGAGGGATTTTACACCACCAAAGAAAGTACTCCCGAGCATTCCTCTTAAAATCAGCTTAGTCCTGCCATTAAGCTGTTTTTTTCTTAGCGTGGGGACTTCTCTACCTACAGGCACTGAACAGATCGGAATCTTTCACACAATCCCAGCTTTTAGTGACAGCGTCATCTGCTAGACACACATCCTTTTTTAAAAGTGCCTGTAACTTCTTCAAAGTGTAATCCTGTCCCAGCGCATGCACATTTTGCATCTCTTTAACAATTGTCTGTATGGTTGAAAGCTGGAAGAAGGAGCTGCCCTTGCAGTTTTAGGAAGAAGCAAACATTTCTGAGGAAAGTCTCATAATATATTTTTAAACGATGATTTCACTGGAAATGTGTTTCTACAACCAGTCACAGGACGTGCCACAGGTCGCCCCTCCGCTAAATGCTCCTTTAGGTGCCATGGAAGTTCCTTCACTGTGTGAAATTGACGTGCTCACAGTGAAGTCGTGCATTTTCAATCGTAACAATGGCTCTAGCAGTAACAGAGGGCTGGGCAGATTGTGAACACGATAAAAAACAAGCCTTAAAAGCTGCATACGTGTAAAATGTCCGACACATTTGAAAAAACATGGTTCGTTTCTATGAATTCTGCAGTGCAGCACATAACCCCTCAACGTCTCTAGCCTTTTGCTGCAAAGCGGCAGGAAATCATTTTTGTAAACTTACCAAAGTGGCAGCTTTTTAAGTTTGTGACCTCCTCGACACACGCTGTAAAAACTGCGGTCAGCAGGAAAATGTGAAAAGTAAAGGCGAGCATTAGCCTGACATGCAACAGTGATTCACTGACATTACCCGGGCCTGATAGTTGGCGTTATCACCGTTAAATACACCCTGCTCTGTCACAAAAAGCTCGTATCTTACTGACACAGGTCAAGTTTTTAAAGTTTGAAAATGCGTCCCGCTTTAGTGTTGTGTCGCGCCAACATGGCGTATTGCACACGGCTCCAACACAGCCATCAGAGCAGCTTGTTCTCTGTCACAAGCCACACATGAGCTTGCTGACCTGGCTGTTCCAGCGATAATTACATCGTCCAATGGGGAAACAGTATCAGACTCTCCCTCAGTGAAGTGACCAACCAAGCGGCAACCTTCAGCGGCTGGCGCCAATGCAGAAGTGCAAGGTGTTGTCTCTACCCCTCGTTAGCCCCTCCCTCTTAGATATGATCAATGTGTTGCTGTTATCTGGTTAAGTCCCACGGTCCTTTAAAGTGGCAGTAATTGGACCCCTTCTCAAAAAAGCAACCCTGGATCCAGAAATTTTGGCCAACTACAGACCAACATCACATCTTCCTTTTCTCTCCAAAATTCTGGAGAATAGCAACAGCCTATTAGAGGATTTCCAGTCAGGTTCCAGGTTCATCCTAGCACAGAAACAGCACTCGTCAGAGTTACCAATGACCTCCTACTAGCATCAGATGAGGGACTGGTCTCTGTGCTGGTCTTATTAGATCTAAGTGCAGCTTTTGATACCATTGACCACCATATCCTTTGACGGAGACTGGAACCTGTCATTGGCATTGAAGGAACCACACTAAACTAGTTCAGGTCATATTTACTAGGTCGATCTCAGTTTGTACTAACAAATGATTAACCCTCTGAAACCACTGCAGTCAGTTATGGTGTTCCTCAAGGCTCTGTGCTTAGACCAGTCCTCTTCAGCCTGTACCTGCTTCCTCAAGGTCACATTATTAGGAAACACTCAATTAATTTTCACTGTTATGCTGACGTCACACAGCTGTACTTATCAATGCATCCACATGAAATAAATCAGCTGACTAAACTGGAGGCCTGTCTAAAGGAGATAAAAATGAGGATGACCCATCATTTCCTTTTATTAAACTCCAATAAAACCAAAGTCATTGTCCTGGGCCCAAAACATCTTACAGACACCCTATCTAATGAGACATGTACCCTGGAAGGAATTACCTTGGCCCCCAGCACGACTGTAAGGAACCTCAGTGTTCTCTTCGATCAGGATCTGTCCTTTCATGCCCACATTAAGCAAATTTCTAGGACTGCCTTCTTCCCTCTACGTAACATCGCTAAGATCAGACACATCCTGTCTCAAAAAGATGCAGAAAAACTAGTCCCTGCCTTTGTCACTTCCAGGCTGGATTACTGCAATTCCCTCCTATCAGGCTGGACTAATAAGTCCCTAAAGACTCTCCAGCTGGTCCAGAACACTGCTGCCCGCATGTTGACGAGAACTAGTAGAAGACACCATGTCTCTCCTGAACTGGCCTCTCTGCATGGCTCCCTATCAGATTCAGAATAGAATTAAAAATTCTCCTTCTAACATACAAAGTCCTCAACAATCAGGCTCCTTCATATTTGACAGAGCTCATATTCCCCTATTATCCAGCTGGAACCCTTCACTCCCAGGATGCGGGGTTACTGGTGGTTCCTAGAGTTCTAACTCATCTTCTTCTCCGGAGCCTTTGGGCTCCCCTCATCCCAGATCCCGCGTGCTGCTGGAGGAGGCTGCAGACCTGAAGAGGCTCCAGTTGCCACCCGTAGCTCCACCTGCTCACGTCCCCGTCTGTCCATCAGTCTCTCCTCCTTTCTCTCTCTCTTTATCTCTGTCCCACTCTTTCCTTCTGCATAAATGTCTTCCTACATTATCTGTCTTTGTCTCTCTCCTGCTCTCCTGCTCTCTCTCCGTCCCCATTGAGCCTGGATCTGCTCGACGTTCCTGCCTGTTAAAAGGAAGGTTTTCGTCGCAGCTGTTGCAGGATGTGCTGCTGATGGAGAATTGTTGGGTGGAGGTTCATTGAAGGAGTGTGGTTCTAGACCTGCTCTACCTGTAAAGCGCTATATAAATAAAATTGACTTGACTTGACTTGACTTGCAGTACCACCACAGACCACTAGGAGCTGCAGAGGCTGTAATGTGGGGAGTGGGAGGCAGCAGTGCAACTTTTGGATGCAGGCTGCCGTCAAAAATCTACCTTTAGCCTCATATAATTAGGACCAGACTGAAGTATTATTTCTTGCTCCATAATGGTTTGGCTTTACAAGGCCATATTAAAAAAAGTGCTTTTACAGGTTTCTAATATGGGTCTGCTGTGCTCACAGCCCAGTGCTCACAGCCCAGTGCTCACAGCCCAGTGCTCTGACTGTAAAGACCCATCATTTCAGGTGGGATGGAAAAACCATATGCAACACACCACAGATGACATCACACCAACATCACGTGACACCTCTGATGAAGGCTGCAGAAGCAAGGTAGCCAAAACTGTCAGGTAAAACATTTCACATTTCAGGCCTTAAGAGAGGGGGGGGGGGGGGGGGGGGACTGTTTTAATGCCTGTAAAGACCTTTGACCCTTGTGGGGCCAACCTCAGTGTGGGCAACAGTGCATATTTGTGGCAGCATTTATCTTTTTACATTAGATATGACACTGATTGTGTGTGTGGTCGGTACATCTGTGATTTACACTTTCCTCCATCCAAAATACACAAGGTAGCAAGGAAATGGGTATGAATGAGCACGTCACATTGAGCTTGTACTGAATTAGACTTTTCATCATGATACAAACAAATAGCTTGACTCACTCATATCCTTTTTTTGGCTGTGTTCCGTCTTCCTGTGAAGAGATGCTCATGGCTGATGCGCCACCTGATCAGGTGCTCAGTCTGTTCATCTGTCCCTAAGAAACACACATGTAACTGGAATTGAAAAGTTTGAAAAAAGGTGGTGCAGGTAGTGACCTGACTGTTGTTTGGGTCTGCCCCCTGTCCCCTAAGTCATTTTACATAAAAGGTAGTTGGCTGGAAAATTGGAATAGCATTTGTAAGGGTTATGGATTGGGTATCATTAGCTTTCTGTAGTGCTATTCAAGGATGCCAAGTGGCAGTACAATTATATTTTGCATTGTTCCCTCATGTGGTGATCAAAAAGCATGGTAGTTGTGCTACCAAGCACTGGCGTGCACTGAGGAGGCATATATCTACCCAAGTAAGTTGACTCTTGACTTATGCATGTATGACAGTTATTGTGACATGACTGCAGATTGATGAGAGAGTGAATTCGTTGCAACTTACATCTGTACTGTAGCGGTCCTGCCTGCTCCTGCTGCTCCTCCATAGCTTTAGCGCTGCAAACAGCCAACGTTCCTGTTGCATAGGAATGGGAGACTGTTGGTGGCGCAAACTTGGCTTGTGCATCCACAAGTTTTTAGGGGACGAAGAAGAGGTCCGTGGTGCATTGTGGACCATAGGTTGCTCCATAGGATGCACCTGAACCGACCTACAATGTGGGCGTGTTTAGGCTGGAATTTAGGTTGCAACGTAGGTCGCTACTCGCGCCAGTTGTGGTTTTGGACAGCCTCCGACCTGCTCTGAGACCTATGATCAGACCTACTTGGCTATTCGGACACAGCAAGAGTTGTGTCACGACCCCTGTCTTGTGTTTCCTGTTGTGTTGTATTGTCAGTGGTTGGGTCAGAATTGCCAAGTACCAACCTACGTCCTCCTGCTACGTCCTACTCCTACAACCTAAACACGGCGGCACCATTCAGACACCCTAGAAGATTGGTGGTGAAGCACGACCTCTGCTGGCAGAACACAGATACTGCAATTAGGTAGACAGCACCAACGAAAGCCCCACCTGCTGGCCTGACTGTGGGACTGCACTCCACTCTGAGCGCCCCTCCATTCATTCTCTATTATTAAGCACATTAACGCACCTGTAAAGGTGTGTTCACGTTTGGTGTAAACACACCTTTAGTCATCAACAATGACTATAAATGTTGGTGTTCATCAGAATGGGAGACTGTTGGTGGAGCAAACTTGGCTTGCAGGTCCACAAGTTTTTCGGGGACGAAGAAGAAGTCCATGGTGCATTGTGGGCCATAGGTTGCTCCGTAGGATGCACCTGAACCGACCTACAATGTGGGCGTGTTTAGGCTGGAATTTAGGTTGCGAAGTAGGTCGCTACTCGCACCAGTTGTGGTTTTGGACAGCCTGCGACCTGCTCTGAGACCTACGATCAGACCTGCTTGGCAATTTGGACGCAGCATGAGTCCTGTCTTCCTGAACCTCCCTCCTGTGATTACCTCATGTGTCTCACCTGGGTGATTCCACCACCTGTGCCTCGTTTCCCTTTGGATTTAACCTCTGTGTTTCCCCTGTTCCGTGTCGGGTCATTGTTGTATTGTTGAACTGTCAGGTTGTGTCGATGTTGCTAACCAAGTGCTTTGTGCAAGTTGTTCGCCGCCAGCCGCCAGTGTCCCCGTCTCAAGCCTCCAGTGTCTCCCTCGTCTCCCCTGCCAGTCTCATTAATAAACCTCTTTTGTGCACCCTCCTCCTCTTCATCTGCTGTTGGGTCTACTTCCCCTCACCACTGCTTCCATGACAAGTTGTTTATAAAGGCAAATTGAGTGCCGGAAACCACCGGGCGGAGTGATTCATGCCATGAAAGAAAGTAGTTCCCCATCAAATCAGCTCTGTCTTGTGCTACTAAATTCTTTTTTCATAGCGTGTTGACTGCGCTATTTACCAGTTGTCCAGACGAGCGTTTGAGAGTGGTTCGCTGGCTATTTGATTAGTTTCAGCGAACGTGAGGGGCTGCACCTTTCACTTCCATTCAAAACGCTGAAATTTCTGAGTAAACATGGATCAAGATGTTGTAATAAATGAATTCCTTCAACCTTTTTCCCCAGGTTGGAAACTAACAACCATTATCTAAGGTATGTTTGCATTTGATTAATGCTGTTGTATTAATTACCTGCTGCATATTAAAAATAGCACATTTAGGACTTTTTATACTGAGAAGAATTGATGTCCCTCACATTTTTCATCTTGCGGACAGCAGAGGCCACAGCAGACCACACGCCCACCTGCAGGATGGACAGGTCGGTCACATGTCCAGTATCATCAGCTGATAAAGACACGCCACCAACATCAGTGACACTGTGATGAAGGTGGAAGAGACTCAAAGCCTGTCAGGTGAGAACCAAAAAGTCACGTGGATTTGAACAAGAAAACGGATACATTTTTTGCTCTAATATGCTTTCTTTCAAAATAGGATGTCTGTTGTTGTTTTTTTTTTTCATTTTAAGGTTTAAAAAAGCAATTAAAATTAAATGGTATTATTTGTTTAAAATTACACAAGTAAGAGAATCAACACTGGCATTTTGCAAAAATCTGATGGGCTTCATTATTCATAAGCATGATTAGACCAGTAGTGTGAAATCCCCAGCTTTGGTGCTTGCTGGCAGTAGCAATAACAGGACGGCCACCCTTTTTCTTGAGGGTCCACAGGCGCCTGGTCTCCTCTCGCTCCTGATAAAGGAACAGCATGAGATCCACATGAGGTGCAGTCTGGCTCTTGGTGCTCTCCCAAAATCCCTACAGAGGACGACTCTGAGGTCTCCAAGACATGCAGTGTTTGTTTTGCCTGATTTTTACACAAATGTCTATCAATGGCAACATTATATACTACATTTTGTTATTTTGCTTCTTTTGAACAAAATCTGATTCCTTGAATTTCACAGTGATCAAACTGCCTTTTTCGCAAGGCCAATCTTTTAAGAAACCTGTGACAAATTTGCTCCTCTTGAATGTAAAACATAGTTGAGTAAGAAAAGGGACGTATAGAGGGAAGGAAAGCATCTCCATCTCATATAATTTGTGGAAGAGATGAATTTACATCTAGTTCTCCATTCCTGAGTCAACGATTCAAGCTTTTCAACGGACTCGAGAACAGTGCCGAAGCACAAGCGTGTCTGTGCTCATTCTTATTAAAAAGAAACAGACAACGGGTGCCAAAGGGCCGAGATGAGGGCCTCTGTTCAGAATGGGGAAAAAAAAACCTCACTCGGCTGAGATTTTAGAATTAAGACAAAGAAAACAACTCATTATGACTCCTAAGAGGCTTTTATTGGGTAGTTGCATAAAGTGTTGTCCAGACAACAAAGTGTTAACTCATCCTTACTTCCGTAGGAGCAGAATGTAACTCTGTTCCAGGAGCCCAAATCCATCTTCCTGAATCCTCTTTCTCATCTTTACTTGATTCTCTGTGTGTGTCTGTGTGTATTTTGCAGTGGGAAGGCGACCCAGACATTGAGGACACTCCTGGGGCTCTCCTCTCTGTGGCAGCTGACACCGGCACCATCCAGGTTCAGGACAGCATTTCTGCTGCGATGGAAGACGAGGTTGTTTTTGGCTGAATCAATGCGTTGCAAATAGATGTTTCAAAGAAACTTACCCACACATTCACCTTTGTTCAGAAAATACTTGTGTGTCTGATGATCACACACCACTCAATTTGAAAAAGCAGTTGTTCAGCAACGTTGAAGGCACCCCTCTGTCCATGGGACATTCCTGGATCTGGTACTTCTAAGTTTGATAACTGGGCACCACGCCTCAAAGGTGGCTGATAGAAAATTCCTTAACTTGCTTAAGTAAGCATTGCTTTGCTCAGGTCAAGTGTGCCGTAAGTGATCGAATGAAACTTCTCCTCTGCTCCATCTTCCTCAACACTTCCTGGCTGCATTTGTTTGTACAACTGGATTTGAGTTTGCTTTGATTCCACCAAAATAGCTTTTTCCCCTCTTAGACGATTCGTTCTTTAGCAGTAATTCTGCCCTAATTGGCACCTTGAAGTAAGAACATTGAAATGTATTCACTGGTATTTAATCTGTTACACATTTATCAGAAGTCTTGTTTGTAATGGCAGAGCATTTTTTTTATCATGTTGACATCACACCTTCATCACATTTGTTGTGTTGCTCATGGAAGAGCATTGCACAGTGGACATCACGTACCTCTATCACTGGTCATTGCTGAAGGAGGTTTTTCTGGCTGAACTAGTTAAACCAGGGCTGGGCAACCATGTGCATGCAGGTTGTCCTTCCAACCAAACACTTAAACAGGTGATTCCACTGATTAACACTCTTCTGTGGCTGAAGGTGTGTTCATCACCCCTGAGTTAAACAAAAGTGTGCCAGATGTTTTGTCAAAGGTCTCTTTAAACCTTGAATAAAAAAACAGTGAACTGAAAGATATGTGAGGTATGTTTGAAGTATAAAATGTTTTGTAAAAAAGCTAAAATTGGATTTGACAGGCGAGAATGGATGGCGAAACTGTGCATTACTAATACAACCATTTACTCATGAATCCTCGCCAGGATCGAAGGTTCTGACTACTTATTTTGATCCATTACATGCGATGAGCATGTGTGCTACTGATTTTTGGTTCTATCATTCATGTGCGCCTGAGAATGAGGCAATCTCATAATTCTGCAACTTATTATAACGAGAAAGCATTTGAGTAAACTGAAGGTATATATTTCAACTTTAGCCAACTCATTAAATATATTTCTGCCACGCAAAAAATATGGTAATAAAAAAGAAGAATTTGAGTAAAAAGATGGTACTCTAAGAAATGAAATGTTGCTTTTACTTAACTGAGTTATGTCAACCGATCCCACAAAACTGTGTTGTTTAAATAGGAAAAGCAAATTACTATTGATGTGAAGAACACGTATTAAGTAAATGTAACTTAACTTCTTACCTTAAAGCTACATGACATTATTATGTTGGATAAACACAACAATTTTATGTTGGGTTTCCTGATACCACAAATGTGATTGAGTTCAATTAACTTAACAAAAATGAACCCTATTAACGTAGTAGGTTTGTTAATGCAACACTCTGGTAGTACTGGCGAAATCAAGAAGTTAAATAAACACAATTGAAGTTGCTTAATTTCACTTAAGCCTTTATTTTACTCTGGAAACAGTAAACAGTGGGACTATTACACATAATGTGTACAATTGTGTATGTAACAGTATACACACACTCGCATTCACAAAAACTGAGAATATACTGATACTGATGAAATAAAATAAAGAGTGTGTATATATTTATATATATATGTGAGTGTGTGTGTGTGTGTGTGTGTGTGTGTGTATGTTACTCTTTTTATCCCACACCTTTTAAATTCCACATTTGTTGAACTGTCTAAGTTTTATAAATAACTTCAAAACATTTGGTTAACTACCAGCTGGTCAACGTGGAGGTTATGTTTACTAGAAATATCAAAAGCTGTGCTGTGTGACATCGGCAGCGCTGCTGAGGTCAAAATGAATGTAACTCCTCAAGCAAGCTATCAAATGCTGAACATCTTAATTTTACCTTCATAAAGTCCAACTCTTTTCCAAGTCTCTTGTGCAAAAATATCAAAGACGATTACAGACCAAAAAACCAACCAAAACAAAGTCTTGAAACAAGACAGTTGAGTCCAGCATCAGTCCACAGTCCCAAGTAAGAACAAACCAAGATCCAATCCAAGTCCACTTCTCGTCTACAGTCTTGGTGGCAATTTACTCATGCAGTTTGTTTTTGAGGACTGGCACCTTAGTGGACAGCTTGTTCCCATCCAATCCTATCACTGCTTTTTGAAGAAACTCAAAAGTGTATCGCAGGTCCTTGGGACAGCTTAAGTTTAAACAGGGTTGCGCAGGCACTTGCCACATCTGTCAGGTCTTGCAGCACCGTACACCCTTCAACAATGACTCAACATCCTCCAGTGAATCTGCTGGCTCTGCTCCCTCCTGTTTCACAGCGTAGACGCCCAACACCCCTTTCATCAACATCCTCAAAATGGCAGAAAGAAAAATATGATTAATGTACTGTATATTTTCCATTAATATTTGCCAGTTTATTCAAAGAATAAGACTGGCACTTGTTTGTTGAACAATTAATGTAATTTCTCCTATAAGGAAGTACTAGTTTGGGCCACAGAGCTCCGTTGCACCATGGTTTGCAGAAACAGTGGTGGAATGTAACGAGCTACTACAATCATCTACAATAGGGCCGAAACCGTAATTCAAGTACTAAAATTCCTCGAGGTAATCTTTTTGTCTCGAGGCCTTGAGTAAATCTGAACAACTGGACAGGAGGACTGTATTGAGTAAGACTCGCAGAATACTGACGAACTCTGAAAATAACTTAAAATAATGACTGTCATTTTGTAAACAACTCACTATTTTGAGAGACAACGTCAATATGAGGTAGCCTAATTATTTTAGTCTCCAAGTCAGGCTATTTTTGAGGAGGAAATCTGGCTGTGTTACGGCCAGATTGTGAGGGGGAACATTCTGAATGTCTCACCTTAACATCATGACTTTGTGAACACCAAATCACTTCTTTTAATAAATTTCGTTAGTTTGGACGGTGAAGTTTGGAAAATGTCGCATTTATGAGGTTGTTCAGACGTCGACAGTGACGATGTGTTTTTGAACGTCTGCATCAATCGTGGTGATCTGTGGGCTGAACAAATGAGCACGTATAGGAGTTTCATGGTGGTTGTTTGCAGGAGTGAGTCCTATGATTAGCCTGCAGTGTCCTTTCTAAATTCTGTCCTTGTGATCATAAACTGTCTGTATTTAAAATGGGTCCTTTACATGTCTGTGCTGTCTTTGGGAAATTTGATGCTCAATCATCATAATTACACATAACAAGATAGGTTTCAGGATATTAACATTACAACAGTGTCTAACAAGTTGCATTTTCTAGATCTCTTCACTATACTGTAGGCTGTGGTTGACTCATGTCTGTAAAATGGGTTACCACTCACCAAGCACGTCTTCACAAGGTTGTCGAGGTCTTCATTTAGGTGGACCCATAATGCTTTCACTTCAGTGCTTGGATTCTGTGGGAAACAAAACAGAAACAGAAATTTTACAAACCCTTTATTAAAAGAACTTATTGTTTTAGATTTGAAACTTTTAATATGAAACTGACATAAGCAGAGAAAACTGAATAATGAAATAGAATTAACAGAATTAGAAATTGTTAATTGTGCTCATGACTTCATTCTTTCATTATAATATACTTGATTATGTTATGGCTCTACAGCACATCTGAACTAGCCTGAAAGGGAAAGAACTTTGTAAGGGAAATTCTCCTTGTAGATCGTTGAGAGTTGGTAATTCTCTGAAGAATCCCAGACTCGTGTGATGAATCAAGTCTCTTTAATGCATGCAGCATGGAGAGGAGACTGCTGAGTGTTCTCTGCTGATCTGTACAATGACCCGACCTTTATACCATCAACAACAAAGGGCAGATGATATTCACATCAAACCAATGACTATAGGATATAGGAAATAACACCTGTTAAATATATGCTTCTCAACTCCCCCCTTCGTCCTGGTCTATTGCCCTTTTGTGCCTTGAGGTCAGGATGGCCACAGGAACTCATAAAATACTTCCTGAGGTTCCTACCTCTGACCTCTCTATTAAGTCAATTCCGACACTGAACAAGAGGGAAAGAGTTACCCAGTGACACCAAACTGCTTCTTTATGTTAAGAGCTCAACTCCGAGTCAGGGCTGAAGTGCAAACCACATACCTGGTCCATGGTAACCATGATCAGGTCAATTCTCCGTCCTGGTGTCCCTCCCTTCTTTTTGAAAACCTTCATCATTTGGCTGGAACGATGATCCAGTTGGGCCATTAATGTTGAAACCAGGGGGCCTGTGGTAGTGCGGGTGAACTCTGTTTACCTGCAACAGATGGACACAGAAACTCACATGAAAAAAAGGAGGAGCTTATTGTCTAATAATTGTAAAACCATTAAAAAACATGCACATGCACATGACCTGATTCTCAGAAAACAGGGCCGGCCATCTGTTTTTAACTCTACTATGAAGGGCCTTCAACTACTTCTCGTCTTCTATGGGCGAAGGTTTTCTCCATTTTACTGTTGATGAGCTGGTGGTTCTTCTTCTTCACCTCTAATGAAAGTGCTTCCCTTTCCTTTTCAAGGCTCTCTTTGGTTTTGCCTGCTGGGTCATCAGGACAGAAGTTGACTTCTGCTTTCTTTGGCTTCTTCACCTGGTTTGGACCTTGACCCCTGGCACCTTGCTTTCCTTGGACAGCGTTTATGCTCAACTCTGGGCAGCCAGTGTTCCTCAGTCTTGTGCTGTCGTTTGCCATTTTATACTTCAAACTAATTTTCCATCCATAAAAGCCGGTAACTGAACCCTGCTCCTTTAAACAAGGATACTTGGTTATCAGGGCCTCAGCGACATCATCAAACTCTGAACTTGAAGGGTAAACTTTGTATTTGACAATTTCTGATGCCAAACCATCAAGTATGTCTGACTTGAGTTTGGGACTTGGACTCAAAAGAGTGCCACTGTTCTGGAAGGCTTGGTTGGCCTTTGCAACTGAATCTGTACCTCATAATTAAACTCAGGTATCTGGAAATGTTGGGGCCATGGCTGTGACCTAAGGGAAGACCCTGAAGATGTCGATTCAGCGGAGGAAAGTATATCAGTGTCTGATGCTGTGGACAAAGAACTGTCATCTAACCACCCTGAAACAGGTTGACCTGTGGACATGTCGCACTCATCTGTTAGGTAAATGACTTTAACAGTGCTCTTGTCTTTGATTTCTGAGATCTCTGTCAAGGTCACAGACTCATTGTCATGTTCGGTGTCTCCATACTGTCGTCTGAAACTACCACACAAGCTGAATTGTCTTCTTTGAGAGCGTCGACTGAATCAGGCGTCCCATTGGGCAGAGTTAGTTTTGATGCATTGTCCACTCCAAGTACAACTCTCAGTGATGCAGGCATCTTGTGTTCATTCTGAAAAACAAAACATACACAATCATTTTAAATGTTTTCAATACGTCATAATTTTAATATATTTAAAATACTTTAATATTTTAAAAATACTTAAAGCAGAAGTCAGCGGAATGTTTTTGTTCATATAAGTCGTAAATTGTCCTATTTTCCGACAGCAATCACTTACATAGAGTGTTTCAGCCGAAACACGGGTCTCTCAGTCACTCTGCTCCGCTGTAAACAAGGAGGAAACTTTCCTTGTGGGATACAAGCGTTATCCAATCAGGAGACAGAACGGCAGGAGGAGACGTAGATATTGGACGAGGGTGGGGGATGCTAACTCCTCTGCTGACCAGAAGTTAGCTAAAAATGACCGGATCACTGACTTCTGCTTTAATTTTTAAATATTTGAAGAAAAATTCTTAATCATTTTTAAATTATTTTTTAAATACGTAATAATTTCAAATATTTTTTTAAATACTTGATCATTTTTCTAATAAATCACAATGAATTTCAGCATTGCAACACTTTATTTAGGAGTAACTGAGTTTTAATATCCGGCAAACCATTGTACCATATTGCATTTAAAGAAATTACCTGTCACATGTACAAATCTTTTTAAAGCAACCACTCATAAGGATCCACCTCTGCAGTCAGCCAGAGGACGCTGGTCAGAGAGTTGCTTCAGCTCAACCACTGCAAACTGTGCCGCTGGGTGCAACTCAGAAGCTCGGTCGTGGTCTCTGTACCATGAGGTCAGTTTTTTAATGATGAGATTCAAATCATATTTTGCAATGCACAGCTGAATGATTTCTGAAAATTCAGGCAGGCCACCACATGATCCATGCACAATGATCATCCCTTTTTGTACTTGATGCCATGAACAGAGACACTTTGAGTGAGGTTTACACTCCTGGTTCCAGAGTATTTCTGGGCAATTGTGTTCACATCATCAGCATTGAGGACATCAATGGGACCTCTGAGATCTGAACAACATCCGAGGAGAGGTGTTCATTGTCAGGACAAGGCATATGATGGGCAATCATTGGCTGGTGTTTTGTTGCCAATGACAAAGTTACATTCCTGAGGTTATTTATGTGCCTCACAACCTGCTTAAAAAAGCTATGCTTGGCTTCGAATCGCATAGTCCATAATGGCACAAGGGGACCGAAACATTTGATCACTTCCGGATAGTTGCTCCAGGAAATGATGTTTTGGCGACAACCTTTGATCTGGAAACAGTTCCTGATAGCGTTTTCGATGATCTGATATTTTGCACTCCAAGTATGCAATTGATTCTGGATTGTGGACAGGTGCAAGGACCAATTCTGCTATGTCCTTTAACTCCAAAAGCACCTGCCAAGCAGGTTCCTCATTGGGAACAACTTCTCCTACAATCAGAGGTAGTAAGCGAAGAAGACACCAATTTTCGTGGGCGTTTCCGCCCACTGTGTGTTTCTTGTTTAAAGGTTTTGGTACCAAATGAGGCCCGTTAGTCTTATCTTCCTCTTTGTAAGGAAGGGAATGGATAAGATTACTGAGGTGTTCAAGAGTGAACAACTTTTTAGATATAAGCACCTGAATGCACCGTGCCAACTCGACAGGAACTATGCCCTCAAACAAGTCGTGAACAATATCTGGGGGATAACCTGTTGTCACATTAAAGTGAGAAAGGCTGTCAGTTAAAATGCAAGACTTTCTTATCCCAAAGCACCTTATCCCCTTCTCTTGAGCTGCGTTGATGTGAAGCTCGTGAACTTCCTTGGTTCTGCGCTCGAAAACTCCTGTTTTTACTTCCTGCGTCTGGATGTCAGAAAGCTGAGCCGTACAAAATCAACTGAAATATTTTCCTGAAAAATTCTCGACAAACTCAGCCAGACCGTGAGCTGCTAGATTATCAGCTACAACACACTGTATTGTGCCCTTGATACAAACTCCAAGATGTGGACCATATAAGGCCTTGCTGTTCCAGAATCACTACATCAAGCGATAGAGGTTCAAATATCTTTTCATAGCCAAAGGTTCTAACATAATCACTTTTGCATAACAGTGCCAAGTAGATTGAGGAAAGGGCTGAGCTGCTACCAGGAGGAAAGTTACCTACAATCCAGTCAACTGCACGCAGTTTGTGTTTTTTGCGCGACATCCCAATGGATTACAAACCTCAAAGTTGTCAATGTAAAAACACAGGGAAACCCTTAAGTCCTCACCAAAAAAAGGATTTTTTTGGTGATGCTCCCCATCCTGAAAACACACAAACTGGTTTACATTTGAAGATGAAGTTGTATGATTATCAACTATATCTTTATGAGCAAGTAACTGCTGCAGAGACAAGGGAACATACTGAAATGTTTTGTTGGACTTTGCCTCAAGTACGTACTCCACAGGTTCCACAACCTTAAATTTTTCCTTGTAGTACTGTTTGCGTCTGAAGGCAGTTGCCAGTGGACCGCCCTCAGCAGTAGCTTTTACCAAAGGATTACTCGTAGAAATGGCAACGCTGAGTTCATTAATTATGAGCTGGTCAACGTGGAGGTTATGTTTACTGAAAACATCAAAAGCTGTGCTGTGTGATATAGGCAGCGCTGCTGAGGTCAAAATGAAATGTGGCACGTGAAAAAACCTCGAACTTCAAAAGAACACTTGCTGATTTTTGAATGATTGTTTCTTGCAAGTTCTCATTTGGTGTGTCAGTTTCAATCCGATTGTGACAATCTATGTGTGAAGAAGCTTCTTCTACATCACCTGGATGGTCTTCAGATGCATGGTCATCCCATTTACATGGCCACCTTTCACTACTTCAACCTTAAAGTCTTTTACTGTGCAATGTGGATGCGTCCTGTTCTTATGTGATTTGTACGTAGCATATACATCAGTCTGAAACGTACAGTCCTGAAACACACAAGTTACTGTTTCATAATGCTTCAGATGATTGTTGATGTGAGAAAAGTACTCTCTACTAGATGGTATTTCACTTCCAGGGTACAAAGGCCGTATAAAAACTCTCATCTCTGCACTTCTAGTACCTGATGCATCAACATGACATCGACTCAAATGAGTTTTAAGAGCATTCCATGTTCTGAATGAGCATGGACATTCATAGAAAGTGCATGGACATGAGTGTCTCTGACCGTGATGACAATGCTTCAGTTTGTAGTGTTTTAGCAACTGGTACCTCGTAGATACGCTCTCGGAGCACTGTTTGCACCTCCACATTCAGAGCCCACAAAGAAGAGAGACAGTGACGAGTACTGCTAACAAAACACATATGCAACATAGTAAATACAAGAGGGCAGTTGTCGGTCCGAGAAGAGAAGCTCACTTCCGTGTTCAAAAAACCTGCAATATCACGGCTGCCACTGGGGGCTGGTGTCACAAGGGAGCAATAAACATAGACCCCCATGTTACAATCGCCAATTTACATCCTCAAAAAACACAATAAAAGCCTGGTGTCAGCACGTTTTTTTGGTCTCGGCTGAGCCGAGTTCAGCCGAGGAGTGAGAGACGCTGAGAGGTTATTATCCGAATCGGATTCGTCATCGGAGGGAGAAAAAATTCCGCTGTCAAATTTGAATTTTTAATTTTAAACAGTGTTCAAGCCCACTAGAGCTCCCCCTGCTGTCTGTTCAATATTTAGGGATGCATTATAAACAAGCCAAAAAAAATATTCTGGCTATTTATGAATTAAATGGAAAAAATGAAAAATGAAAAAAATCATCCCCAACATTGCAACCCTCTGGGAGAGAGGACCTTGAAAAGCAAATCAGTTTAACACAAAGTAACATCACCACCCCACAGTTATTTGATTCGGTCAGGAGGTTTATTATTTAGGGTGAAGTCATGATAACCGGTACTGTGCGCAGTGTCACACACCGGTAACTGTGTCCAAACATGATCAACTTTTCTGGTCGTAGAGAAGTAGGCCTAACGTTACATCTCAGAGGTTTTTCCTGTGCGAATTTCCCCACGAGGAGGAGGAGGTGGGGGGTTGGCATGAAACGCTGTCCATCTATGTGTCAGGGGCGGATCTACCAGGGTGGCATAGGGTGGCAATTGCCACCCTAAAATAAAGCCTTGCCACCCCGGCTGCCACCCCAGTTGGCAGCAACGAATCCAAAGAAAAGTTATGGCTAATCGGACATTTACGAGCGTTGAACGCAGCACAAGATCACACGACAGCGGAACCAGACTGCTTTGTTTTGAAAAGTGAGGGGCGCCAAGTAAAGAAGACTGCAGCCCGGGAGGAAAGAGGTAAAGATTGATTAACTTTCTCACATCAAATTAAATAATAATGAAAGCACAACGCTAATAGAGTCCTGTTGCTGATTTTGAGACAAAGACAATCAGGTTGAAGAATGTTATTTCACCAAGTGTACATGTAATGTTAGCTACAGTAGGTCTGACGTTAGTTCTGTGTAACGTAACATACAAATGCTAATATGGGTTAAACATTTGTCAAGGAAATCATTGTAAAGTTACTTTGGATTTGACAGAAATGAAGAGGAAAGGTAGCATCTGTAGTTTTTTCTAACCAAAGAGTAAGGTGAGAGAAATGATTAAAGCTGCGAGCAGCTGTTGAAGTTCGCCGACTTCACCGGTCCGTTGATGAGAGGAGACCAACCGGAGTCGTCTGCTTTAGACAAATCAACACTTTATGTCACACAACAAAGCAGACACAGATCTATCTGGAGACCCACTACAGGCAGAGAGTCTGAATAAGATATTAACAGACAGTGAATATATGCCTGAAGCCACACCTCTTTTGCATACGTAATTTTACACTCATGCATATCACACTTCTTGATTAGTACTCCTGCCTCCTGCACAGTCAGGTCGTCTTGTCCTGTTGTTTTTGTCAGTCAGCCTTGACAGTTCGGGTGCAACTAGCAGCCTGCACAACTTAATACAAACAATCACGTCATATACTGATACACAATCAACTCCTGATATGGTGGTACCATATGAACAGAACATGATCAAAAGCTCATTTTCTCACAATTCCCCCTTTTGATCTCCTTTAGCAGATCACTCTAATTAGTAACGTTGAAAATCAGTTTCCTCCTCAGGATCTTCTGGCTCGTCAATTAGTAGAGGAATGCAAAGAAGCTTTTAATCCACTTGATTCAGCTTGAAGCAGTTAAAACACAGTGCTGCCTGTGAGGGCTAACTTGAGCATAGCGGAAAGAAAAGTAAAACATACGACCAGACAGGAAGATGAGCAGAATCATTGTCCATCATTTATGTTGTCAGGTGTTCTGGGTGGTATCTTCTTTCTTCTTTCTTCAGTCACAGGGGTCGACTACCCTGTGACCTTGCCACTGACCGGGGATTATTTTGCCCCTTTGTTGAGGTCAGGGTTTGAATCTGACTCAGCCGAGTCTGCACCGTTTTTGAAGGTCTGTGTGGATCTCCTGGACCAATCTGCCTGGTTCCTGTGCCGCTGCGCACTGGCTCCAATGGTACCACGTGTCTCCTTTCCCTCTGAGCTGCACCGCATGGGACGTCCTCTCACCTGGAATGGACCGGTCCACCTGGGTTCAGACCACTTCAGCTTGATGACCTTCAGCAGGACCCAGTCAGCAGTGGGGAGGATGCCCTCAACCGTCGCCTGTCTTTTGTCCTGGACCTGTTTGGAGAAATCTGAAATGAGAGCTTGGAGTTCAGTAAAATATGCTTTGTGCCCTCTTTCGAATTCCAGCTCCACTGGTGGTAGGCCTGCTCCTGGTCCTGGGAAGTGCCTTCCTGTGGAGAGTTCAAATGGGGTGAAACCTGTTCCCTGATTAACAGAGCATCGAACTGTCATTAGAGCCAACGGTAGAGCGTCCAACCAATTTAATTTGTCTGTCTTTAGATAGATTGATAGATAGATGATAGATTGATGATAGATAGATGATAGATAGATGATTGATGGAGAGATGATAGATAGATAGATAGATAGATGATAGATAGATAGATAGATGGAGAGATGATAGATAGATAGATAGATGATAGATAGATAGATAGATGGAGAGATGATAGATAGATAGATAGATAGATAGATAGATAGATGATAGATAGATAGATGATAGATAGATACATAGATGATACATAGATAGATAGATGATAGATAGATAGATAGATAGATAGATAGATAGATAGATAGATAGATAGATAGATGATAGATAGATGATAGATAGATAGATAGATGGAGAGATGATAGATAGATAGATAGATAGATGATAGATAGATAGATAGATAGATGATAGATAGATAGATAGATAGATGATAGATAGATAGATAGATAGATAGATAGATAGATGATAGATAGATAGATAGATAGATAGATAGATGAAAGATAGATAGATAGATAGATGATAGATAGATAGATAGCTATATAGATAGATGATAGATAGATAGATAGATAGATGATAGATAGATAGATAGATAGATGATAGATAGATAGATAGATAGATGATAGATAGATGATAGATAGATAGATGATAGATGGATAGATAGATAGATAGATGATAGATAGATAGATAGATAGATGATAGATAGATAGATAGATAGATAGATGATAGATAGATAGATAGATGATAGAAAGATAGATAGATAGATGATTGATAGATTGATAGATGATAGATAGATACATAGATGATAGATAGATAGATAGATAGATAGATAGATAGATAGATAGATAGATGATAGATAGATAGATAGATGATAGATAGATGATAGATAGATAGATAGATAGATGATAGATAGATAGATAGATAGATGATAGATAGATAGATAGATAGATGATAGATAGATGATAGATAGATAGATGATAGATGGATAGATAGATAGATAGATGATAGATAGATAGATAGATAGATAGATGATAGATAGATAGATAGATAGATAGATGATAGATAGATAGATAGATGATAGATAGATAGATAGATGATTGATAGATTGATAGATGATAGATAGATACATAGATGATAGATAGATAGATAGATAGATAGATAGATAGATAGATAGATAGATGAAAGATAGATAGATAGATAGATAGATAGATGATAGATAGATAGATAGATAGATGAAAGATAGATAGATAGATAGATGATAGATAGATAGATAGATAGATAGATAGATAGATGATAGATAGATAGATAGAAAGATGATAGATAGATAGACAGATAGATGATAGATAGATAGATAGATAGATGATAGATAGATGATAGATGATAGATAGATAGATAGATAGATGATAGATAGATGATAGATAGATAGATAGATGATAGATGATAGATAGATAGATAGATAGATAGATAGATAGATAGATAGAAAGATGATAGATAGATTGATAGATGATAGATAGATACATAGATGATACATAGATAGATAGATGATAGATAGATAGATGATAGATAGATAGATAGATAGATAGATAGATGATAGATAGATAGATAGATGATAGATAGATACATAGATGATAGATAGATAGATAGATGATAGATAGATGATAGATAGATAGATAGATAGAAAGATGATAGATAGATTGATAGATGATAGATAGATACATAGATGATACATAGATAGATAGATGATAGATAGATTAATAGATAGATAGATAGATAGATGATAGATAGATAGATAGATAGATAGATAGATAGATAGATAGATAGATAGATAGATAGATAGATGACAGATTGATAGATGATAGATAGATAGATAGATAGATGATAGATAGATAGATGATAGATAGATGGATGGATAGATAGATAGATAGATAGATAGATAGATGATAGATAGATAGATAGATAAATAGATAGATAGATAGATGAAAGATAGATAGATAGATAGATAGATGAAAGATAGATAGATAGATAGATAGATAGATGATAGATAGATAGATAGATAGATGTTAGATAGATAGATAGATAGATAGATGATAGATAGATGATAGATAGATGATAGATAGATAGATGATAGATAGATAGATAGATGATAGATAGATAGATAGATAGATAGATAGATGATAGATAGATTGATAGATGATAGATAGATACATAGATGATACATAGATAGATAGATGATAGATAGATAGATAGATGATAGATAGATAGATGATAGATAGATGATAGATAGATAGATGATAGATAGATAGATAGATAGATAGATAGATAGATGACAGATTGATCGATGATAGATAGATAGATAGATGATAGATAGATAGATAGATAGATAGATAGATAGATAGATGATAGATAGATAGAAAGATGATAGATACATAGATAGATAGATAGATAGACAGATAGATAGATAGATGATAGATAGATAGATAAATAGATAGATAGATAGATAGATAGATAGATAGATAGATGATAGATAGATTAATAGATAGATAGATAGATAGATGATAGATAGATAGATAGATAGATAGATGACAGATTGATAGATGATAGATAGATAGATAGATAGATGATAGATAGATAGATGATAGATAGATAGATAGATAGATAGATAGATAGATGATAGATAGATAGATAGATAGATAGATGATAGATAGATAGATGATAGATAGATAGATAGATAGATAGATAGATAGATAGATAGATAGATAGATAGATAAATAGATAGATAGATAGATGAAAGATAGATAGATAGATAGATAGATAGATGAAAGATAGAAAGATAGATGATGATAGATAGATAGATAGATGATAGATAGATAGATAGATAGATAGATGAAAGATAGATAGATAGATAGATGATAGATAGATGATAGATAGATAGATGATAGATAGATAGATAGATGATAGATAGATGACAGATTGATAGATGATAGAAAGATAGATAGATAATAGATAGATAGATGATAGATAGAAAGATAGATAGATAGATAGATGACAGATTGATAGATGATAGATAGATAGATAGATGATAGATAGATAGATAGATAGATAGATAGATAGATAGATGATAGATAGATAGATAGATGATAGATACATAGATAGATAGATAGATAGACAGATAGATAGATAGATGATAGATAGATAGATAAATAGATAGATAGATAGATAGATAGATAGATAGATAGATGATAGATAGATAGATTAATAGATAGATAGATAGATAGATGATAGATAGATAGATAGATAGATAGATGACAGATTGATAGATGATAGATAGATAGATAGATAGATGATAGATAGATAGATGATAGATAGATGATAGATAGATAGATAGATAGATAGATGATAGATAGATAGATAGATGATAGATAGATAGATGATAGATAGATGATAGATAGATAGATAGATAGATGATAGATAGATAGATAGATAAATAGATAGATAGATAGATAGATGAAAGATAGATAGATAGATAGATAGATAGATAGATGAAAGATAGATAGATAGATGATGATAGATAGATAGATAGATAGATAGATGATAGATAGATAGATAGATAGATAGATGAAAGATAGATAGATAGATAGATGATAGATAGATGATAGATGATAGATAGATAGATAGATAGATGATAGATAGATGATAGATAGATGATAGATGATAGATAGATAGATAGATAGATGATAGATAGATGATAGATAGATAGATAGATAGATGATAGATAGATAGATAGATGATAGATAGATACATAGATGATAGATAGATAGATAGATAGATAGATAGATGATAGATAGATAGATAGATAGATAGATAGATAGATAGATAGATGATAGATAGATAGATAGATGATAGATAGATACATAGATGATAGATAGATAGATAGATGATAGATAGATGATAGATAGATGATAGATAGATAGATAGATAGATAGATAGATAGATAGATAGATAGATAGATAGATAGATGATAGATAGATGATAGATAGATAGATAGATAGATGATAGATAGATAGATAGATAGATAGATAGATAGATAGATAGATAGATAGATGATAGATAGATAGATAGATGATAGATTGATAGATGATAGATAGTTAGATAGATAGAAAGATAGATGATAGATAGATAGATAGATAGATGATAGATAGATAGATAGATAGACAGATAGATAGATAGATAGATAGATAGATAGATAGATAGATAGATAGATGACAGATTGATAGATGATAGATAGATAGATAGATAGATAGATAGATAGATGATAGATAGATAGATAGATAGATGATATATAGATAGATAGATAGATAGATGATAGATAGATAGATAGATGATAGATTGATAGATGATAGATAGATGATAGATAGATAGATGATAGATTGATAGATGATAGATAGATGATAGATAGATGATAGATAGATAGATTATAGATAGATGATAGATAGATGATAGACAGATGGATAGATAGATAGATAGATGATAGATAGATGATAGAAAGATAGATGATAGATAGATGATAGATAGATAGATGATAGATAGATGATAGACAGATGGATGGATAGATGGATAGATAGATAGATAGATAGATAGATAGATAGATAGATAGATAGATAGATGATAGATAGATAGATAGATAGATAGATAGATGAAAGATAGATAGATAGATATATAGATAGATGATAGATAGATAGATAGATGATAGATAGATTGATAGATGATAGATAGATAGATAGATAGATAGATAGATAGATAGATAGATAGATGATAGATAGATGATAGATAGATAGATGATAGATAGATAGAT